>NC_041215.1:30537183-30552338 GCF_002837175.3 Physeter macrocephalus
TTTTTATTGAAGTATAGTTGATTTGCAATGTTGTGTTAGTTTCAGGTGTACAGCAAAGTGAACCAGTTATACATATACACATATCCACTTTGTTTTTTAGATTCTTTTACTATATAGGCCATTACAGAGTATTGAGTAGAGTTCCCTGTGCTATACAGTAGGTCCTTATTATCTGTTTTATATATAGATCAGCTCACTCTTTGAAGGAAGGGATGGAACTTTCAGAAGGGAAATGAACTCTCATTTCAGTCAATTCATACTCCAATCTCACTTTGTTAAATAACAGTAGTTATTCAATAGCCTTTGGAATTCACGTGCTTCCTATTTAGTGTGTCCAATTATACTCTTTATGGCATGCCTGTGAAACTTGCCATTTTCACCATTTGAACGTTGCTTGGACATGATCTCGGATGTTATCTTACTCCATAGCGGAATGGGCCTTCATAGCCCCCAGACTCCAGTAATGAGAAGGATGAGCCCAGCAGGAAGATTTTATCCATCCACATAACTCTAGAATTGCCACCTGCAAGAGGTACTAGAGGCCGCAGACTTCTCACTTATTCAAAGACTTTTCATTTCATTAAAAATGAAAGTATCTTATTTTTCCTGATGGTAGCAAAACTGATAGTCCTTAAAAAGTGTAAACAATGAAGAATGGTGTAAAAATCAGTGAGATGACTCATAATTCTGCCACCCAGGAACAGCCTCTGGAGGTTTGAATGTGTTACCATTTGATTTTCTTCCTAAGATCATGCATATGTATGTGTGCGTCCACCCCACTTTTTTCATAATAGAATCGTATTATATATCCTCTAAATGGTTTCCCTCCACTCACTTTATAAATTTATTTATTTATTTATTTATTTTTGGCTCTGTTGGGTCTTTGTTGCCGCGCGCGGACTTTCTCTAGTTGCGGCGAGCGGGGGCTACTCTTCGTTGCGGTGCGCGGCTTCTCATTGCGGTGGCTTCTTTTGTTGGGGAGCACGGGCTCTAGGTGTGCGGGCTTCAGTAGTTGTGGCACGTGGGCTCAGTAGTTGTGGTGCATGGGCTTAGTTGCTCTGAGGCATGTGGGATCTTCCTGGACCAGGACTTGAACGGATTCTTAACCACTGTGCCACCAGGGAAGTCCCCCTCCCCTCACTTAAAAAAATCTTTTTATTATGAAAAATTCCAAATATATACTAAAACAAACTGCATAATATATTGCATCTCCATTTGTGACTAATCTTTTTTAAAAAAAATTGAAGTATAGTTGATTTACAATATTATATTAGTTTCAGGTGGATGACACAGTGATTCAATATTTATAGATTATACTCCATTTCAATTTATTACAAAACAGTGGCTATATTTCTCTGTGCTGTATAATATATCCTTGCTGCTTATCTATTTTATACATAGTAGTTTGTATCTCTTAATCTCCTACCCGTATCTTGCCCTTCCCCCCTTCTCTCTCCCCACTGGTAACCACCAGTTTGTTTTCTACATCTGTGAGTCTGCTTCTGTTCTGCATATACATTCATTTGTATTATTTTTTTAGATTCCACATATAAGTGATATCATATGATATTTGTCTTTCTCTGTCTGACTTATTTCACTAAGCATAATATTCTCTAGGTTCATCCATGTTGCTGCAAATAGCAGAATTTCCTTCTTTTTTATGGCTGAGTAATATTCATTTGTGGCTAATCTTGTTTCATCTGCATTTCAATTTACCCCCACCCCAGGTTATTTTGAGGCAAATCCTAGCCATCATATCGTTTAATCAGTAACTACTTCTCCCTACAAGATAGAGACCCTTCAGAAATAACAATACCCTTATCATACCTAAATAATTAACAGCACTATCTTAAAATCCTCAAATATCCAGTCACTGTTAAAATATGTCTAATTGTCTTATAATGATTTGTCTGAATCAGGATCAATCTGTATACTTGCAATTGCTTTGGTTATGTCTCTTCAATCTTTTTAATCCATAGCTTCATCCCCAATGTTTTCTCCTTACAGTTTACTTGTTGAAGAAACTTGGTCACCTGTTCCACAGAGTTTCTCAGTCTGGATTTTTCTGATTTCTTCCCCATGGTGTCATTTATAATGTTCCCCTAAATTGCTAGTTTGATCTCAAAACTTGATCAGATTCAGATTCCATTCTTATTAGTCAAGTCTACTGCATAAATGGTACTGTGTACACCCCTCAGGAGGAACATAAAGTCTGGGGTCTCTCTTTTTGTAATGTTACCTAGATCTTTTATTAAGGTCTGATTTATGTCCCCCACTCCTTTTCATATGTTGAAGTCCTAACCCACAGTACCTTAGACTGTGACTGTATTTGGAGACAAGGTGGTTACGTTGAAATGAAGTCATTAGGTGTCCTTATACAAAGAGGAGGTATGGACACAGACACACACAGAGGGATGACCACGTGAGGACACAAGGAGAAGACGGCCGTCTGCAAGCCAAGAAGAGAGACCTCAGAAGAAACCAGCCCTGCTGATGCCTTGATCTTCCTTCCAGCCTCCAGAATTGTGGGAAAATAAATTTCTGTTGTTTAAGCCACCCAGTCTGTGGTATGCTGTCAGGGCAGCCCTAGCAAACTAATACATCTATAAATTCATTAGACAATATAAAATGGTAATACTCTAATCCTATCATATCTTTTTTACTTATCAGCTAAATATTTCTGTAAAGATAAATTTCCCCTCAACCACTATTTTGTTACCCACAGGCATAATTAGCACAGGAAGAGCAAGGTAAATGCTTGATTCTTTTCCTTTATGTCCCAGTTTTCAAAATAATGGGTTGGTTCCTCATCGTCCCCCCAAAGTGAACCATGATTTTTTTTCTTTTTTGTTTTTAGTATCAAATAGATTGAAAAGTATTTGATGTGTTTCAGTATACCTTTCTGAACATAATATATCATAAACATCTTTCTATGTCAATACAATTCTAAATTATTAGTTTTAGAGACTACATGGCTTTCCCTTATAGGATTGTATTTGAATTTAAATAACCATTTCTTACTGTTGGACATTTACATTACAACACTTTTGACTTAGCATTTCCACTCAAGTTTAGTCTTGCCCTCACAAATAAATACATTTTTCCCTGAAGCAAGGTAATACTTTCCCTAATTTATTTGGAAAGATGAAATTAGTAGATTAATTTTTAATGATGACCATGATATGAAAGGCAGTCTGGTTAGTAGAGTGGCCTTTTTATTGAAGTTTGAAAGATCTTTTCTAGTCTGTCTATTTGAAATATCCATACCATGGGTGAGGGGAAAATCTCTTTTTTTTCTCGAGGTTTGAAGTTCTTCATCAAGGACAAAAGATAAAATAAGATTGGCAATTAAGCTCAAGTAGTAATTAAGAGTAAAAACTGATGGTGGCAAGTTACTTTTTGATATATCCATCTTTGCTTGAATGGTCTCATTTTTGAAAGTCAATGTTCTAGCTTTGAAAGAAACCATTGCTAGCTTTGCTAATCCTCCCTAGTGGTAGGGGCCATCAAGTCCATGGCCAACTTCATCCATCAATGTGCAGATGAGGTCAGCTCTGGATCCATCCTGACGTGCCTGGATTGTTCCGTTCTTGGCTGTTCTGAAGCAATTCCTCATAATGTCCCCTTTCACTCTCAAAAGAGTCCTGGTGTGGACAAGAAATTATATAATCTCCCTAGATATTAACAGTTCTGTTTCCTTCTACTTGTTCGGATTTCTTGGTGTCCCAACTTCCTCAAAGAGAAGAGAGGGCTATGGAAGAACAAGCTTCTTCCTGTCCACCCAGACCTCCCCTTTCCCCACAATCACATGGCTATAGTTAGTTTCCCCTTTTCTTGTTCATTTTTCATTTAAGCAAATTTTTGCTTCCCATATTTGTTTTATTATAGTCCCTTCAGTAGTAAACAAAGCTGTCAGAACAGGGAGAAAATTGCCGAGTAACAGAGATCCAAATAGGATTTGGTCCAGATGGGGAAACTGAGGCCTAAGGGGCATGGTCTGAGAGCCAAGGCAACACAGCTGGGTAGTGACAGAGCAGGACAAGAACCAGGGTCTCTGAATTTCTCTGCCAACCGATCTTGGCTAATTCGTCCTTTTACTAATTGCCAGGGTCTTTGGCAAATTTGATGTTTTGAGGAACGTGGGACCCTACCTTCCTTCTCCTCACTTTTGCCATCGGGTGGCTAATTAGCATGAAAAGAAGCCTCCCATCTAGTTCTGTTACAGGTGCTACATTTATTACCAAGTCATATTTATTAGAAGCAGGCAAAGAAGAGTTCTACAGCTTCTTTTTGTCAGCTCAGGTCAAGTCTACACCCAATGCTTAGGCTCTTTGACAAGCACCTTGCATAAAAGGTCCACTTAGAGGCAGAGACAATAGTATTCTCAGAACTTTATCTGAGAACTCTATCTGAGAACTTTCTCGTTGGGTCGGGTGACGGCATCTTATGTTGAGGGCAGTAGAACATACTCTAGACGTGGGGCCACAGGTGAAACCTGTTGGGTTTGACAGATTATTTCTTGCAAGGACACGAACCCCCATCAGCCTTCCTAGCCAAGCACGTTCCTTGAGCACCATGTATTGAACCAGTGCAAATGTATTTCTAACAGTGCAGAGAGGATGGTTCACGGCAGGCCTGCAATCTAGTCCTTTCCTTTGGGCAGGGTGCTGGGGTGCCTCTGGGAAAGGAAGAAGGAAGGTAAAAGTTCTTGTAAACATGCTAATTACAAGTCACTCATGATAACATTAGTGGTAACTAACAGGGGAGTCCTTACCTGTGGAATGTTGTTAGCAGGATGTACCTGGTCTGTGTTAAAGTTGCTTATGGAATCTATGGATTTATGGTGCATGACTCCCTGGAAAGTGTCGAGTAGGCTATGTGACAATTTGAGTGTGAAAACAGAGATGTTTCCTAACCTAAACATCTCCCTTTTGCATGAGTGATGCAGCCACATGCCATACTTAGAGACCTCAACTTGCTTGTTAATGTAACAAGAAAGGATCTGGGGAGATTATGCTGTGGGGACCCCAGACCTCTCTTTGCTTTACTTGTGCCTCACAATTACTTGTATTTTTGAAAGACAAAAGTATCAAAATTTTTGATACTGGGTAAGATTTCTGATACTTGTGAGCCTTACTTGACAATTTGACACTTTATGCTCTCATTCTTTAGGCTAAATAATGCACCCTCTGGTATAGATACAGATAATTTCTGAGAGGCAAGACCTTACTCAGTTCTGGAGTGTGGATTGATTGATTGATTGATTGATTTTTATTGTGTATTTTTAAAAAATATGTTTTATTGAAGTATAGTTGACTTACAATGTTGTGTTAGTTTCAAGTGTACAGCAAAGTGATTCGGTTTATCTATCATCTATCTATCTATCTATCTATCTATATCTATTTACCTATATATCTCTCCACTCTTTTTTATATTCTTTTCCATTGTGGTTTATCACAGGATATAGAATATAGTTTCTTGTGCTATACAGTAGGACCTTGTTGTTTATCCATTTTATAGATAATAGTTTGCATCTGCTAACCCCAAACTCCCAGTCCATCCTTCCATCACCCCCCTCACCCTTGGTAACCACAAGTCTGTTCTCTGTGTCTGTGAGTCTGTTTCTGTTTTGTAGATAAGTTCATTTGTGTCATATTTCAGATTCCACGTATAAGGGATATCATGTGGTATTTGTCTTTGCCTGACTTCACTTAGTATGATAATCTCTAGGTCCGTCCATGTTGCTGCAAATGGCATTATTTCATTCTTTTTAATGGCTGAGTAATATTCCATTGCATATATGTCTCACATCTTCTTTATCCATTCATCTGTCAGTGGCCATTTAGGTTGCTTCCATGTCTTGGCTGTTGTAAATAGCGCTGCTATGAACATCAGGGTGCATGTATTTTTTCAAAATATGGTTTTATCTAGATATGTGCCCAGGAGTCGGTTTGCTGGATCATATGGCAACTCTATTTTCAGTTTTTTGTGGAACCTCCATACTGTTCTCCATAGTGGCTGCACCAATTTGCATTCCCACCAACACTGTAGGAGGGTTCCTTTTTCTTGGAGTGTGGATTTATAATTAGATGATACAAATGTTCTTCAGCCGCCCCTGGGTATAGATTACAGTTAACTTGTGTACATATATACATCATGCTGTTCATACTGAGATATTTTAATGCATTTTACAGAAAAAATAACATTACCAACGCAGGATTATGTCTCTTATGATCACTAGAGATGGTGATGAACAGGAATGTCAGTCACATTAGCATTGGCAGTAAGTACCAATTGCTTTGTGATTGTTCTGCGCTGAGCACATTACATATATTAGCTCTAGTTCAATAAACCTGCAAGGTCTCTGTTCTCATTTTACAGATGAGAACTAAATTTCAGAGAGCTTATGTCACTTGCCCACGGTCACATCAGTGTGACCTCAAGTCTGTGCTACAACACTGAACTGCCCCCCACACTGACGTGAAGGACTGGGGTGAATGGGACCTGCGGTCTTTGGTAGGTTTAGCATTACAGTGGCTTTAAGGAAGTTAATTGTGCACTTTATTGCAGGGTGCATATAACAAATACTGCTTTCAAATCTGTAATGCTTAGCAACATTATCCTGCCAAGCCCAGTGGGACCGTGGACGTATCTACATGGAAATTTCATTCAGAATTTTGAGAGTTGAGATCAGAGCTGTTAGACAGCAAAGCTAGAGCAGTTGTAATGACAGGTGAGTCAATCCACCAAAGGTTCTCCTTCCTGGAACCTCTGACCTTGACAACTTCCTTTCCCATGCCTGGCTAATACCAGAATGAGGAATAAAGGTGAAGCACTCCAACAGTGCCTGCCAGGGAATGGTGTCTGATAGATACTATGATTTGGGGGGATTAGCTTTGCATGTAAATTCATGAACCCACTGGCATCTGTATCATCTGGATGGTTTCCAACCCCTTCATTGGAAGAGATGTACTATGGGGGCAAGGAGTTTCTTATAGTCACTGCTGCTGTATCTCCAGTGCTCAGAATACAGCCTGTCATGGGGCTGGTGCACAGTAAATATTTATCAAATGACTCATCTCCCCAGATAGGCATTTTGTTCTGGGCTGAATATCTGTGTCCCTCCCAAATTCATATGTCAAAGCCCTCAGTCCCAATGTGATGGTATTAGGAGGTGGGGCCTCTGCAAGGTAATTAGATTTAGATGAGGTCATGAGGGTGGGGCCCTTCTGATGATATTAGTGCCCTTATAAGAAGGGGGAGAGACGTGAGAACTCTCTCTGCTCCATGCTCATGCACCGAGGAAAGGTTGTACGAGGACATAGCGAGAAGGTGGTGGTCTGCAACCTAGTCAGACACCTGCTGGCACCTTGATCTTCAACTTCCAGCCTCCAAAACTGTGAGAGATAAGTGTTTGTTGTTTAAGCCACCCAGCCTATGGAATTTGTATAAAGTCATCCAAGTGAGGACACATTTTGGACCTCAGAATGTTTCTGCTCAACCCAGTAAAAGCCTTTGGGGACTGGACTTCTCTCCAGCCCCTTCAGGCATGTGTTAATCTTGTCTTCCAGCCTAGACAGCAGGTAGCTCAAGTGCAGGCTGCAGCCTTCTGCAGGATCCCCCAGCTGTGCCTGCATTTGGGGCACCCCCTGAGCACTCGGGGAATTTGCAAATGCCTTGCCCAGGGGATGTGTGACTGTAGGCACAGACCTGGGCAGGCTGCAGAGTCCGGCTGCACGTGCAGGTTCCACGTTCCCAGCTGCCTCAACATCATGGCTGGGGGAAGGCTTGTTTGGGGTGGTGATGCGGTGACCTTGCTCTCAGCAAATAGCAATCCTGCTCCCCTTTCTCCATCCCCCTCTCATTTAATTTACAGCCTGTGCAATGGGGAGAGAGGGCTGGGGAAGTAAAACCATTGATAAATGTGCCTCACTTCCTTGAGGCGTCAGGGGATATAATAGAAAAGGCTTCATCTTCAGCCCAGGGTCCATGCCAGTGTGTTTGAAGCAGCGTGTAATTTCATTTGATGACCTTTCCAGCTCACAAATGACAAGTGAGGTCGAGTGTATATTTTGCACTTGTTTTTTTTTTTTTTTAACATCTTTATTGGAGTATAACTGTTTTACAATAGTGTGTTAGTTTCTCCTTTACAACAAAGTGAATCAGTTATACATATACATATGTTCCCATATCTCTTCCCTGTTGCGTCTCCCTCCCTCCCACCCTCCCTATCCCACCCCTCTCATGGTCACAAAGCACAGAGGTGATCTCCCTTGCACTTGTTTTTAAAGCTGCGAAGGGTAGAGGATTGGGAGGCGGAATGAGACACTAGTCACACGTCTAAACTCTCTTGTTGCCAGTGGACCCAGGCCCTCTCTTTCTGGGTGACGTGCTCTGCTGCGACCTGGAAGGTCCGAGTGACTTGCTTTTGGATCCCAAACCTGTGTTGTCGCCAGCTCTCATTTTGACCAGTGATAAAATGGCCATATGACTCATTTTTTCCAAATGTGGACACTTTGGAGAATGAAACAGTGTTAAAGACATGGGACAACAGGTGAAACCCGGACTGTCCTGGGCAAACTGGGATGGATGGCTGCTTAGCCCGTGACCTCTAACATTTAATATGTGCAATGAAAGCTTCAGGCCGTCCCCCTACTTTCAGAAATTCCCATGAACCCATGCAGCAAAGGAGAAAAATCTTTCCTGTGGGCTCGCCTAGGGGACATTGTTCTTCTCACAGATATGGACTGAGGAGATCTCCGTTGGGGAAGACAGTCACGGTCCTGGTCTAGTGGGGCTTACAGTCTAATGCAAGTGTGGCCTCAGATGGACGAAAGATGGCCGCGCATTGGGCCAAGTGCTTTGCCCAACAGTGGTGCAGCTGGATGGGGGCAAAGGGGGGGGGCAGTTGCCGGGGAAAGCAGCGGGATGGGGTGGGGCAGCAAGGGAAGGCCCACTGCTCCAGGGCTGTTAGCCTTCTTGCGGAGAGGCGAAGAAGCAGTATGCGGCATGGTTCCTTTCCCAGAGAACTCACAGTCCTGTCGGTGGGGTTAGATGCATGCACGAGCAGTCCTGGCTGACCCGCACTGTTTAGGGTGAGGACTGCCATTTCGTGGTGTGCCCTAAGTGCTCTGGGACTTGGGGGGCAAGGGAGTGCGGGGCGAGAGAGTTCAGGGAGGCCTCAGAGGAAGACAGCCAAGCGTGGGAGGAAGACGTGGCTTCCAGTTCTGACCATCGTGCTTGACTTAATGTCACGCAGCAAGATGCCCGGCCTCTCCCACAGCGGTAATAGCTACTGAGTGCCTGCTGGTCGGGTCCTAGCTTGCTCGTTGCTCATCCTCTGAGCAACACTCAAATAGATGCTCTTATCTCCATTTTAGAGCTGAGGCTCAGAAAGAATTAGTGACCTGCCAGTGATCCCATTGGAGGTAACAAGTAGGTTTGTATTTGAACCTAAGGTGATGTCACAACCTGCGCTCACACGTACTCCAATAGTCCAGCGGGTCTCAAACTATGAACTGGGAGCAGCAGAGTCAGCCTCATCTGGGACCTTGTTGGAAATGCAAATTATTTTTTTTCTTCTTTCTTCTTTTCATTTTAATTAATTAATTAATTTAAAATTTATTTTATTGGAATATAGTTGATTTGCAATGTTGTGTTAGTTTCAGGTATACAGCAGCAAAGTGATTCCGTTGTACACAGATATACATTCTTTTTCATATTTTCTTCCATTATCGTTTGTCACAGGATACTGAATATAGTTCCCTGTGCTCTACAGTAGGACCTTGTTGTTTATCCATTCTGTATGTAATAGTTTGCATCTGCTCACCCCAAACTCCTAATCCTTCCCTCCCCAATTCCCCTCCCCTTGGCAACCACAAGTCTGTTCTCTATGTCTGTGAGTCTGTTTCTGTTTTGTAGATAAGTTTATTTGTGCTATATTTTAGATTCCACATATGAGTGATATCATATGGTATTTGTCTTTCTCTGTCTGTCTTACTTCACTTAGTATGATCATCTCTAGGTCCATCCATGTTGCTGCAAATGGCATGATTTCATTCTTTTTAATGACTAAGTAATATTCCATCGTGTACGTGTGTGTGTGTGTGTGTGTGTGTGTGTGTAAAAACGTATATTTATGTTTCTATATCTATATATCTCACATCTTCTTAATGCAATTGTCTGTTGATGGGCACTCACATTGCTTCCATGTCTTGGCTTGTCAATAGTTAGCTGGCTGAATATTTGGAACGTAGTAAAGGAAAGGTTCAGAGTGAGGAGAGCCATCTGCCTGGTCGGGGGAGGGGCATTTTGGATGACTGGGCACCACACAACCAGCTGCTTCTGCTAGCAGGGCAAGGAGCCATCCTCCCATTGTCTTTAGACTCCATCTTTCCTGGCTGTAGGAGATGATCATGATCATTATTATTGGCGAGACACCTGTTCAGTGTAATGAACGTGCAGTTTGCTGCAATCAGCAATGAGCAGCTCCTTGTAATTGGCTCATAAGAATGACAAGGTGTTGAAAGCGCAGTTAAGGCCTTTCCAATTCACATGTGCCATTAGCAGGAGCTCGTTAAAGTCACGAACGAAGAGAAAGTGTAAATAAAGAAGCCTGCTCTGTGTAATTACAGCTGTACATCTGACCGCCTCCTTCCAGGGCTCGGATGAGAGGGGCTCCGGGTGTCCGGACCTCCTGGCCCCCGCGTCTCTGCCTCTTTATTTATGCCATTTCTCGGGATGTGCAGCTCTGTTGAGCTGTGGGAAGGCTGGGATGCAGCCTACAGAGCGGTGGTGACGCATGTGCCTGGCCCAGCCAAGCAACACCGGCCAGGGCACGGGGTCGCAGCAGAGCCCCTTTCCTGCTGCCTCCTGGGGGACACAGCCTGGAGCCTGAGCCCGGGCTGAGTGACCTTGCAGGTCATGCGATGTGGGGTTCCCTCGACCTGCCTTCCCTGTTGTAAAAATAAAGGTAAGTGATAGCCAAGACTACAAAAAAAAAATGTGCTTCTACTGTAAATAAAATAGATAACTGACAAGGACCTACTGTATAGCACAGGGAACTATACTTAATACTTTGTAATAACCTATAAGGGAAAAACTCTGAAAAAGAATATATATATATATGTATAACTGAATGACTTTGCTGTACACCTGAAACTAACACAGTACTGTAAATCAACTATACTTCAATTTAAAAAAATGTGCTTAATGTACAGTCAAGGAACATCTGCTGAGCGATTCCTGCATGCCAGGCTCTGTTTTGGTCCATTCTGCTTTGATTTCAGCACTTTTCTAACAAGTGGTGTTCCCGAGGCCAGCTGTCTACAAAGGCAACTCAGTAAACCCAGCTGTATGGTGTGATTCAAGGTGCAGAGAAAGGCATCTTCTTTTTACCAAAAAACAACAACAACAACAAAAACAAAACCAAACTCTCCTAAACAACAAAACATTCTAAAAACAACAGAAATGTCTCAGTGTCTCCTGAGGGGAAAGTGGAGATTTTTAAGGAATCCCTTGGGTCTGAGATGAGGTTTGTATGGACTCCACCCTTCTGGCAGGTGCTCACTGGCAGCTGGGTGGTCTCCTGGTCCAGGATATGACTTTTTAAAATATTGTTTTCCATTATGGTTTATTACAGGATATTGAATATAGTTTCCGGTGCTATGCAACAGGACCTTGCTGTTTATCCATCCTATATAAACTAGTTTGCATCTGCTCATCCCAAACTCCCAATTCACCCCTCCCCCACAAGAGGAACAACCCCTTGGCAACCACAAGTCTGTTCTCTATGTCTGTGAGTCTGTTTCCATTTTTTTTTTTTTTTTTTTTTTTTTTTGCTGTACGCGGGCCTCTCACTGTTGTGGCCTCTCCCGTTGCGGAGCACAGGCTCCGGACGCACAGGCTCAGCGGCCATGGCTCACGGGCCCAGCCTCTCCGCGACATGTGGGATCCTCCCGGACCGGGGCACGAACCCGCGTCCCCTGCATCGGCAGGCGGACTCTCAACCACTGCGCCACCAGGGAAGCCCCCTGTTTCTGTTTTATAGGTGGGTTCATTTGTGTCATATTTTAGATTCCACATGTAAGTGACACCATATGGTTTTTATCTTTCTCTTCCTGACTTTTTTCACTTAGTATGATCATCTCTAGGTCCATCCATGTTGCTGCAAATGGCATTATTTCCTTCTTTCTTATGGCTGAGTAGTTTTCCATTTGTACCACATCTTCTTTATCCATTCATCTGTTGTTGGACGTTTAGGTTGCTTCCATGTCTTGGTTATAGTACTTCTTTGAAGATTGGGGTTCATGTATCTTTTCAGATTATAGTTTTGTCCAGATATACAGGGCATGACATGGCTTTGAACAGCACAGGTACACTGTCCGTTCACGTGCTGTATACATGTTTGCGTTTTATACACAAAAAGAATAAGGTGTTTTTCACCCCTTTCAAACATCCCCATTGCAATGCAGACATGTAGACGGAAAAATGATGACGGTGAAGACAAAGACTCACAGAGGGCATTAGGAGATGCCCGCAGCTGTCCCTATGCAGTCTCACTCTGTGCTGGACACTGTCCCAAGTACTTCAGAGGATGTATGGTTTAATCCTCACAGCAATGCTGTGAAGTACTTAGTCGATGGGGAAACCAAGGAGAAGGGGAGTCAAGTAACTTGTCCGCAGAAGTGTCCATGCTTGGAGTTGATAAAAAGTCGGGGACTTTGGTTAATTCTCCCACTTCTGGTGACCACACCCAAGCGTTCCCAACAGCTGGGTGTCTGGTTTCTCCTTAATGACTTGCAGAGAAGCAGATTCTCCAGGTTCCATCCCTTGGCTTCCCCAGCATGGACCACACCGACTTGATGTCAGTGAAACTGGTGTCTGGTGAGTGCAGTGGACTGGGTGGGGGGGCGGGGGATGGAGGTGGAGCTGTCCCTCTACCACAGCTCTGCCCTGGAAGCCGGGTGCTGGGAAGGTGGTGGTCCGTGTAGTTGACTGAGTTAAACTCTAACCTCTACATAAATGTCTTCAGTTATGCATTCTAGAAGGACCACGTCCAAAAGGTGAAACTAGCAGAGGTCCAATAAAAGTCCTCTTTTGGGTGTGGAGAAAAAGGAACCCTCCTACACTGTTGGTGGGAATATAAATTGGTGCAGCCACGACGGAGAACAGTATAGAGGTTCCTTAAAAAACTAAAAATAGAGCTACCATATGATCCAGTAATCCCACTCTTGGGCATAGATCTGGAAAATACAAAAACTCTAATTCGAAAAGATACATGCACCCCAATGTTCGTCGCAGCACTATTTACAACAGGACATGGAAGCAAACTAAGTGTCCATCGACAGATGAATAAAGAAGATGTGGCACATATATATAATGGAATATTACTCAGCCATAAAAAGGAATGAAATAATGCCACTGGCAGCAACAGGAATGGACCTACAGATTATCATACTAAGTGAACTAAGTCAGATGGAGAAAGACATATATCATATGATATTGCTTATATGTGAAACCTAAAAAAAAGATACTAATGAACTTATATACAAAACAGAAATAGACCCACAGACGTAGAAAACAATCTTATGGTTACCAAAGGGGAAAGGTGATGAACGTATGCACACTACTATATATAAAATAGATAACCAACAAGGACCTATTGTATAGCACTGGGAACTCTGCTCAGTATCTTGTAATAACCTATAATGGAAAAGAATCTGAAAAAGAATATATATATATATAAATATATATAAATAAATATATATATATATATAAACTGAATCACTTTGCTGTACACCTGAAGCTGTGTGGCTTGAGGGATCTCAGTTCCCTGACCAGGGATTGAACCTGGGCACTCGGCTGTGAGAGAGCAGAGTCCTAAGCACTGGACCGCCAGGGAATTCCCGGGATATATTTTGAATCAATAAATGATACAATTTTTTTGGACAGATTGGATGGGAGCGTGAGGTAAAGATGGGTCAAGGATGACTCCAGGAAACTGACTGGGAAACTGGAAGGATGGAGCTGGGACAGATCAGGACACAGCATCAGGCACGGAATTTGAGGTGTCCACAGCGCAGCCAAGTAGAGGTGCTTTGCGCAGAGTTACAGACGGGAGTCTGGAGTTGGGGGAGAGGGCACAGCTGGGGAGTGAGCTTGGAGGGATTGTTTCAAGCCCTGAGTCTGGATGAGGACCCTCAGGAAGAGAGGAGGGCTGAGTCCTGGGTGCTCCAGCCTTGAGAGGCTGGAAGAGGAGAAACTGCAAAGCAAGCCAAGAGTGGATTGGGTTGGGGGCGGGGACTGGAGGACTGATGTCCTACAAGCAGAGCAAAGAAAGAGCTTACAGGAGGAAGGAGGGGGAAAGCTAGGTAAACACCGAGGAGAGCGTGGTTTAAGGAGGGGGCTGAGAATTGGCTCTTATATGGAGACACAGGGTGGTCATGGGGGTTTAACGAGAGCTCTTTTGGTGGAAAGCTGATAGGAATGGCTGAAGGCAGACCCTCCAGTAAGGAATTTGGAGGCAGTGAGTGCTGCAACTTTTCCCAGGAATTTTAGTGTAAAAAAGGAGCAGAAAACTGGGAAGATAGAATTAACATTAGGCTATGCACCCAAATATCAACAATTGCACCCCTGGGATGATGAATGTGCTTCTTAAAAATTTTGTTGTGACTCAAAATAATTCCTATATTAAACATGTTAATTTTGAACAAAAAAAGTTCTAAAATCAACATTGGAGTTTGTACAATTTCTTGATAGCCAAACCCTCTAATCAGCTCAGTTCTTAAACAGAGAGCTGGGGGTTGGGAGCCCCCCCCATGGATGTTTTCAAATTTCCCTTAAAAATGGGGTGGTCTTAGCTTTTTACCTGGGCTGAGACACAATATTGAATTTCTCCTTAAATTACTAGGATGCATTTTATGCTGACCTGTGTCTAGAACAGACGTGAACATATTGATCTACCCCCTGTCAGTGAAGGGCTTTTAAAAGGATCTTCTTACCTTTCAGTCTTTTTTTTTTTTTTTTTTTTTTTGTGGTATGCGGGCCTCCCTCTGCCGTGGCCTCTCCCGTTGCGGAGCACAGGCTCCGGACGCGCAGGCTCAGCGGCCATGGCTCACGGGCCCAGCCGCTCCGCGGCATGTGGGATCCTCCCG
>NC_041215.1:30552404-30579284 GCF_002837175.3 Physeter macrocephalus
GTGGCCTCTCCCGTTGCGGAGCACAGGCTCCGGACGCGCAGGCTCAGCGGCCATGGCTCACGGGCCCAGCCGCTCCGCGGCATGCGGGATCTTCCCAGACCGGGGCACGAACCCGTGTGCCCTGCATCGGCAGGCGGACGCGCAACCACTGCGCCACCAGGGAAGCCCTACCTTTCAGTCTTTTAGCATGAAAGTCAAGGGGAACTTCCCTATGTCAGGATTATTCCCATGTGACCTGTATTTAGGAAAATATGTGGGGCAGCCACTGTTTTTACTTGAGAGGTGATTATTAACAGTGATAAAATAGTAATAGCTACTATTCACTGAGTGTTCAACAGGGCCCAGATACAATGTGAAGAGCTTTCTCTACACTGGTTCATGTAATCAGCACAGTAAACCTATGAGTTAGATATTCTTGTTATGCCCCTTTTCATGGCTAAGGCAGCTAAAACTCAGAGATCATATATCTGGTAGGGTCACATCTGCCTTTGTTAAACATTTCTTGCATCTTCTCGATCTTTGCTTCCACTCTTTTTCCGAGGTCCTGGATCATCTTCACTATCATTATTCTGAATTCTTTTTCTGGAAGGTTGCCTAGCTCCACTTCATTTAGTTGTTTTTCTGCGGTTTTATCTTGTTCCTTCATCTGGTACATAGCCCTCTGCCTTTTCATCTTGTCTATCTTTCTGTGAATGTGGTTTTTGTTCCACAGGCTGCAGGATTGTAGTTCTTCTTGTTTCTGCTGTCTGCCCTCTGGTGGATGAGGCTATCTAAGAGGTTTGATGGGAGGGACTGGTGGTGGGTAGAGCTGGCTGTAGTTCTGATGGGAAGAGCTCAGTAAAACTTTAATCCGCTTGTCTGCTGCTGGGTGAGGCTGGGTTCCCTCCCTGTTGGTTGTTTGGCCTGAGGCGACCCAACACTGGAGCCTACCTGGGCTCTTTGGTGGGGTTAATGGCAGACTCTGGGAGGGCTCACGCCAAGGAGTACTTCCCAGAACTTCTGCTGCCACTGTCTTTGTCCTCACGGTGGGACACAGCTACCCCCAGCCTCTGCGGGAGACCCTCCAACACCAGCAGATAGGTCAGGTTCAGTCCTATGGGGTCACTGCTCCTTCCTCTGGGTCCCGACATGCACACTACCTTGTGCGTGCCCTCCAAGAGTGGAGTCTCTGTTTCCCCCAGTCCTCTCCAAGTCCTGCAATCCATTCCCACTAGCCTTCAAAGTCTGATTCTCTAGGAATTCCTCCTCCCGTCACCAGGACGCCAGGTTGGGAAGCCTGAGGTTGGGCTCAGAACCTTCCCTCCAGTGGGTGGACTTCTGTGGTATAAGTGTTCTCCAGTTTGTGAGTCACCCACCCAGCAGTTACGGGATTTGGTTTTATTGTGATTGAGCCCCTACTACCATCTCATTGTGGCTTCTCCTTTGTCTTTGGATGTGGGGCATCTTTTTTGGTGAGTTCCAGTGTCTTCCTGTCAATGATTGTTCAGCAGTTAGTTGTGATTCCGGTGGTCTTGCAAGAGGGAGACCACAAGGTCCGTTAAATGTGGAAGAAGGATGTGGGGTATCTTTTCTGGTGAGTTCCAGTGTCTTCCTGTCGATGATTGTCCAGCAGCTAGCTGTGATTCTGGTGTTCTGGCAAGAGGGAGTAGTGTGTCCTGTGGAATCCAAAGTGCAGAAATGCAGAGGTCTGCAGAAGGCGCTGGAGCCCTACTCCCACAGCACCAGTGTTCTCTCCTATCTTTCTTCTCTTCTCCCTTTCTCTGTTTTTGCAGTTCTTGACTTTTAAGCCTGTTGTTTTGTTAAAGAGGTTGTGGCCTGGCCACCTTTTGCCCTGGAGCGGTGATCCCCAGTCCAAGAATGGGGGGTTGCCAATGGAAAAGGAAAAGATGGGGTTAAAATGCCTTGATGGAATATCGGCACGATATCATCCCTGTAACCGTGTCTTGGAAATGAGTGAGAACCTGGCCATCCAAATGGCCACATTAACCTGAGTAACTGCCATCTGTAAGGGACATGCGAAAATGGAAGGATGTACCAGATGGTTCATAACTGCTGTGGCGATGGTGTGCTCACAGAATTAATGGTGAGCAATGATTAGAGTGCTGACGGATGGTACTTCAAACACCAGGAGCTGCAGTGAACAAACTCTGTCATCATTGGAAAAGGAAAAACAGCAAGAGGGGATGTCAGAGTTTGTGTTCACTGAAGTTCCCATATGGATCCAAGATTGTTGCCGTGACTGTTTCTGCTCCATGAGAACCATCTGCTTTCTCATACCAGCATCATTTAACATCAAAAGGACAGGGCGTCAGCCTTAAATTAGGAAAAAAATGAGTAGCTAGAACTAATGAGAAGGGGAATGTTGATCTTCATTTATTAGTTTCCATTCTCCCAGTTATTAAAATAGACCCAGGTACTCTAACCCCCTACTCACCTTTGTCCATCCAACTCTGGTATCTTTGTCCCTCCCTCTCTCTCTCCCTCCCCACCTCCCTCGCTTCTGCTCTCTTTCCCTCTCTCCTTCCCTCCTGTTCTCTTTTCCATTCTTCTGTCATCCTGTTCCAAGCCCTCTGACTGCTCCAGCTCCCTTCCCTTCGGTGTGCCTATTACAAGTGGTCATCACTATACAAGTTAGCATTTGACTTAAAAAACAAAAACAAAAAAACGAAACGGATAGGAAACTGAAGCCCAGCAAGGTTGCCATTGAAGCTCCGCCGCCAGGCCATGCGCTGACCTCCAGAAGGACACAGAAGGCTGTCTTTCCTGTCATGGATGACACGCCCAAAGCCCCAGTGGGCCTTGTGCATTTCTCCTTCTGTTGAGGGCTCACTCCTTCTCCACTTCAGTTCAAGTGGTTCTGGTGGGACTGAGCCCACTTTCCAGATGCAGGGGTAAGTCTATGACTTAAGTGACCCCATGGTCAGCTTTGGGGAAAGGTTGAAAGGGACCTTGGCTCTGAGGAAAGGAGAGACAAGAGCCAGGAGAGCGACCTAGGTTCCAGATGCTACTGTTTGACATCCTGGATCCAGCTGTACCTGAACTCATCCTGTGAATTTCCCAGTTACATGAACCAATTAATAAAACCACAATGAATGGAAAACAAAATAGTGCTATGCACTGTCTTACGTTATTTTAAAAATTATTTCTAATATTTTAAAGTCATCTTCTCTACAGTGACATATACTTCCACTGAAAACAATCCAGTGTTCCTATTCTCTGGCATTAGTAAATGTTAAATGAATATTTCATGACTGGCTAATAATTATGATAATGACAATAATAGTTATTTAAAAATATTGTGGCCTAAATAATGTTGAGGGCAGAGCTTTGGTTTTTGGCTCTTGTTTTGCTTTGTTTTTTGTTAGGCCCTTTCTAAGTGCTTCATGGTATCAGGAAGTAAGTGAAATGAGATGAGTTTGGGGTTAAGCTTGGAGTTTTGTCACTGTCATCATCGTCTCGTGATCAACACGGTTACCGCTCAACGACTGAACGCTTAAATTTTTGTCCGATATGTTCTCCTACTCAGTTCTCAAAATAGTCGTAATGACACAGGTATTACTCCTTCCATTTTGTAAATGAGAAAACAGTATTCCAGAGAGTTTACTAACTTTACTTTGAAGTCATCAAATAATAAAATTAATAGTATGTGTCAAGAGTAATCTGAGGTTGTATGAATATGATCACATGTTATTCTCAAGACAATCTTCGTGAGGGAAGGTATCTTTGTCCCCATTTCACTGGTGAGAAAAAGGAGCATCTCAGTGAGCTTAGTAACTTCATTAGTCAAGTAATGACTGAGCTCAAGTTTTGTGCCCAAATACTGTGCAGGATGCTAAGGATACAGCAGTGGAAAAGTCAGACACGCTTGTTGGCTGTCTGGAATTTAGAGTCTAGCAGGAGAACCTACAATCGAGTGGTGGGTGATAGCATCCTGGTTCGTCCCAGTGTACACACTCAACCATGGTGGAGCTCAGCGAGTGGACCCAGGTCCAGGTGATTGATTTTTGTATGCTGATGCTGCCCTAAGATTCTGGCAAGAGGGACCCAACGCTTCAGAGAGTCCTGGGTATCACAGACACACAAAGTAAGTTTAATTGAGAACACGTTGTGATTTCTGTCTCTTGGAGCTCAGGACTGGCATCTAGTGATCTATATCCTTTAAACATCCAGTCTCATGACTATCACCTTTCAGGCTCCAAGGAAACACTCCTTCGTAACTTTTATCTTCCATCCTCAACATAACAGTTGACGGTTGGAAGGTAACCAGGTCTGTAGGCTGTGCCACTGCAGATTTTGGAGCTGAACACTGCTTTGGGAGACAAGGAGAATTTGAGTTGCAGAAGCACTTGGTAAAGGAAAAGAGAAGCTAATTAAGTTGTCAAAATTTCCCTTGAAGACAGAGTAATTAGTCAAATTCTCTCTCAGAACAGGTGAATACAGCAGTCTTGCAAAACAAAGTGTCATTTTCCCCTAGTGTCGACACCCATTTTCTTTCTTCTTTTCATGTTCCAATTAGAAGGACTCTCCAATTAGGCCATGATTCACAAACTTTGCACAGGATGGCTGAGGAACATTTTGCAATATTGTATGTATATCTAGATATAACACTGTAACACACCATACTCTTCTTTACATTGACATTCAGATAGATAGTGAATGCCAGAATCATAAATAATTTTATATTTAGATGAATCATTTTAAAGATTTAATTAACTTGAAAAAGTTTAAAAAGAGCTTTATTTAAGTACATCTGATTTTAAAAATTGATATTCGTTACGTATAATTTTACATGGCCTTAACTTTAATAGATAATTTTACCTTTTTTTTTTTTTTTTTTTTTGCTGTACACGGGCCTCTCACTGTTGTGAGCGGCCATGGCTCACGGGCCCAGCCGCTCCACGGCATGTGGGATCTTCTCGGACCGGGGCACAAACCCGTATCCCCTGCATCGGCAGGCGGACTCTCATCCAGTGCGCCACCAGGGAAGCCCAGATAATTTTATCTATTTTTGAAGAAAAAGAACTCTTTGGAAAATTTAAGAAAAATAACTAAAATTTTTCATTGACATGTTTGAAGAAAATAGATCAAATTTTCTTTACATTGAATACAATTCCGTTTTGTTTTAAAATTCCTTATATCATTACTGATAATAGAAAACAAATGATGTATAAACCTTTAACATATCATTTTTTTAAAAAAATTTAATTGTTTATTTTATTTTTATTTTTGGCTGCGTTGGGTCTTTGTTGCTGCGTGTGGGCTTTCTCTAATTGTGGCAAGCGGGGGCTACTCTTCATTGCAGTGGGTGCTCATTGTGGTGGCTTCTCTTGTGGAGCAAAGGATCTAGGTGCGCAGGCTTCAGTAGTTGCAGCACACGGGCTCAGTAGTTGTGGCTCACGGACTTAGTTATTCTGCGGCATGTGGGATCTTCCCGAACCAGGGCTCGAACCTGTGTCCCCTGCATTGGCAGGTGGATTCTTAACCACTGTGCCACCAGGGAAGCCCTACATATGATTTAAAAAAAATAAAGAGAATTAGGAAAGTAGAAAGGGGCAGGATTGGTGGTGAAGTGAAAAGTGGGGGCTTTGCATGTTCGATAAACCAGAGCTATTTGGAGATATGGGCTCACACAATGATTTTTTAAAAATGGAAATATACTTGATACACAATATTATGTTAGTTTCAGGTGTATTACATAGAGATTTGACATTTGCATACATTATGAAGTGATCACCACAATAAGTCTAGTAACCATCTGTCTCCATGCAAAGTTATTACAATATTATGAACCGTATTCCTTACACTGTATGTTACATCCCTGTGGCTCATTTATTTTATGACTGAAGGTTTGTACTTCTTAATCCCCTTCACCTATTTCACCTCCCCCTCCCCACGTTTGTTCTCTGTATCTGTATGTTTTCATTTTGTTTTGTTTTTCTTGTTTTATTTTTTAAAATTTTATTTTTATTTTTTTGGGGGGGACAAAGAACAATGAGTTTTATTTTGGACATGCTCTTCTTCCTCCCCTGGGTGTCCCTACCTCTTCTGATCTCAGGTCCAAGCTGTTTGTTTTTTTTAATATCTTTATTGGAGTATAATTGCTTTACAATGTTGTTCTTGTTTTATTTTTAAGATTCCACATAGAAGTGAGATCATATGTTGTTTGCCTTTCTCTGTCTGACTTACTTCACTGAGACTGATACTCTCTAGATCAATCCATTTGTAGCAAATGGCAAGATTTCATTTTTTATGGCTAATATTCCATCATAGATGTATACCACAAATTCTTTACCAATTGGAAATTTAGATTCCTTCCATATCTTGGCTATTGTAAATAATGCTGCAATACACATTGATATGCATATATCATTTTGAATCAGTATTTTTGTTTTCTTCATGTAAATACCCAGAAGTGAAATTGCTGGATCATGTGGTAGTTCTAGTTTTAATTTTTTGAGGAACCTCTATACTGTTTTGCAGAGTAGCTGAATCAATTTACATTCCCATCAACAGTGCACAGGGGTTCCCTTTTCTCCACATCCTGGCCAACACTTGCTTTTTCTTGTCTTTTTGATAGTAGCCATTCTGGCAGGTGTGAGGTGATATCTCATTGTTTTTGATTTGCATTTCCCCAATGATTAGTGATGTGGAGCAGCTTTTCATGTGTCTGTTGGCTATCTGTCTTCTTTGGAAAAATGTCTATTCAGGTCTTCTGCCCATTTTTTAATCAGTTTTTTAAAAAAATTAAGTTTGTTTGTTCAATATTGAGTTGTATGAGTTCTTTGTATATTTTGGATGTCAGCCCCTTATTGAATATATCATTTGCAAATATCTTCTCCTATTTAGTAGGCTGCCTTTTCATTTTGTTGATAGTTTCCTTTGCTGCTCAAAAGCGTTTTAGTTTGTTGTAGTCCCATTTGTTTATTTTTGCTTTTATTTCCCTTGCCTGAGGAGACAGATACAAAAAAATTTTGCCAAGACTGATGTCAAAGAATGTAATGCTATGTTTTCTTCTAGCAGTTTTATGGTTTCAGGTCTTACATTTAAGTCTGATTCATTTTGAGTTTATTTTTGTGTATGGTGAAAGTAGTTCAATTAGATTCTTTTGCATGTAGCCGTTCAGTTTTCCCAACACCATTTACTGAAGAGGTTGTCTTCCCCCATTGTATATTCTTGCCTCCTTTGTCATAGAATAATTGAACATAAAAGTGTGAGTTTATTTCTGAACTCTGTTCTGTTCTACTGATCTATGTGTCTGTTTTTGGGCTAGAACCATAGTGTTTTGATCACTGTAGCTTTGTATGATAGCTTGAAGCCAGGGAGTGTGATATCTCCAGCTCTGTTCTTTCTCAAGATGGAGATGAATTACAGATGCAGGGATGTTTCAATATCTGTAAGTCAATCAACGTGATACCACAATAACAAACTGAAGAATAAAAATTGTATGGTCTTCTCAGTAGATGCTGAAAAGATGCTGATGAAATTCAACATTCATTTACGATAAAAACTCTCAACAATGTCAGGATAGATAGAGAGAACACACTTCAACGTTACAAAGGCCATATCTGATAAACCCACAGCTAATATCATAATCTGGTGAAAAGCTGAAAGCATTTCCTCTAAGAACTAACTCTTTGTTGAAATTCTCTCTGTGTTCATCCATTCTTCTCCTGAGTTTGGTGAGCATCTTTTTAATCATTTCTTTGAACTCGTTATTGGGTAGATTGCTTATCTCCACTTTGTTTAGCTCCCTTTCTTCCTTCCTTCCTTCCTTCCTTTCTTCCTTCCTTCCTTCTTCCCTCCCTTTCTTTCTCTCTTTCCTTCTTTCTTCTTTTTTAAAATATTGCACTCCTTTCTTTCTTAAAGAAATATTTATTTATTTATTTATTTGGCCATGCCGTGCAGCTTGTGGGACCTTAGTTCCCCTACCAGGGATTGAACCCGGGCCCCTGGTAGTGGAAGCATCGTGTCCTAACCACTGGTCCACCAGGGAATTCCCTGTTTAGTTCTTTTTCTGAGGCTATGTCTTGTTACTTTGTTTGAAACATATTTCTGTCTCCTCATTCTGTGTTTATTTCTATGTGTTAGGTAGGTCAGTTATGTTTCCCAATCTTGGATGGGAGGGCTTATGTAGGAGATGTTCTCTGGGGCCCAGCAGCATGCTCCCCTCTGGTCACCCGACGTGTATGCTCTAGGGGTGCGTCCTGTGTGGCTTGTGTGCCCCCTTCTGTTGGGGTGGGGTGGGCTGACTGCTGTAGGTGTGCTGGTAGGCAGGGGCTGGCTCCTGGCCTGGTTGGCTGTGAGACCAGGCCACATGCAATGGCTATGGGGTCACTGGAGGGCAGGGTAGGCTTCCTACATGGTTAGCTTTGTGGCCCAGGGGGTCCTGGGGCTGGTGCTGGCCCCGTGGAGGGCAGAGCTGTGTCTCCAGCACTAACAGGCTAGAGGGAAGATTCAAAAATGGTGTTTGCCAGCACTGATGTTATCATGGTAGAGTGAGCGCCCCCAGATGGCTGCCGCCAACATCTATGTCCCCTGGGGGAGTCCCAGGTTCCTCCTGCCTCTCCAGGAGGCTCTTAAAGATCAGCAAGTGTCTGACCCAGGCTCCTCTCAAACTACCGCCTCTGCACTGGGTCTCGGAGCGTGTGAGATTTAGTATGCACCCTTTAAGGGTGGATTATCTGTTTGATGTAGTCCTCCAGTTCTCCTGAACATAAGCCCTGCTGATTTTCCAAGCCAGATGTTCTGGGGGCTCCTCTTCCCAGTGCAGGGCTGGGGAACCCAGGTGGGGCTCGGCCCCCTCACTCCTGGGGGAAGACGTCAGAGATTGTAATGTTCTTCCTTGTGTGGGTCGCCAACTCGGGGGTGTGGGTCCAAAGTGTACTGTGTCTCTGTCCCTCCTAACATCTCGCTGTGGTGTGGTTCCTTTTTTATGTCTTTAATTGTGGAAAATCTTTTCTGCTAGTCTTTAGGTCGTTCTCATAGAAAGGTGCCCTGAAAGTCATGTAATTTTGGCATACACTGATTTGTTGAGATCTCAGTAAGTTGCAAGATCTTTTCAGTGGTTTGAGTGTCTGAAGCAGAACTGTCCAACAGAAACAGAAAGCAAGTCACATATGTAATTTAAAATTTTATAGTAGCTACATTAAGAAAGTAAAGAGAAACAAGTGAAATCAATTCTAATAGTGTATTTTATTTAACCTATCAAATAGTGACTAAAAATGATCATTAATGAGTTAGTGAATTTTTCATCCTTAGTCTTAGAAATCTGGTGTGTATTGCACACAGAGAACACCTCTTCACATGGACCGGCCACATTGTGTGTGCTCAGTGGCCATGTGGCCATGGCGATCGTGGTGGACAGTGTGGGTCTGGAGCCTCATTTGGAATTCTGTGTCTGAGGAGCCTTAGAGATTTATGACCCTCTGAAACCAGGATCCCATAAACGTAGTTCTCCCTGGCTTTCCTCCTGGGCTGCATGGTCAGTTAGCTCTCCTTCACGGCTGGCACGAAGTCAATTCCACAAGATGTGAGTGGCCACCTTGAATTTATTTCTCAGAGGATTTGCAGCTCCTATGAAGTGACAGACCAGGGGACCCGGAGTCCCAACGACAGAGGAGGTAAAAATGTATCCAGAAATCCTCGGCCCACCGATTTTTGCTGACAAACATTTCTCTATATCCCGGTATGGGAGCCAAAAATTGGAAACACCTTATTTTCACAATGAGGTTGGTTATTTCAAAAATATAACGTCCTGAAAGAGGGTCTTTAGCATCCTTTTGAGTTGGAGAAAACAGTGCTTTTGAAGTGACATTCCAGAACGAATCTTCTGGTTCTGAAGAAAGTGAACATTTTCACAGTCAAAGAAGGTGTCAGGAATTTGAATTTCGACCTTGACTGCTTAGGAACAAAGATCAGAATTTCAACTAGGAATGTGCCAAATCCACCTGTATCTCTCAGCATTTGCTGTGACCACTTTCTTTTTATACATTTAAATCTTCCTTCCCTACCTTTGCTCACATTCTGCTGAATGATATTATTCCTTGGAGCCTGATTTAGAAATAAATGGAATGGTTAACAGCTAGCCTTTGGAGTCAGATAGATTTTTTTTTTTTTTTTGTAGTGGGGTGATCATGGCAAGATATTTCCTCATGGCCAGGAAATAGATAAAAAGATATTTTCTCACATGTAAAGTGGACAATAATCATAGTTCTTATCGCCTAAGTTTTCATGAGGATTAAAAGAAATAATACACATAATGCATTTAGCACGGTTACTGCCCATATCAAGTTAACTAAATGTTGACTGCTATTAAAATCTCTTGAGCACTGGCATCTAACTCGTTGACTAACTGTAGGCTGATGTGAATCTACTTCTTTATATATGGAATTGGTTGGTTCCTAAGTAAAAATCTTGACATCCTGACAATTTGATTCTCTCCCATTTGTATGGAGGCTGGGAGGGGGTCACACAGAGTGAACCAGATCAAGGTTCACCACATTTTGCCATGTATTTATTTTTTCCTCTCCATTTGCTTTCTCCTCCTCTTCTGTTCTTCACTATTATCCTCTCACTTTCTTTCTCTTTTTTTCTTGGTTATGAGTTAGGGATGTTGGTGCCCTGAATGGGCATGGCTTCACCTCCCGGGGCAAGGGCTGGAGATGACTCTCTTAAGCTGTGCCTTTGCATGTTTGTTTATTTTCTTGTAGATGGTGTCCATGCAGTAATCCTGAGATGAGAGCTGAACTCTTCGATCAATCCACTGGGCTCAGTGTGGGTTTTCCAGAAATAGTCTCTGATGATGGACTACATGGTAATAATTGAAGACAGGAACGCTCTATTTATAAAGTTGGTGCAGGGCTCGCCCATCCCATCATCCTGGGAAGCGGCTTGGCCCCCAGCCTCTTGGTGAGGCAGTGTAGATGCTTCTCCACAGGGACACCTGTGGCAGGTGTGACAGGGGATGGTGGAGTGGCTGCTCTGGGAAGAGAAACAGTGGGAAAGGACATCTAGACAAGTCATCTCAGTGAGACCACAGGTGGCTGGGAGGCTGGCAAGTGGTACAGGCAACAGGGCTGGGGATGCTGAGGCCCAACGGGGACCAGAAGATCAAAGCCAAGCATGCGGACGGGACTCAAAGGCCAAATGTCAGGCTGCAGCCGAGTATGAGGGAGACCTAGGGACCAGAGGTCAAGGGGAGCTGGTGGTCAGAAGTCAGGAGTGTAACTAGATGTCAACCCTTCATCAGCTGTTTCCTTAGACAGGTGGCCTCCATCCTGCTTCCTGCTGGGCAAGGTGCTGCTTGCCATGTGGCAGATCAGGGCATGGGGGTGGGTGGAGGTATCGGATTGACTGGTACAGGATTGGGTGAGGGCAGAGTTTGACATTTTGGTGAAAGAACTGGTATTAGATGTGGTTATAGACTGAATGTTTGTGTCTTCCCAGAATTCGTATGTTGAAGCCTCTAACCCCTTGATCTGATTGTATTTGAAGATCAGATCTTTATGGAGGTAATTAAGGTTAAGTAAGGGTATAAGGGTGCGGGGCTGATCCGATAGGATTAGTGTCCTTATAACAAGAGAAAGATCTCTCTCTCTCTCTCTCTCTCTCTCTCTCTCTCTCTCTCTCTCTCTCTCTCTCTCTCGCTCTCTCTCTCTCTGTCTCCTCCACGTAAACACATAGCCAGGAGGCAGCCATCTGCAAGTCAAGAACAGGGCTCTCACCAGATCCCATCATGCTGCCGTCCTGATCTCAGACTTCCAGGCTCCAGAGCTGTGAGCAATACATTTTTGCTGTTTATAAGCCATCCAGTCTATGGTATTTTGTTATGGCAGCCCTAGCCCTAGGCTAAGACAGATGTAAGGTTTAGTTTTGGGGTGCATGTAGAGAAGGGAAAGAACATGCACTTGGAGACTCAGGCAGTGAGGGCCAGCTCTCACAGAGGTCAGGTCAAGACTGGCATTTCCAGGAAGGGGATTTAGAAAAGCAAGATAGGGTCCCAGCACCTCAGAGATTTGGGAGACCACCAAAGGCAAAACAAAAGCTCGCCCCAAAGGAACTGAGTTCTCAGCATTGGCATACAAGGTGCAAATAGCAGGGAAAACTTGGGTCACTCACCGAGGCTGGTCACAGCTCTTTAAACTTGAACTGGAGGGCCTGAGTGGGAAGGGTAAGAGGGGACAGGGTAAAGTGAACCCAGATACGGGGAAAGTAGGGTACAGAGGTTGAGGGTGAGCAAGGCCTGACAGCCAAAATTTTTGCCTATAGAAGAGTGAAGCACATAGGAAGGGCATAAGAGAGAGAAGCTCAGATCTGTGAATGTCTGGATCCTTCCCTTCATTCAGGTTTTCTTCAAATATCTCTTGATCATTGTTTGATAACATATAGTATCTGACTTTGTGTATATATATATATATAATACAATTATAATATATGTATATGATATGTATGTATATATACACACATACAATGTACAGATGTATATATGTGTAGATACATATGTAGTGTTTATATAGAGTTATTTATTAATACATACATATTTCCCCATCAGAAGGCCTCTGGTCTGGGCTCAGGGAACAGTGTGGTCAGCAGATTAGTCCTAGTATGGGAGGGAGAAGCTGGCTGATAGCAGCCTGTTGGATTTACAGGACTGGGGTCTGTTACTTCTTCTTTTTTTTTTTTTTTTTTTTTTTGGTAAAACATTATTAATTAAAGAAAAATCACAAGATTATGCTCCCTTAAAGTTTCAATCTTTTATATCAACAGAACAGATTAATGCTCATTGTTAAAAAAAATCAAATACTATAAACGTATAGGGTATAAATCATCAGCAATCACAATCTCTATAGATAACACTATCCTTAACATTTAGAAATCTCTACATAAAATCTTATATAGATTCATACTTGTATTTTAAAAGTCAACATTAATATGCACATCTTTGCAAATCAGTTAAACAACTTTATGCCATTAATTTTAATGGTTGCATATTTTTCTATTCTATGGACTGTAAAAAAATTCATAAACAGAAACCTTAGTTAAATAGATGTGGGAGACTAGAATGAGGAGCTCTCATACCCAGCAACCATAGCAGAGCCCAACAGAAAAAAGAAAGACTCCTCTTATTTCCTGGCAAGGACTCAACCAATGGAAAGTCATGGATTCTCTGTTTACTATAGCACTCCCATTTTCCTTTTCCTCTTTATAAAAGCCTTCTCCTTCCCTTGCCGTGTGGGGACTTGAACATGGCCCACCATGGTTACAGACCTGAATTGCAATTTTCTGCTGATCCCGAATAAATCCAACTTTGCTGGAGAAATATCTGGCAGTCTATTTGTTGTAGGCTAACAGGATATAAAAGGCCATTTAATCAATGCTCATTCAAAGGCCATTATAGCGCCTTCCATCTTTCCTTTTAGCTATTATAAACAATAGCATTGCCATGAATATATATATACAACTCTATACAGCTGCCTGATTAATATTTGTGGGTTACTGTATGTAAGAATGTTCTGAGGATAAATTCTGAAAAAAAAGTCAATACTGTTGAGTTAAAGTATAAGCATTTCAAAAAATTTAGATTTCATTTTTTCTGAGGGAGTAAAGTATAGCTTATTTTTAGTACTTTACTATCACTTTTAGAAAGAAAAAGATCCATCACAGTGACTATGTTATTTCGAAGGAAAAAGAAAGTGCAGGATTTAGGAAAATACCAATCCAATCACATCTTACTGGGCTTAAATTCCAGTTCTGCCACCTATTAACTGTATAACTTGGGCAAGTTACTTAATCTCTCTTTGCCTTAGTTGCCTCAGCTATAAAACAGAGATAAAAATAGCCTCTATTTCATAGGGTTGTTAGGAGAGTTAACTATTACTACGATTACCCTGACTGATACTGGTGGTTTCTTCTCTCACTTGTCATTCTATATGATCACAAATATGACGTTAAACATTCATTCAAAAAGGATAGGCTGCTATAAAGCTACAAGAAGAATTTTCATGAGTCAATTTAAGCCACCCCCCACTTTCTTCACTTATTTTTTTGAAAACTTCGTATGTTAACAGTTCCTTGAAATGGAGCACAGAGCTTTCAAACATTAAAACAACTATCAAAATAATTGTATAATACAAATTTCTGGAGGCCATGAGATTGGTATTTCTAATATCAGGACATTACATAAACAACACATACCACAAAACAAGTACGAGTTAAGGGACAGTTTTCTTAAACAGATTAAGTTTAAGAGGTTTTTAAGAAGCATCAGACTCCCCTTTACCAGGGAGTGTCTTTTGGAAAACATGTTCAACTCGTAGAACTTTTGGAAAAGAAGATGTAATGTTTCGATAACTGTGCAGTCAACAGTGAATATGACACACCCAATCTTAAAGGTTAGACAAATAGCCATATAATATAAAGCATTACTGAATTTCAAACTGTCAGACTGACAATGTAACAACATGAACAAGCCCCATGTCAATTAGTACTTTCATTAAATGAGAATAGATACCTCATGGTAAAGTCTTGTGTCATTCATCCTAATAAGCACCCCATCAATTCTCAAGAAAAACCACAACAGCAAGAAAAAGCTAGAAGGCATTACTCTAATTTTCACACTCAGGCTTGAAACTCCGTTATCATGAAGTTCATCCTCAAACAGGAGAACTGCTTCAAAAAACTTAATCTGTTCTCTGGCTTTCAATTTCTCTGTGTCTATATGATCTGTTGTAGGTACAACCTTTAGCTTAAGTGATTCTCCAAGTAATGTTCCCTTATAATCTGTTGTATAGGTCCAATCATACGGTTTAATAACCTCCTTAGAGGGCTCACCCTCCGTCCTGCTTTCCTTCCGCTCTTCAGCACAGGCTACTTTAAGCATTCCTTGGTAGTTGTTCACACACCTTAATGCATCTGTAGCATTGAACTCAATCCCAAAGCCAGAGCCATGCTGGATTCTTTTTTTTTTTTTTTAATTTTATTTATTGATTTATTTATTTTTGGCTGTGTTGGGTCTTCGTTTCTGTGCGAGGCTTTCTCTAGTTGGGGCGAGCGGGGGCCACTCTTCATCACGGTGCGCGGGCCTCTCACTGTCACAGCCTCTCTTGCTGCGGAGCACAGGTTCCAGATGCACAGGCTCAGTAGTTGTGGCATGCGGGCTCAGTAGTTGTGGCTCGCAGGCTCTAGAGCACAGGATCAGTAGTTGTGGTTCACGGACTTAGTTGCTCCGTGGCATGTGGGACCTTCCCAGACCAGGGCTCGAACCCGTGTCCTCTGCATTGGCAGGCAGATTCTCAACCACTGCGCCACCAGGGAGGCCCCATGCTGGATTCTTAAAACGTTGTCTCCAAACATCATTTCAGGGAGAGATGGCATATGCGATTCATCAGCTAACTTCTCCACATCCGCTGACTTCATGATGTGGGTCCTGGACGCCGTCAGCTTCCAGGGCCCGAAGGAGAAGTCCTGGTGGCTGCTCTGGAAGCCGTGGATCATCACGGCCTCAGCGGGGCCCGCGTGGGCCGCACGGAACAGGCTGGAGCAGTGGCGGCAGTGGCCGCAGCGGCCGACCGGGTCTGTTACTTCTTAAAGGTCAGAGGGGTCTTTGTATTCTCAGAGCCCGCATGTTCCCTGGCTGCTCTCCTAAAAGTCTGGGCTGGGGGAGGTGCTGGGAGGGCCTGACCTCCATGCAGAAGGTGCCTGTATGCACAGGTCGCCCCAAGTCCTTCTTTTCTCCTGGAGATTGAAGAGGATTCCTTGGTCTGGAATGTCTCTGCCTGGCTATAGGGTCCCGCTTTCTCTGTGATTCTCCTGTCTGTGTGTCCAGGCCACGCTTCTACTGCAGTTCTGGTCCTATCTCTGATGATACTGAAACTGAACAGGATGCTGTGGGGCTCCTGGGCAGATATAAGGGAGGAGCGGTCAAAAGAAACAACAGCACAGCTTTGGGGGCAGGGCCCTGGTTCCATCTCAGTTGATACACATAACAATATCTCTGAGCTCTTCTGCAGAGCTAAACCCCCCCGACAAATGGAAGACGTTAACTACCTGATGAAGCATTCTTCATTCCAGAGAAAAGGTCACAGTTTGACAGCCTGGAGAACCAGAGAAGCTCATCAGGAGACCACCTGAGGCCAGATTGAAGGAGTGCAGGCCCTGCACACACCCTGGTCCTTATCAGCAACCCCGCCCTTGAACCACTGCTGTAAAACTCCTCACCAAATCCTCCTGTGTTGGGACACAGTTTTGAGAGGCACGAGCCTGCTGTGCCCCCCTTTGCATGGCAAAGCAATAAAGCTATTCTTTTCTACTTCACCCAACACTCTGTCTCCAAGATTCAGTTCGGCACCGGAGCACAGAGGCCGAGTTTTCTGCATCAATATTGCCGAGCTGGTTTATTGTGAGCCCACCCCGCGCTGGCCTCTGAGCACGCTATGCGTATCGGGGAGTTTAATCCTTGTAGCCACTCAAGAGGCAGCTCCTGATACCTCCATCTTTCCATTCAGGAGAAGCCTGGGACAGAGAGGTGCAGTGCCCTGGCGGAGGTTGTGCAGGTAGCCCAGCCTGTGCCCTTGGCACAGGCAGGGTGGAGAAGCAGCCAGGCCCACGGCCCCTGTTGCTCAGCCCCTCCTGCCACTTCTCATCCCTGCTTTGTTCTCTGCCTCACTGTATGGGGACCAGGGATCTGCCTTCAGACTCAGTGGCTGCAGGGGGGATGATGAAGGGAGCAGAGATCATCAAATGGTCCCTTGGCTCTGAAGGGACGGAGGGAGACCTTAAGACAGTGAGTCCTGAATTTCTGTTGGAGTCATAAATAGGAATCACAAAGGAGGCATTGTCTTATGGCTCAAATTGGAATAACCTTAGTTGAACTGTGTGTGTGTGTGTGTTTGTGTGTGCGCCTGCGCGCGTGCACGTGCTAATGCTTTCCATTAGCAGACACAGGGTATGAGCTGCTTTGTGCTGGGAGAGCCAGACTCTGCCAAAGGCTGGGGAGTAGCTCACAGGCACCAGCACCACTGAGGAACTTTTGTCCATTTTGGGAAATAAGACTTGGTTTATTTTTGGTTGTTGTTGTTTTTTTTTCAGTACGCGGGCCTCTCACTGTTGTGGCCTCTCCCGTCGAGGAGCACAGGCTCCGGACGCGCAGGCCCAGCGGCCATGGCTCACGGGCCCAGCCGCTCCGCGGCATGTGGGATCTTCCCGGACCGGGACACGAGCCCGTGTCCCCTGCATCGGCAGGCGGACTCTCAACCACTGCGCCACCAGGGAAGCCCGAGACTTGGTTTTGAATCCAGCTTGACCCTGTACTTGCTGTGGAAACATGGACAGGAGACTCAAGCACTCTAAGCTTTAGTTTTCTTGTCTGGAAAATGACGATGAATACAATCTAGCGATGCCTTGAAGAGGGGTTGATCTGTGGCTGTAAAGCTCAGAGCCACGTCCTGGCGCATGGCAGGTGACCACGGTGGACATGTGTAGTATCTGCCTGCCCAGCATCCATTTCCCCATCTATACTCCATCTGAATCCCCCTTTGGAATACCCGCTCCCCTGCCTTCTGACACAGAGGTGGGTGAATGACCCTGGGCTGGCCAATCAGAGTCACAGAATCTGGTCCAGGGCTGGGCATGTGACCTAACCCAGGACAAACAGCACTCAATCTCGAGACTTTCGCTGGAATGACTTGGACAGAGAAGAACTTGGCCAGGAGCTGCTGGTGGCCATCTGGGACCCACATAAATAGAGCTTTCCTGAGAACAAAGCTGACAGGCGAGAGAAGCGAGCTGGATGGATATAAATCCATCCAAAGAGAAAGAGACAAGCCTGATGGCATCCTTGGGCCCAGGATCTAGCTGTGCTGCAGTTAAGATGTGCCTCTGCATTTCCCAGGGACCCAAACCAACAAACTCCTGTTTATTAGGTCAGCCCCTCACAGTGGAAAGTGTCTTGGTCGAGTCAGTGCTCACTGCTATTGACAGGAGGAGAGGGGTGCTCAGAGAATCCTTTCCCCACACCCTGCCCTCTGCACCTCTTCCATCTGGCTGTTCTTGAGTTATATCCTTTTATAATAAACCATTAATCTAGTAAATAAAATGTTTCTCTGAATTCTGTGAGCTGCTCTAGCAAATTAATTGAACCCAAGGAGGGGACTGTTGGAACCTCCCATCTGTAATCTGTTGGTCAGAAGCACAGGTGACGACCTGGGCTTGTGATTGTCATTGGAGGTGGGCGGGAGGGGGGCAGTCTTGTAGGGCTGAGCCCTTAACCTGTGGAATCTGATGCCATCGCCAGGTAGATAGTGTCAGAATTGAGTTGAATTGTAGGACACCCTGCTGGTGCTGGAGCATTTCCTGCTGGCGTGGAAAAATCCACACACACATATTGGAATTGGGTGCAGAACCCTTAGTAGCCAAGCTTGATATGTTAAATGAAGCAACCCAGTCCAGTCTTAGTGTAATAGGGAAGAACAAATCTGCCTCCATATTAGAGCTGTTTCTTTTACTTTAACCTTTGTATTTTATTGCTTTTGCTTTGAATTAAGAATGTTGCCTCTAGCCTGAAATATACAGGACAGCCCATTTTCAAGGCTCTGACCTTTAAGGGGATAACATTTTTCCATTCACATAGAGAGAAAAAGTTGCAGAACAGAGAATAACATGTCTTGTTTTAGGTTTAACTGGACAAAGGATTCCTGCCCCAAGAAGTTGGTAACGACCAACCATGGCCTTGCCTTTAAAAGTGGCTTGCTGAATCTCTTCGGGGAGTTCAGGGTATCTTGGGGCATGAGCCACCCATTCTTGCATGGCCTTGCAGTAAATCCCTCCCTGCTCCAAACTCCGATGTTTCTGTTTGTTTGGCTTCACTGGGCGTCCGGCCAGTGAACCCGCATTGGGTAACACTTTGTCCATCATTGACACCTTGGATAGCCCTGGTCAACAATTTCTTTTTCTGGTCTCGTTTTCCCATCTGTAAAAGAGGTGGTTGTTCTAGGGAAATTTCCAGGGCCTTTCAGGTGAAACATTCTTGCCTCATTCAAGGGAATTTACGGCCCCAGTTACAGGCAGTGGAAATTATTCTGGCAGTGCCTCTAAAGACCTATTCTCTTCCTCCTTCTATCTGTCAGCGTCCGCGCCGCACCCCCCACCAGTCCTCTTTGCCTGCTGCCATGCACGTAGCCAAAGGGGTCACCAGCGCTGAGTGGGCAGGACATGACAATTCTGTTGCCCATCCTTGATTAGCATGGCTGTGTCTCTTAATCCAGATGCCAGGCAGAGTATGTTTGATGGCTGGCCAGCCAGCGGGTCGGTTGGAGCTGTGTCAGGGATGACTCCAGCTTGAACCAGCGAAGGCTGGAAAGTGACATCCTTTGGCTCACCGCCTGCTTGGTGGGGATGGAGAACAGGACGTGGGGGGCCATCCAGACCGGGCCGACAAAGTGACTGACATGTCCATTACAGTGCCAGGCTTTCATGCTGGAATGACCCGGACCTTGTTGTGGCCATTGTTTATTTGTTTGGCCCGTGGAGACTGCAAACCAAATGGCATGACACCCGTGTCAGGGCCAGTCATGCTGATGGTGACAGCCATGGGAAGGACTGGAGAGAAAAGGATGCTGGGGACAGACAGTTCGAGATGGAGAAGGCCTATTCCCCCCTCACTAATGACACTAAAATTGATTCAATGATCCAGAAACTCCAAAAGTAAAGCCATTAGTCACAATGTTGTTAGGGAGAAGAAAGAAAGAAAGAAAAAGCCATGCTTATTATTTTGGAGCTGATTCCACACAACTACCCATTCTGCGTGCCTGAGTGTCTGGGCCAAGCTGCCTGGTGTAATTATGGTTGGCCCTGCGTGGGATTAAGGCAGGCACACGACCAGCGCACCCAAGCGTCAGTCAAGGGCCAGTGCCCCGCCGAGGGGTATAGGGGGAGGGACCGGCCTTCCTGGCAGTGGGCTGGTGCCTGTCTGGTCGAACCATTATCCCGTCAGCTTTGAGGGCTGCTGAGTACAGCCGCCAACAGTGGGGGAGAAAGAGCCCCAAAGTCACTTCTAGGACATCTCTAGGTTGAGAGGGAGAAAGAGAAGGAAATGTTAAAACAGGAATGGTGGGGCTCCAGCCATACCCCCCTGCTTGGGGGTGGGAGCCTTTGTCCTTTACTTGCTTGTCACCCCTAGGAGACTATAAATTCACAGAGGGCAAGGCTCTTGTTTTCACTTTGCAATACCAGTAACAATAACAAGAACAATAATGACAGTTTTTATTGATCACTATCAGCCGTGTTCTTTTTTTTTTTAATTGAAGTATAGTTGATTTACAATACAGTGTTAGTTTCAGGTGTACAGCACAGTGATTCTGTTATGTATAGATCTATATCTATTCTTTTTCAGATTCTTTTCCCTTATAGTTTATTACAAAATGTTGAGTAGATTTCCCTGTGCTATACAATAGGTCCTTGTTGATTATCTGTTTTATATACAGTAGCGTGTGTATCTGTTCATCCCATCCCCTTTCTCCCTTGGCAACCACAAGTCTGTCCTCTATGTCTGCGAGTCTGTTTCTGTTTCGTAGACAGGTTCGTTTGTGTCGTATTTTAGATTCCACATACGAGGGATGTCACGTGACACATGTCTTTCTCTGTCTGACTGACTTCGCTGAGTATGATCATCTCTAGGTCCATCTATGGTGCTGCCAATGTCAGCCATGCTCTATGCAGAATTCTTTGCATTTCTGAACTCTGATCTGCATGATAGATTACCACTTTTTGAGACAGGGAAACTGAGGTTCCGAGCGGTTAAGTGCATTGTCCAAAGCTGCGTGCGGCCGAGTTGGTATTCAAACTCATACACCTTTCATTTTCCCGCATTCCTGACTCCGATGTTACACTAAGTACTAGATAAATATGTGTGCAATGTATGAGGAAATTGACGGGCCATTTTTTCTCTTTTCTACGGCACTGCTATGGCCGAACACTGAATTACCTTCCTTCTGGTTTCCAACGGCAGGCAGGGTTGGCTGTTGGCAAAATGTGAAACCTCATCCTCTCCTTTTCCTGTGCCTTACTTCTTTTCTGAGCGGTCATTTCAGACTTAGGAGCAAGATCGAAGAATGGATAAAACAAAATAAAACTTTGGATCTCAACAGAGATGGATGCGAATCCTGGCTCCACCAAACGCTCTGTTGAGTGAGTTAACCTCGCTGAGCTTCAGTTTCCCCATCTATTTAATAAGAATAACAGACAATCGTGTGTTAGTTTCTGCTTTATAACAAAGTGAATCAGTTATACATATACGTATGTTCCCATATCTCCTCCCTCTTGTGTCTCCCTCCCACCCTCCCTATCCCACCCCTCTAGATGGTCACAAAGCACCGAGCTGATCTCCCTGTGCTATGCAGCTGCTTCCCACTAGCTATCTATTTAAGCATTCCTCAGAGGATATAAGGGATAAGAACGATTTGGGTAGACAGGGAGACCAGAAAGGAAGGAGTTGGAAAGGAGAGCAGTCACGATCGTTATGGAGATAAGGGCGCATTCAGTCTGGCCAGTATGAGGCTTTCACTCGGCCATGTGCCAAATCAAAATTAAATGCTTTTGTGCAAAAAAAAAAAAAAAAAAAAAAAAAGAATAACAGACACTGCTATAGCGAGCCGTGATGAAGATTTGGTGGTGAGGGTCTGGTGGCTTGGCCCATACACGTGGTATATGGGTGCTGGGCTCAGAGAGGAACCCACCAAGTGGAAGTTGCCCCCTTCTTCCCCTCTGACACCCCCATTTTTCTCTCTGCTTCCCTCTGGGCTTTAGGATCACATGCTAGGGTCCTGGTTCCGCGAGATGAAATGCCACAAAAATGAAATTCTGCAAAACCGCAAAACTCAGTTCTCTGAACTTTAGTCATTTAAAATTTCACACACAAAGCTTGGGAGCTGTTCGTTTAATCCAGTTCAGTTCAGTTCCACAAACGCGGACTCCACGCCCCTGAACCTGGCACAGAGCTGGACTGGGGATGCAGAATTCCCATCTCAGGATGCTCACATTCAGGTCCTGGCATAAGGGAGAGATATTTAAGTGAACAGTTTGAAACCTTGTCCCCTTGAGTGCAACAGAGAAGTGTGTACGGAGCCCCACAGGACACAGGGAAACCGTTGCCGAAATTCAGCCTCTGTACGCTGGTGCTGGATTAAATCTTGGAGACAGAATTTTGGGTGAAGTAGAAATAGCTTTGCCAGGCAAAGGGGGCCACAGCGGGCTAATCCCTCCAGACTGTGTCCCTCCCTGGAGGGGGTAGTGACGAATCTTACAGGATTCAAGGGGCGGGGCGTGGTCAGCTCGTGGACAATCTTCTGATTGGCTGGTGGTGAGGTCACTGGGCGTCAGCATCATCAACCTTGTGGTCCCAACTGGTCTGGGGTCTACGAGCTTGTGGGCAGCATGCAGTTAACTTCTCCCACCTGGAGGGGGGCCGGTTTCAGTATCTGCAAAACACTCAAAGGACGTGGCTCAGAATATGATATGTAGCCCTTGAGGAGGAGCTAAAGGTCCTTGACTTTGTTTAATGGCTAGAGTATTATTCTATTGTCTTGCTTGACTGTTTTCCTTCCTTTCTGCATTTTCTCCCTTCTCTGATTAAATTTGCCCCTTGACTAGTTTTTCTATAGACAAAAAGCAGGCAGAGATGGGTGGAGGTCTATTCTGGGAAGGCCTCATAGGGTCCTGCTGGGTTATAAAACTAGGGTGGGTGGAAGGGCAAGTGTCTGGGTGAGACTTCTTAGAGGAAGTAATGAATAAAGTGGCGGGGCGTGGTCAGCTCGTGGACAATCTTCTGATTGGCTGGTGGTGAGGTCACTGGGCGTCAGCATCATCAACCTTGTGGTCCCAACTGGTCTGGGGTCTACGAGCTTGTGGGCAGCATGCAGTTAACTTCTCCCACCTGGAGGGGGGCCGGTTTCAGTATCTGCAAAACACTCAAAGGACGTGGCTCAGAATATGATATGTAGCCCTTGAGGAGGAGCTAAAGGTCCTTGACTTTGTTTAATGGCTAGAGTATTATTCTATTGTCTTGCTTGACTGTTTTCCTTCCTTTCTGCATTTTCTCCCTTCTCTGATTAAATTTGCCCCTTGACTAGTTTTTCTATAGACAAAAAGCAGGCAGAGATGGGTGGAGGTCTATTCTGGGAAGGCCTCATAGGGTCCTGCTGGGTTATAAAACTAGGGTGGGTGGAAGGGCAAGTGTCTGGGTGAGACTTCTTAGAGGAAGTAATGAATAAAGTGACTTGGGGAGGATGAATATGTGTGTGCCTGGGAGAGAAGAAGGTGGGAAAGGCTTTTTCAGCACAAGAGCCAGGCAGTGAAAGAGACAGAGAGACGGTGCTTCTTGTTGGAAGGACTGGAGAATAATTTCATAGCATTATATGCAGAATTGTTGGATTGTTCTCCAAAATGTACCTAACTTTAGGACAATTTGAGAACACCGTGGGCCAGAATGTAAAGCCTCTTGAATGATATGAGCCTCTGCTAACTTAGAAGTCATTAATCCACCCCCGCCCACAAGCATGCCAGTGGATGATGCTAGGATAAGGTTTACATTATTTTGCAAATCTTTTCCCCTACCCCCTTTTTTCCCCATAGATAGTATGGCAGGGTGATCCATTCTTTTATTCAAAAACCATTTTGTGATGGCTCTTGGGGTGTGTCAGGCTCTGTGTGTGTGTTGGTTCTGCAGAGCAGAAACCCATAAATACTCTCCTTAGTGCAGTGGGAGAGTGGATGTTTACGATGCTTATTACAGATGTATTATGACGTTTAGTACAGATAATTATGATGTCAGTGGCACATGCTAGAACAGGGGGGCCCAGAGGGCTGGCCACTAGTCTACTCTAGTGGAACCCGCAAGACTGAGCAGAATCTTCAGTCCTTGGTGGAAAAGTCTTTCTACGTGATTAAATGCAATTTGTATGCTAACTGCCTTACCTACTCACAAAAACAGTTTTTGGAAAAAAGAGGTGAGGAGGTTTCAGTGGGTGAGTGGGAGGTACTGTTTCTTAGGTGCAGACAGTGGGGGCCTCTTACAGCTAGGATTTTATTTAACAGTAAACAAGAGACTCAGAGAGGTTAAGTGGCTTGCCCAAGGTCACACAGCCAGGAAGTGTGCCAGCCAGGTTTCAGTCTAGCTTGCACTGCCTGAGGCTGGAACCACTAGCCACATGTGGCCAGTGAGCACTTGAACTGTAGCTAGTGTGATTGATCTAAACTTTTACTTTTGGAGGATTTTAATTAATTTAAATTAAAAATAAAAAACAGATACTCCATTCCGTTATTGAACTTGTATGTGAATCTACTCTTCCAGGTATAAATTTGACAAACTCTAAATACGGATCAAATATTTCGTTCTTTTTTTAAAAAAATATTTAGTGCCCATTTATTTATTTATTTAGGATTAAAAAAAATTTTTTTAGAAAGACTTTTTAAAATTAATTGATTAATTAATTTGGTTGCGCCAGGTCTAAGTCGCGGCAGGTGAGCTCCTTAGTTGCAGCTCTTGGGCTCCTTAGCTGTGGCTCGCTGGCTTCTCAGTTGTGGCATGCGAACTCTTAGTTGCAGCATGCATGTGGAATCTAGTTCCCTGACCAGGGGTCGAACCCGGGCCCCCTGCTTTGGGAGTGTGGAGTCTTAAACACTGTGCTACCAGGGAAGTCCCATATTTAGGATTTTTAAAAAGTTGAAGTATAGTTAATTTACAATGTTGTGAGGATCAAGTATTTCTTTTTTTTTTTTTTTTTTTTTTTTTTGCGGTACGTGGGCCTCTCACCTCTGTGGCCTCTCCCGTTGCGGAGCACAGGCTCCGGATGCGCAGGCTCAGTGGCCATGGCTCACGGGCCCAGCCGCTCTGCGGCATGTGGGATCTTCCCGGACCGGGGCACGAACCCGTGTCCCCTGCATCGGCAGGTGGACTCTCAACCACTGCGCCACCAGGGAAGCCCGGATAGAGTATTTCTGATGCAAATTTAGTGTCCCCATTGAGATGTCCCATAAGTGTAAAATATACCCCACATTTTGGAGACATACTGGTTACATGTTGAAGTGATGATAATATTTTTAGATATATTGGATTAAATAAAAACTATTTTAAAGATTCATGTCATCTGTTTCTTTTTACTTCCTTAATGTGGCTATTGGAAATCTTAAAGTATGCGACTTGAATTCTATTTCTCTTGGACAGTGCTGTTCTAGGTCAGAGTTTTAAATAAATGAATGAATGTTGTTAACTCATCTTGTTCTACTGTATGTAGAACAAGATAGTAATAAAACACACTCCAAAACCTTTTTGATTTCTCTATGTTAGCTGATCTGGCTAGCCCTCAAGCCATCGGAATTGGGGAGGCCTTTATTGTACACAGAAGGATAACACCACTTCACATGGTACTTTTCAGACAGGCTTGTACAAGGCCAGGGGTCTATGGCATCAAATGTAGAACAAATTAGGGGCATGATCAGACTGGGAGGTGGGCAGGAAGAAAGGGAAATTGATGATGACTCTTGTTGTGGTCCTTGAGATAGGTTTTGGCAGCAGCTTTCAAAAACCAGACTCTTCAAGCCCGCAGACACACAAGAGCCCAAATCCAAAGCCTCGTGGCCCCACAGCTCTGAGAGCATAACTGATTCCATAAACAATTTAGGGTTCGCTATTCCAGCTGATTTGAGGGCTTTATTTTTGTCTGAGTCTCTTATTAGTCTTTATTTTTTGTCTGAGTCTTTATTTCTGTCTGACTTTTCCATTACTACTCTATTTGTGAAGCTCAGATTCAATATTTGAAGTCTGAATTTTCCTTTCATACCAAACTTTAGTGACAGAGTAATGCAGATGGATTTGAGAGGAGAGAGGGAAATGAGATACACTTTGAAGTTAATGAAGCAAACACCAATAATATTGGGTGAGTGTTGAGTTATTTTGATAATCTGGGAAAAAAAAGAACTGCGGTTGGTATTCTGATTTCTTTTCGAGGCTGTTTTTAGTACTTTTCTGAGGTGCTTGCCTCTACAGCATTATTAAAGCTATTGCTCAGGATTTTATGTCTGCATTTTAATGATGTTTTTCTTCTGAGGGTGGGGCAGGGGGGAGAGAGAGAGAGAGAGAGAGAGAAGAGGAAGAGTGTGGTGCATTAATCTTGAAGTAAAGATGACTTTAGACCCTTAGCATTTGGCTGATTTAATAATTTGTGGTTTCAAATATTTACTTTCAAATTACCCCGAAAGGACCCTTCATACACAGTGAATGGTCATTTTCAGAAGCAAACTGTGAATACGGGGTGGTATGCAGCTAGCCTGGAGGAGCTCGTGAGTGAACCCAGACAAGCCCATGGCAGCCCTGCTCTCTTGGGTCTTGGTGTTTTTGGAGGACATAATAATCTTCACTGAGGGTTTAAAAAGTCAAGTGACATTGCTAATTATTAGAGAAATGCAAATCAAAACTGGTGGTACCAGTGAGGTGCCACCCCATGTGGGTCAGAATGGCTATCCTTAAAAAGTCTGCAAATAACAGATGCTGGAGAGGGTGTGGAGAAAAAGGAACCCTCCTACACTGTTGGTGGGAATGTAAATTGGTGCAGCCACTATGGAGAACAGTATGGAGGTTCCTCAAAAAACTCAAATTAGAGCTGCCATATGATCCTGCAATCCCACTCCTGGGCGTATATCCGGAGAAAACTCTAATTTGAAAAGATACATGTACCCCAATGTTCATAGCAGCACTATTAACAATAGCTAAGACATGGAAGCAACCTAAATGTCCATCGACAGATGAATGGATAAAGAAGATGTGGTACATATACACAATGGAATATTACTCAGCCATAAAAAAGAATGAAATTATGCCATTTGCAGCAACAT
>NC_041215.1:30580654-30610818 GCF_002837175.3 Physeter macrocephalus
GGAGAAAACTCTAATTTGAAAAGATACATGTACCCCAATGTTCATAGCAGCACTATTAACAATAGCTAAGACATGGAAGCAACCTAAATGTCCATCGACAGATGAATGGATAAAGAAGATGTGGTACATATACACAATGGAATATTACTCAGCCATAAAAAAGAATGAAATTATGCCATTTGCAGCAACATGGATGGACCCAGAGATTACCATACTAAGTGAAGAAATACCATATGATATCACTTATATGTGGAATCTAAAATATGATACAAATGAACTAATTTATGAAACAGAAACAGACTCACAGACATAGAAAGAAGACTTGTGGTTGCCAAGGGGGAGGTGGGTGGGGGAGGGATGGACTGAGAGTTTGGGGTTAGCAGATGCAACCTATTATATAGAGAATGGATAAACAACAAGGTCCTACTGCATAGCACAGGGAACTATATTCAGTATCCTGTGATAAACCATAATGGAAAAGAATATGAAAAAGAACATATATGTATGTATAACTGAATGACTTTGCTGTACACCAGAAACTAACACAACATTGTAAATCAACTATACTTCAATAAAATAAAATTAAAAAAGCCACTTAGTGTTTTAGCTGCACTTTGTGCATTTGATGGGAACATTGCGTGCTGTGAGTGTTCAGAAATTTGGGGATCACCAACGTCTGTGGAGACCCTTATGAATGTCAACATCAGTTCGAATTGGAAATTCTGGGAACCTCTGGACTGACAGTGTTGCGGAGACAACCCCTTATTTATTTGTCTATCTATGTATTTTTTAAAATTGAAGTATAGTTGGTTTGCAATATTGTATTAGTTTCAGGTAGGTAACATAGTGATTCATTATTTTTATAAATTATGCCTTATTTAAAGTTATTACAAAATAATGGCTATATTTCTCTGTGCTGTACAATATACCCTTGCTGCTTCTCCGTTTTATAGAGTAGTTTGTATCTCGTAATCCGGTACTCCATCTTGCCCCTCCCCGCTTCCTTGCCATTTGCAACAAATGGATCTAGAGAGCATTATGCTGAGTGAAATAAGTCAGACAGGGAAAGACAAATATTCTATGTTGTCACTTATATGTGGAATCTAAAAAATAAAATACATGGATATATACATTGACGAAAAATTAATCAGTCCATCTAAGAAAGAATTGGAAAATTCTTTTGAGCCAAATTTGAGGATTTGGGAAGAGCATCTCAGAAAGCTCTGAGAACTGTGCCACCCATTAGAAGTCAAGACACAGTTTATATAAGTTTTTTGAGACAGAGGGCTGTACATCAAACGATGTATTATTGACAATTTACATCATCCAGATCTAAGCAACGTCCTGGTGGGTCATGAGGCTTCTTACAAGATCAAGAAGAAATGTTATCTTTAAGGAGTTGTCTTGTTGGTGCTGGGAGAATGTTGCTGTTTATGGTTGAGCAGGTATTTTTGCTGATGGGAGAGGTTTGGTTGATGCATAATGTGGTTACACAGTACACAGTGAGGAGGCCAAAGAGCAGAGAAGAATTTTTATGTTTAAATTTTTCTTGTTTTGTCATAAAATATGAATTTGATTTCACATATATAACAAAATGCTACAATTTTTGCATTGCTTCTCTAGAAGAATCCAGAGAAACTGTTGGCCAAATGCAGGGAAAGCAATGCCAGCGGGTGAAAACAGAACTGGGCAGGCTGTAAGGGGATGATCACATGTTGGGTTGGATGTGGGTGGTCAAAGCCTCCTTCAAGCTTCTTTCTGCTGTTCTGGTCCTTCCCCCCTCCACCCTGTGTCCGGTGGGGTGTGTGCTGGGTGCTGCCTTTCCTGGGCTGGTCTTAACTAAATGTGTGCAAACTCTCTTCTGTCTCCTGGCCATCTCTCCTATGGGTTTATCTTTGTAATAGCGATGATGGAGCTGCTTGCTGCTCTGTAAACCTGCATAGTTCAGCCCATCCAGACCTTCCCCACCCTGCTTATTCATTTGTTCAATTTGTTTCCTCATTCATACCTTTATTCAACAAACATTTTAGTGATTTCCTACAGTGTGCCAGATCATTCTGAGCATGGAGAGACATCTAAGACATTTCTTGCCATGTCCAGCTCTGAGGTTCACTTATTCACTTAATAAATAATGTAAAAAATTCAGTAGATGTATACTGAGCACGTACTGTGGTGCTAGGCCCTGTGCAAGGCCTCGGGGTTCTCCACTGAGGGTATATTAGGTTTTCCCACCTCCTTCTTATTTTCCCAGCTCCTCATCCATTGTGTGTGTGTGTGTGTGTTTTTGTTTTCTGGCTGCACCTCGCAGCGTGTGTGATCTTATTTTCTTGACCAGGGATCAAACCCTCGCCCCCTGCAGTGGAAGCACCAAGTCTTAACCACCGGACCACCAGGGAAGTCTCCACTGTGTTCTTTTAATAGCTCCCAGGACATCAATTAGTCGGCCTGTCTTTATTTATTCTTTATTTTTTAGTTCATAGTAGCTTTATTTTTAAAATTTATTTCTTAATCAAAGTATAGTTGATTTACAATGTTGTGTTAGTTTCAGGTGTAGAGCATAGTGATTCATATATATATACGTGAGTGTGTATGTATATGTATATATATAATATTCTGAAAAGGAATATATATTCTTTTCCCTTATAGGTTATTACAAAATATTGAGTAGAGTTCCCTGTGCTATACAGTAGGTCCTTGTTGATTATCTATTTTATATACAGCAGTGTGTATATGTTAATCCCAACCTCTTAATTTATCCCTCGCCCCTTTTCCCCTTTGGAAACCATAAGTTTGTTTTCTATGTCTGTGGATCTAGTTCCTTTTTTAAAAATTTCTTTTTTATTTTTAATTTTTTTGGCCCTGCCATGTGGTATGTGGGATCTTAGTTCCCTGACCTGGGATCTAACCCATGTCCCCTGCAATGGAAGCGAACAGTCCTAGCCATTGGACTGCCAGAGAATTCCCTCTATTTCTGTTCTGTAAATAAGTTCATTTGTATCTTTTTTTTCAGATTCCACATATAAGTGATATCATATGGTATTTGTCTTTCTCCGTCTGGCTTACTTCACTTAGTATGATAATCTCTGGGTTCATCCATGTGGCTGCAAATGGCATTATTTCATTGTTTTTTATGGCTGAGTAGTATTCCATTGTATATATGTACCACATCTTCTTTATCCATTCATCTGAGTTGACTCTTCTTTAATATTATGGTCTTTAATTTACATTCTTTTAAAAGGTCTGATTAGAAGTATTCCATTGTATATATGTACCACATCTTCTTTATCCATTCATCTGAGTTGACTTCTTTAATATTATGGTCTTTAATTTACATTCTTTTAAAAGGTCTGATTAGAAAGATACATTGCAGTTCAAATACATAAAAAATAATAAAAGTGAAAAACAATGGAAAGGAATGTAATTAGAGGAATAGTTCTTACCCAAACTACATCCATGGGGCTCAGATAGTTTTCTAGAGATGGACCAAAACTGTAGCTCTGTGGTTTTCTCAGGGCCAACACAAGAGGAAAAAACAATCATTGACCCTGTCAGCTTTACAGGATTTATGGAACTCCTTGAGGACAGTCATTAACCAGGTGCCAAGGAGAGGCACAGACCCCCGCCACAAATGTCTCCCGTAGGTTCTGCTGAGAGGTCCTAGGGTCCTCACTCCAGGGACCACACCATCAAAGCCATCCTCCTAAGAATACAGGGAGGAGTGTCTTTTGCAGGACCATCTGTCTTGCATCCCTTATGTTGGCTGAGGACACGCCATCTAAGCTCGGTTCAATAAAAGCAAATTGACATGGTACCAAATCAAAGACCCCCAGGTATAAAGGAGGCTGCTTTTGAACTTGCTCTGAAGGTAATATACAAGCATATGGGAAACAGGAGAGATCCAAACCCAGATGCCCTCAGGATGTGGCAGGTAGTAACTGTGTCTGCCCTGTGTGTGACAACAGGGAGTGATGGGTAAGGACATTCTGGTTGTACTCCAATCTCATACTCTTTACAAAATACTGTAAAGGCCATCCTAAATACCCTTGAGGACCAACCTCAGCCTGTTTGTGGGCTCTGATCTAGAAAAGTAAATGCACTGAAATTAGTCAGATAAGTGTCCCTAAATATTGTTTTCTATAGCTGAGCTGTTGATAAATATTGGGCAGAATGAAGTCTTGCTCTTTGATAAGTACTGAGAAATCAGTGGGCACATGCAGCATTCTGATTGATAAGTTCTTGAAATAAATGTCACATACTGAGATCACATATTATTCCCTGGCGTTACAACGGAGATAAAATACAATCTCTCCTTTCATGGAGCTTCAAGACATAAACGCAATAAATGCATAAAATGGAGGGTGATATATGCATAAGTATGTACCAGGGATGCAAAGAGGAGGGGGAGGCTGGCATCGAACTACTGTGTCTGGAAGTCAGTGGCTCAGGAAATCAGAGGGTCAGAGGGTCAGGGATCAGGGAAGGTTTCATGTAGGAAGAAGGCGGGATGCAGCTGGGTCACTGTGAAGTAAACACCCACCGCTCCATAATTTGTTTCTAGTTGCCGCCCTGGGTGCCAAGAAGGTGTGATGTGATTGAGGAAAAGCCACTTGTGGCTACCCAGGGCTCCTCCGTGTTAACCCTGCTTGAATCGGGGGAGGGGCCTCTGCGGTCCCGGGTGAGGCTTTGGGTGGGCTGAGGGTAGGGAACCTTGCGGTCCACTAAACTGAATTAGCTCCCTGCTCGCGTCTGAGAGATTCTCCAACAGACGGGTCAGAGCCCACTTTCCATAATCGAAGCTGGAAATGCAGATTCTCATGCTTCCTCCCTCCCTCACTACTGGGCAGGACGTGGGACGTAGGGTGTTGTCAGTCAGGAGGTGGCCCAGGATCTGATTGGCAAGCAGGGACCCCCGAGGCCCCTCCGGCAGTGGGCGGAGGGGGGGTGGGGCTATGGGCGATGTGGGCGGGGCCAGCCCAGGCTGCACAGTCTCTGAGCGGTTCTCTGTCCCCTCCGCAGTGTTGGTCAGTCATTCTATATACCTTTTTTTTTTTTTTCCAAATGGGTTGCAAAATGCATTCAAAAAGTTGATAAAAGTGCTGCAGTTTGGAAAGGTGTTTTACAATATTCCAACCAAACAAGTGAGAAATTATAAGCTAATTGGGAGATGTATGAAATGTGTCATCTTTTGACAACTTTAAATTGATTAAATACAAGAAAATTCAGATAAGACAACAATGAATACAAAAATGTGATAAAAATGAGCTATGAAAGAAATAGATTTTTTTCTGACACCAAGAAGCCATTGGATCCAAACTCAATAACTTTTAGTAAATAAGCTCTCCGCCTAAAGTAGTGAGGGTCAGTTTCTGTCTGTTACAGCCAAGAACCATGGCTGATAGAGTCTCCTTCTTTGTGTAGAGGTTACAGTTGAATGGAAAGAAACTCAGTTTTCTCATTGTTAAATGGGCCTGATAAATAGTACCCACTTTAGGACAGGATTGGGAAGATTAAATGAGATCATATCTGGAAAGGCTGGGCTGTGATTGTCCTGTAGTAAATAATGCATGTTAACTATTATAAGTATTAACTTCTGGGTTTCAGTTTTACATTTAATCAACAAATATTCAAAAAAGCCATTTAACCTCTTTGGCCTCACATCTCTGCAAAATGGAAATAATACCTGCTCCATCTAATTCATGATGAATGGGAACGCCCAACAAATTATGACATGGGAAAATACTTTGCAAAAGTATACAGTTGCATATGAATATAATACATTTCTATTATTTTTATTAAGCTCATCACCTGATTCTCCCTACCCACCGTGAGCCCTGGAGACCCTCAGCTCATGGTCATTTTATGTGATGGGTTAGTTGTGCTGAGAGGGAGAGAAGGAATGACAGTCCAGAAAAATAATAGAAAAATTTAAAATCGTATGAAATTTAAAGTTTCACAGTGCTTTATGGTTCCTGTGAGGCCAAAAGGAAATCTAATATCCCATCTTGATCTAGACTTGCCTTGTTTTATGTGTCAAAAGTAGTTAGAACACTTTAAATCTCCTACCACCCCAAGAGAGCTGTGAGCAAAATTTTGAAGTTTGTCCATGTACCTCCCTCCCTCACTTCTTTTCATGCTCTTTTCTTTTCTTTCTTTCTTAAAAAAAATTTTTTTATTGGGGTATAGTGATTTACAATGTTGTTTTAGTTTCAGGTGTACAGTAAAGTGAATCAGTTATACAGATACCTATACCCACGCTTTGTTTTTCACCCTCTTTTCTTACCAGCCATGTGCCCAGCTCTAGAAATAGTGGTTAGCTTTTTCCGGTTGAGTTAGTTGCAAGATGTGCCCATGTGAGAAAGTTACCTTCAAGCTCAGAGGGCACATTGGAAGGCAATTAGGGCATCGCCAGGAGGCCGTGTCTGAGCTGGCGATTGGCCAGGGCACGAGGGGACATTCCAGGGAGAGGGGACAGCTTGAGCTGAATACGGAGGTGTGAAGCCGGGGCCAGTCCTGGGAATAGAACTTACTGATTGAGACTTGTCAGGGGTTAAGTCGGAGGAGGAGTGGGGAAGGGGCGATGAAGATGGCGGTGGAAGCAGAGCTCAGATAGTGCGAGAAAGGCGCTTACTTTTGAGGGTGATGGGGTCTCAGAGGAGTGCTGCGGTCACTTCTGTGTTCTAGAAAGAGTGACCCACAGCATGGAGGACACGGGAAGCAGGAGGACTGATAGGAAGCTGGTGCTCTCATCCAGATTGCAGAGGGTGGAGGCTGGCAGCTTGGCGTGGCAGGGGAGCGGAGAGGGGGTTAAAGGTGTTTCAGTGTTATGCTGTGTTGTGACTTCTTTGATAAAGTCTTCCCTACCTCAGAGTTAAAGGATAGCCTGTATTTTTTTTTTTTCTGAAAGTTTAACACTTCGCTTTCCACATTTAGGTCTTTAATTCTTCTGGTTTTATTTTTGGGCAGTTTGAGACAGAAATCAGATTTCACTGTTTTCCTTTAAATTATCAAATGTCCCATCTGCTCAGTACTATGTAACAACCTAAATGGGAAAAGAATTTGAAAAAGGATACACGTATATGTAAAACTGAATCAGTTTGCCCTATCCCGGAAACACAAAATCGTTAATCAACTATACACCAATATAAAATAAAAAGCTGAAAAAAAAAAAAGAAAAAAGATAGGGCCCTATCTCCCAGTCTCTGTGGGAGGGTAGGAGCCTAACTTTTTCAATAAAGGCCAATTTGCAAGTGATAGCTTAATCGTATTGACCAACCTCAACCCAATATCCTCCAATACTTTTCCACTAGCTCATCCCTGTGCTTAAAACTCCTCATTAGTTAAAACTCTCCCGCCTGTCATTTCCATGGAGTTGAGTTCAATCTCTCTTGACTGTTTCAATAGTCTTGACCTCTACTGCAATACTCTTGAATAAAATTTTCCTTGCCTGTTTAAAAAAATAAAATAAAAAAAGCCTTTAATCCTACAATGTTACTCCCGCAAAATCAAGTGATTCGCGTGCCAGAAGTCTTTTTGCCTTCTTCAAAGTACCAAATTCTGAAAAGAATAGATACCTGTATATGTATAACTGAATCACTTTGCTGTACACCTGAAACGAACACAACATTGTTAAGCAACTCTACTCCAACATTAAATAAAAAATTAAAATACGTTAGCAAACCTTCCAGCACCACATATTGAGTGGTCTGTCCTTTCCCTGTCGATCTGCAAAGCCAGCTCTGTCCTAGGTCAGGTGTACACATGCTTGCCTTCACCGTCCGCCGTGTTGCAGTTGAAGAAACCGAGCCCTCCAGGAGGCCAGAAGGTTGCTCAATCCCAGGGGAGGTGGCGGCAGATGGGACAGCAGAGCCACATGGTCTGAGGTCCGTGGATTTCTCAACTACAACAGCGAGAAGGGCAAACGCACTCTGCTGGTATTTTCTTCCTGTCTTTCTCTTTTTTCCTCCCTTTCCCCTTCTCTCAACTGGTCTTCCTTCTTTCCTTCCCTTCTTTTTCTCCTTAATCCCAGTTAGGCTTATGTTTCAGTGTTGAGACCTATTTTCATGCATGACATAGCCATCAGAACACAGCTAGTCTTCAAGCGAATGTTTTATCAAAAATATGGCTGGGTAGGTTACATTTCCTCTCCGTGAGCAGGGGCTGGCGGGGCTGACCTCTCCTCCATTTAGAAGAGATAGATGTTTGGGGCTATTAAAATCTACAGCTCTTTGCCTTGGCTTCAGGTGATTCATGGCTACTAATCCCTGTGGATATATTTTTATTTTCTTGGATATACTGGATGTGCAGGTGGTATATATTGGAAAAGCCTGTTGTTTATTGACATGAGCCCAGTAAAGACTCTGATTAATCCCCAAAATAAATAGAGAAAAGTGGAAGGTCACACTCCGGATCAAGAGCTCTGATCATATCCCCGATCCTCGGGTTATTTATCTCCAGTTGAGAGAAATCTTCCCAGCGGAGGTGTCAGGAGATGGAGAGAGATTAACATGTGAAGTGCGTGCAGCAACTCCCCTTGCCCTCTCTTCTCAACCTTTACTGTCCTTGCTGCTCAAACACACATCCTCTAACTCAGCATTTGGGGAGAAATCCAACATTTTCTTTTATGACTCTTGTCATATAATTGTTTTCAGTTGCTTGGAGACATTTTGTCCCCTCCCCCATACCCTTGAGGAACCCAGAGTCACGCTTTCTAGGTTCCCCTGTGACCCCAAAGGATAGGATGTGCCTGGTGAGGTTCCTGTGATGGATTCAGGACCGTCTGCTGGGGATGTTCAGGGTGGTGCCCACAGGTCCCGTAGTCTCTGGTATCAGCAGGAGAGAAGTGCTGGCTGTGGGGTGGTGCCGTCTCCTGTGTGCTGAGCCTGTGCATGAGGGGATGGAGTGATGGAGGGGACACGAGACAGGGAGTTGTGTTTTGAGCTTGAAGCTTGGGTGACCTCCATCACCCAGGTCAGATGCTCGCCCCCCCTCCTCTCATGCGGCATTTAGGCTCTGTCACTTTTGCCCCCTGGTGCCCCGCTGCTCCTTTCTCTTCCTCCGCTAGGTGGAGTTCAGGAGTTGAAGTAGAGTTAATTTACAATTTGTGTTAGTTTCAAGTGTACAGCACAGTGATTCAATTACACATATACATATATCTATATTCTTTTTCAGACTCTTTTCCATGATAGGTTATTATACGATATTGAGTAGAGTTCCCTGTGCTGTACAGCAGGGCCTTGTTGTTTATCTAGTTTATATACAGTCGTGTGTATCTGTTAACCCCAAACTCTTACACATTGCCTTTTTTTTTTAACATCTTTATTGGAGTATAATTGCTTTACAATGGTGTGTTAGTTTCTGCTTTACAACAAAGTGAATCAGTTATACATATACATGTGTTCCCATATCCCCTCCCTCTTGCATCTCCTCGCACCCTCCCTATCCCACCCCTCTAGGTGGTCACAAAGCACCCGAGCTGATCTCCCTGTGCTATGCGGCTGCTTCCCACGAGCTATCTATTTTACATTTGGTAGTGCATATAAGTCCATGCCACTCTCTCACTTCGTCACAGCTTACCCTTCCCCCTCCCCATATCCTCAAGTCCATGCTCTAGTAGGTCTGTGTCTTTATTCCCGTCTTACCCCTAGGTAATTCATGACCTTTTTTTTCTTAGATTTCATATATGTGTGTTAGCATACGGTATTTGTTTTTCTCTTTCTGACTTACTTCTGGAGGTTGGAAGGAAATTTCTCACCAATTTCCCTGGCTCTCGTCTCTCTGACAATTCACCTGCCACACTGGCTGTCAGAGGAAACTTGAAAAAAAAAAAAACAAAACCAAGTGAATTGTATTACTTCTTTCGTTCAAACCCTTTCTGAAAATGGGCTGGTCTCTTGAGTTGGATATGACCGAGAAGTTGCACACGTTACTCCCCTTCATATCCTTCGACCTGAACTTGGCTCAGAGGGAGGCTGGGAAGTGTGGGGCTTCCCTGTGCAGACACATGCCAGCAACCATGCTGCAGCTGGAGAAGGACACGATGCATTTGGTGGCCAGCTAGCTGTCTCTGCAACAACACTGGTCTCCTTGACACTCCATCATCCTTTGGTGATGTCCCTTGCGTAGGAGGCCCTCCTCCCTTTCTCATCGGCTCCGTTTTGAGACCATCTCAATATCACTTCCTCCATGAAGCCCTCCTTGACTTCTCCCAGGTGTCCAAGCCCCCCTCCCCTTGGCACCCCGATGGCATCCCTCACCTGAGCACAAACCCACTGCGCGCGCTAATTCTGTCTCCTGTCTTTTGCCCCTTGGCTGGCAACTGTATCTTCTCCATCCTTTTATCTCCTGTGCAGAGCCTAGGGTGAGACACAAAATAGGGCGTCAGTTGAGGGATTATGGGTAGATTGCCACTGCAATGTTGGGAGCCCCTTAGCGGTACTCATGACGAAATGTGTAAAACACTTTTAGAAATGGCAAAGGAAGGCTCGAAAAAGGCAGTCTTTATGATTACTTCTTGCCTTTCCCTGGTGCAGGCCTTCTGAAACCCGGTTGTGCATCTGAATCACCCAGGAAAGTGTGAGAAAGGCAGTACATGGGGCCGCAACCCCAGAAATCCTGTTGGGTAGGTGTGAGTGAGGGCCTGGGATGTCTGTTGGCAACGGAGATCCCCATGGGATGGTGTTCCAGCCTGTCCTGGGGGAGGGAGACGTGAACTGCAGGAGCCCAAGGGAAGATGAATTATACAGGGACCTTGCACACCTTCCACCCAGAAATCAGGTTGGGGACTAGATCATTGCTTACCTGTCTTCTTCCCTCCCAATCTCCCTCCCCCCTTCCTCCCTCCTTCTCTCTCCCCCTCCTCCTTCCCCCTTTCCCCCCCAGTGATGATTTTCATTATACTCAGTAGCTCAGGGCTGAGAAATTCTAATCAGAAATGTATCCACTTCTCCTGCAGCTTCTTAACTCCATCCAGTCCCCGTGGATACAATCTGTGGTAATTACATTTGATGAATTGCTAATGCCTTTGTGATCCCTGCTTCAGCAGCCCCTGTGGGATTTGAGGGAGCACGAGCTGCTCCAGCTCTCAGCCCCCAAGGCTCTGTCGCTGAGAAAGCTGTCGCTCCGAGCTGGTTGGAGAGCTGAGTCTCCCTGGAGTCTTCTGAGGACCCGCGAGGACCCTGCAGTTGGGGCTTCTCTTTTTCCTGTACTTCGAAGCCACTGTGTCTTCCTACAAAGGGGGTAAATAGAGGATAAGCCCCTCAGTTTTCCCTGTGACCTCACCCAGGGCCATCCCTGGAGCCTCCAGGGGAAATGGGTAACTTTAGTGATAAAATACATTTAGGAACTTATGGTAAAAAGCCAGACTGCCAGAATGTAAAGTCATTGTTTTCCTGAATCCTAAGCAACTGGAAGGGGTCCTGCAGTCTAAGGCTGAAGTGGCCAGACCGGTAATGTACATGAGTGGATTGAAGACATTAGGGAGGAGTGAGGACTGTGGCAAAGTAGAAAGTGTTACCGAATCAAGTCTGGCTGCTCACTGCTCAAAAATCAACATGAGAGAAAGAGAGAGAGAGAGAGAGAGAGAGAGAGAAATGTTGGTAGAAAGGAAAGTTGCCTTTAATCAGAATGCCGGCAATCTGGGGAGAGGATAGACCCAGTGTCCCCACCCAAAACCATCTCTGAAGATTTTGCTTGGCCATGCAAGTTTTTAAAGGGAAACAGGGAAGTAATCTCAGTTAATCATTGAGATGGGAGGTGGGGAGTCAGAGTTGTCACCATGCCCCACTGTGTGGAGGCTTGTTGACTCCTTTTGATCTTTCTTTAGATGCTGTCTTGTTCACACAGTTTGTTCAGGAGATTACTGAAGGGGCAGCTAGGGAAGAGATCTGGTAATCTGTTAGTTACTTATTCTTCATTTCTACTTCTTTGATCTATGGAAAGAACTAACACATTAGGCAAGGTATTGTGTGATCAAAAGATTTGAAAGGTGTGCTAGTGCCAGAGATGAGTAGAGCATGGCGGTGTGTGGTTTAAGGTTAGTGACAAGATAAAGGGGCCTCCTGCAAAGAGCTCTTTCCTGCCAAAAGCTGCTTACAAAAGTATCTAAGAGCACCCACATTCATAGTCTAAGAAAATACTGTTGGCCAAACCCAAGAAACATGCTGTGGATTTCTCTTACGGTCAATCATTTGTGACGTCCAGTGTGCAGCTTCCGGGACCTAAGTGTGTGTAGGGTGTCTTGGTTTGCTTTCCTTTGTGCCCCAAATCCCTGCTGGTGTTAGCAGAAATATTTACTCCTTGGGAAAGAATCAAAGATGATGCATCAGGTCCTCCATTTTGGTTCAGCGGGTGACTGTTAACACGCACAGGATTTAGAATGGAAGCCTGTTGCTGTCATAGATTCAGGAAAGGTGCAGGACAGTGATGGCCCTTAAGCAACTTAAGACGGAGCTAAAGAGACAGATGCGCACACAGACGAACTGGAGAGCAGTTGGGGATGGGAGTCAACTAGGGGATGATGAGAGTCAACTAGGTGATGGTGAGAAGTAGCCACAGTTGGCCAAAAGGAGAGAGGTCAGAGGGTGCTAGAGCTGCAGAGAGGTCTTCAGAGATGGGCTCGGAATGGTCTCCTGTGTAGGGAGGTAAGATCTGGATAATAATCACAGTGGCTAGTATTTACTGGGCTGTGACCTTGATCTGACTGGTGACTTTTCATCCTCCGAACACTGAAATGGTTCTATGTCTTCTTCCACTTTACAGTTGGGGTCTATAACTCTTTAAAAGTTGGGTAATGATAGCCAACGCTAACTTAGCACCAGATACTGCGTTCAGCACTGTCTGTATATTTACCTATTTAACCCTAGGAAGTGGGTTTTATTATTGTTATTATTATCCCCACCTTATAGATGAGGACACTGAGACATAGAGAGGGTAAAAAGCTCACTGAGTATTACCCTGCTGGTGAGGAGAAAATCTAGGATTTAAACCCAGACAGGCTGGCTCCCAAATTCTTGTTCTTAAGTCCCATATTCCCTCCCTAACTTGCCTGATATCACATGGGTACTGAATGGTGGAGCTGGGATAAATTCCAGGACCTGAACTGGGGGCTCTGGGCACATTTCACCGCCCTCCCCCGCCCCCCCAAGAGGTAGGGCTCAGCTAGAGTGTGAGAAGTTGTCTTTTTATTTAAAAAATTTTTTTCCTTTCCACATATTTATGTACGTAAAATTATACTTTTGAGAATTTACGTAATAATTTACATGGGGAAATGTTATGCAGAAACTTTTGTCATCAGTCCTTGTCAGAGCACTTTTTTTTTTAAAATATTGGAGTAGAGTTGATTAACAATATTGTGTTAGTTTCATGTGTACAGCAGAGTGATTGAGTAATATGTATACAGGTATCTATTCTTTTTCAAATTCTTTTCCCATTTAGGTTGTTACATAATATTGAGCAGAGTGCCCTGTGCTCTACATTTTCAAATTCTTTTCCCATTTAGGTTGTTACCTAATATTGAGCAGAGTGCCCTGTGCTCTACAGTAGGTCCCTGTTGGTTATCCATTTTAAATATAGCAGTGTGGACATGTCAGTCCCAAACTCCCAATCTATCCCTCCCTCCCACCCTTCTCCACTGGTAACTGCAAGTTCATTCTCTAAGTCTGTGACTCTGTTTCTGTGTTGTAAATAAGCTCACCTGTATCATGTTTTAAAATTTTATTATTTTATTTATTTATTTTCTCTATTTTTTGGGCCGTGTCGGGTCTTTGTCGTGGTAGGCGGGCTTCTCTCTCTAGCTGTGGTGCGCAGGCTCCAGCGTGCGTGGGCTCTGTAGTTTGCAGCACACGTGGGTTCTTTTGTTGAGGTGCGCGAGCTCAGCAGTTGTGGCGCGGGCTTAGTTGCCCCACGGCATGTGGAATCTTAGTTCCCCGGCCAGGGATCAAACCTGCGTCCCCTGCATTGGACGGCAGATTCTTTACCACTGTATCACCAGGGAAGTCCCTCACTTGTATCATTTTTTTCCAAGATTCCGCATAAAAGCGATATATGATATTTATCTTTCTCTGTCTGACTTATTTCACTTAGTATGATAATCTCCACGTCCATACATGTTGCTGCAAATGGCATGGTTTCATTCTTTTTAATGGCTGAGTAGTACTGCATTGTATATATGTACCACAGGAAGATGTCTTTTTTAAAAAAGAGATTTAGTTGTAAATGCTTGTCCAATGCAAACCAGGCAGCTAGTGCAGCTAATGTGCAGAAAGAAATAAGACCAGGTCATGGCAAGTCAGATGTAAAAGGAGGGCTCTGTAGCTCCTGGAAGAGCCAGGAGGTCAGGGTGGGTACAGGGGGGGCAGGTGGCAGGAGCCTATGTGGATTTGGAGAGAAGCCAGAGAGAGGGCAATGGAATTCCACAGTTCATTTGAAAACAGGCATTCACCTGTTAAGTTGATTCCCGACTGTTTTAAAATATAGTGTTTTAATAGAAGATCTGAGGTACAGTAAGGCCAGCAGATCAGGGGATGGCTGCCACTGAAAGACAGTTTGTAACTCACGGTTCCCAAGAGGATGGGCGTGCTGTACCAGCAGAGCCACACAGGGAAGCACCAGGGTCAGCCAGGAGGGAGAGGGAGGGAGAGGAAAACACGGGCAGGAGACTTTATCATGATTTCCATGGGAAGAAATGGACGAGCAGGTTCAGCAGGCTAAGGATTTGCTCGTTTGAACAATATCAGTGGGCTCCAGGGCAGAGGGGCTGTCCCTAGTCATTGGGCACCTGGCCCTGGGGTATTTAAGGCAGGGGGATAGTAGCCCAGGTGTGAAAGTCCTGTGAGAGCCCGATAGAGGAGGTGGTGGGCTCTGGATTGGTTGGCTTGTATTTGAAAAGTACACTCACAGGTAAGTTATTTATTATCTTTAGGAATTGGCCATCCCTAGGATTGGGGGCAGTCCTTCCAGAGTGGGCTGCAGATGTCAAACCATCAGAGTACAGAACATAAAAGACATGGTTCATATCTGGGCCTGGTCTGACTTCTTTTTTTGTTTTTTTTTAATAGTTTTGTAAATTGAAGTACAGTTGATTTACAATGTTGTGTTAGTTTCTGTTGTACAGCAAAGTGACTCAGTTATACATATATATATATATATAAACACTCTTTTTCATATTCTTTTCCATTATGGTTTATCACAGGATACTTAATATAGCTCCTTGTGCTATACAGTAGGACCTTATTGTTTATCCATTCTCTATATAATAGTTTGCATCTGCTATTCCCAAACTCCCAATCCATTGCTCTCCCCACTCTCCATTCCGGCAGCCACAAGTCTGTTCTCTATGTCTGTAAGTCTGTTTCTGTTTCATAGGTATGTTCATTTGTGTCGTATTTTAGATTCCACATATAAGTGATATCACATGGTATTTGTCTTTCTCTGACTTCACTTAGTATGATAAGCTCTAGGTGCATCCATGTTGCAGCAAATGGCATTATTTCATTCTTTTTTCATGGGTGAGTAATATTCCAGTGTGTGTGTGTGTGTGTGTGTGTGTGTGTGTGTGTATACACACATATATACACACACACATATGTATATATATGTATCTATCTATCTATCTATCTCACTTCTTTATCCATTCCTCTATGGTCTGACTTCTCTCTAGTGTATAGTATAATTGCAGTTTTATGATCTCAATCTAGTTAAAGTTAATTTTTTCAGGACTTTTTTTTTGCAAAGGCTATATCATGAGGACTGCAACCCCCCCCAGCCTCATGTCATTATGTTCTTGGACTTAGCAAGGATCTGGATACATGGTGAGGGGGTGCGTGGCTTTGCCGTGCCAATGGTCAGATGCTGTGCTGTGCACATGGGCCCTCCTGGTGTCTGCAGTGCCTGTGGCTAGAGCCAGTCCTTTGGGATAAGTACAGGTTGTTATACTATAGCTCCACACCTAAGGAGGTGCCATTCACTTGGTAGGTTTGTATGTTTATTATAAATTTCCAGCAGATGGCAGTAAAGCGTCTTAATCTAACAAAGTCTACTAGGACAATTTTTCCGACAAGTGGAAATAGAGTGGCTCTAAGTTGCACATCGGTCCTGAAAGGGCCCACTGCCTAGCAGTCCTGGCCTCACAGGCCACCCTGCTTTATCTCACTCTGCAGGGGCTGCAATCACACCTCATCACCCGGCAATAGAGGGGCTTCTCAACTTAGCTCCCAGGGAAGTTCCTTGTAGTTTTAAAGCAGCCTAACTTAAGAAAATTTTTCTTTTACTTAAAAAAATTCTTTTCCATTGTGGTTTATTACGGGATATTGAATATAGTTCCCTGTGCTCTACAGTAGGACCTTGTTGGCTATCTATTTTATATATAGTAGCGTGTATCTGTTAGTCCCAAACTCCTAATCTAGCCCTCCCCTACCCCCTTTCCCCTTTGGGAACCATAAGATTTTCCTGTATGTCTGTGAGTCTCTTTCTGTTTTGTAAATAAGTTCATTTGTATCTTTTTTTATATTCCACATATAAGTGATATCATATGATATTTGTCTTTCTCTGACTTACCTCACTTAGTATGATAACCTCTAGGACCGTCCATGTTGCTGCAAATGGCATTATTTCATTCTTTTTTATGGCTGTGTAATATTCCATTGTATATACGTACCACATCTTCTTTATCCATAATGGAAAAGACTATAAAAAGAATGTATATATTCAATATGTGTATAACTGAGTCACTTTGCTGTACACCCGAAACTAACACAACATTGTAAATCAACTATACGTCAATTAAAAAATATGATTTTCCCTCCATTTGTCCATCAGGAGAATTTATTTTTCTCATTGTGTCCTCAGCCACAGCTACACTGGGAAGACCCATTTGACAAATACATTCTGTTCTTTAACAGATATATTTTTAAAGAAATGAATTTAGAATGGCTTTATATTTGTTTGTTCACCCATTTACTAATTCAGCCTCTGTTTATTAGCAGCCTAAGATGTGCTGGGATCTGCCCTGGTCACTGGGGAGCCATGGAGAAGGTAGCTGCCCTTAGCAGATTTCAGGCTGGAAGAGGGATTCATCAGAGTCACAAGTATATAGCAGCAGAGGGTTGCAGTTTTAGCAGCTACTTTTAAAACAAAATTATTTTTTATTGAAGTATAGTTGAATTACAATGTTGTGTTAATTACTGCTATACAGCAAAGTGACTCAGTTATACATATGTATCCATTCTTTTCCATATACTTTTCCATTGTGGTTTATCACAGGATATTGAATATAGTTCCCTGTGCTCTACAGTAGGACCTTGTTGTCTATCCATTCTATATATACTAGTTTGCATCTGCTGATTCCAAATTCCCAATGCAAACCTCTCCCACCCCCTTCCCCCTTGGCAACTACAAGTCTGTTCTCTATGTCCCTGATTCTATTTCTGTTTCATAGACAGGTTCATTTGTGTCACATTTTAGATTCCACATGTAAGTGATATCATATGGTATTTGTCTTTCTCTTTAGTAGCTACTTTTAATTTGCTTGACAAGTGAATTTGCTAGACAAACTGCTGCAGAAATATCCCTGGGTAGCAATTACTCTATGCAAGAGAAAATACATTTCTCCTTTCAAGCACTGGTCTGATACCAGAGTTTTTGTTGAGAGTGCGGAAGGTGGGCAAAAGATGAGGGTGAACCTGACCTAAAGTAAATTTTGGTGAGGGGTCTCAGGGCTGTTTGGCCTCACCCACTCTTCTTTACCATTACTGTGACTGTATGTATTCTTAGTCTCATGCTGGTTCTATAAAGGGATGGCAAAACTGTTTTGGAAACCGAAGATAAAATTGCCTTGGAGAGCTCTCATTTTGGTCTCCTGGTGGGTTGTAAGCAAACACATTCTTGGAAGCTGAGCAATGAAACCCTGCTGTTTCAGGCCAGGAGGACTACACAGCTGCCAAGCTTGCGCTGCCCTGGGAGCCCCCGCGGTCTAGGGGTCTACAGGGAGGTCCTGCATTGGGTGCGAATGCCAGAGCTGGGGAAATCACGTGCCCATCTGGGGCGTGGTGAGGGCTCAGAGCATTCACGGTATAGCAACAGAAAAGGGATTGATGAACAGGGCCAGATCCTCCCCCACCCTTTTCCTCCCAGACACACCATGTGTGTTTTCCCACTTTAAAACTTAAGTAAACACCACCTATTTTAGTGTATAATTCTGAGAATTTTGAAAGAAGTATAGAGTTGAGTAGTCACAACCAGGATATGGGATAATTCTGCAACCCCCAAAGTTTCCCCATGTCCCAGCTCCTGACAAACAGTGATCTATTGGATGTCCCTATATTTCTGTCTTTGCAAAAATGTCTTATAAATGGAGTTGTACAGTACGTACCCTTTTGAGCCTGCCTTCTTTCCCTTAGCATGATGCACTTGCCACTCATCCACGTTGTATCAGTAGTTTGTTCCTTTTTTATTGCTGTGTAGTATTCCATCGTATGGTTGTAGCATAGTTTGCGTCTCCATTCACCTGTTGAGAGACATTTGGGCTGTTTTCCATTTTTGGCAGTTATGGAAAAGTTGCAATACACCTTTGTGTATAGGTTTTTGTGTGAACATAGATTTTCATTTCACTTCGGTAAATACCGAGGAGTGGGATATCTGGCTTGTATGATAAGTGTATGTTTAACTTCATGAAAGACAGAAATTGTCAGAATGGATAATAAAAGCAATTACCATAGATAAAAAGACACATTATATAATGACAAAAGGGTCAATTCACCATGAAGACATCCCAGATGAATAAGTACCTAACAACAGATCTTCAAAATACATGTCTTTTTATCTGTGGTTATTTTCTTTGCCCTGAAGTATGTTTTGATATTATTATAGCCATCCCAGTTTTCTTTTTAGTAGTGTTTGCGTGAAATACCTTTTCCTGTACTTTTGCTTTTAATTTACCTATATCTTTATATTTCAAGTCAGTTTCTTACGGGTAGCATGTAGTTTGGTCTTTGTGTTTTTATTATCCATTCTGATAATTTCTGTCTTTTATTTGATGTGTTTAGACCAGAGGTTGGCAAACTGTGACCTGTGGGACAACTCTGGCCTGCCTATGGATTTATGTATAGTTTATGGCTTTTTTCATGTTACAATGGCCTAGTAGACTGGTTGAAACAGAAAGCATATGGACCAAAAAGCCAAAAATATTTATTGTCTGCCCCTTTTACAGAAAAAGTTTGCTAACCCTTGGTTAAAACCATTTACATTTAATGTAATTATTGATATGTCTGGATATAGATTTACTATCTTATTATTTGTTTTCTGTTTGTTTCCTCTTTTTTTTTGTTCCTCTGCTCGTCCTTTTCTGCTTTCTTTTGGGTTATTTGAATATTTTTTAAAATATTGTAGTTTATCTATTTTGTTTTTGACTCTCCTTCTATCTACATATACATATACATGCATATCTATATATGTATCTATCTATCTATCTATCTATATATTTGCTCCAGAGAGTACAATATATATAGTTAACTTTTCAGAGTTTATTTAGCATCACTATTTTGTCACTTCAAATGGACTGCATTAATCTTACCACCATATAACTCCCTTTACCCTCCCTACTTTGTGTTATAGTTGTGTTATGTATTATATTTATTCACACTGAACACTCATCAGATAATATTCAAATTTTTTTCTTTCAACCCTGCAATGTATTTTAAAGTACTCAAGAGGACAGAATAGTCTACTATATTTACCCCGATATTTACCATTTCTCTTTCTTTTTCTTCGTTCCTGGTGCTCTAAGTTGACTTCTGGTAGCATTTCCCTTCTGCTTGAATAACTTCCTTCAGCAATTAAAAAAATTTTTAGTTTAGGTGTACTTGACATGTGACATATGTTAGTTTCAGGTGTACAACATCATGATTTGATATGTGTATATATTATGACATGATCACCATGATATGTCTAGTTAACATCTATCACTATATATAATTAAAAGCTTTTTTTTTCTTGTGATGAGAACTTGTAAGATCTATACTCTTAGCAACTTTCAAATACGCAATACAGTATTATTACTAACTTTAGCCATCATGCTGTACATTACATGCTGTGACTTATTTATTTTATAACCAGAAGCTTGTACCTTTCCATCCCCTTCACCCATTTCCACCCCGGTAAACCCCATTGCTGGTGACCGCCAAACTCTTCTCTATACGTATGAGCTCAGTTTTTATGTGTTTTTTTTTTTTTTGGTTCTACTTATAAATGGGATCATACAGTATGTCTTTTCTCTGTATGACTTATTTCACTTAACATAATGCCCTCAAGGTCCATCCATGTTGTCACAAATGGCAGGATTTCTCTCTTTATTATGGCTGAATCATAATTCTTTTAAGGAAGTTCTGTTGGCAACTGATTCTCTCACTTTCCCTTTATCTTAAGATGTCTTTATTTCACCTTCATTCCTAAAGTATATTTTTATGTATACAGAATTCTGGCTTGGCAGTTCTTTTATTTTCCCATGTTAAAAATGGCTCTCCACTTCTCTGGCCTTCATGGATTCTGATGAGAAATTTGCAGTCATTTGAATATTATTCCCCCATAATTAACATGTCATTTTTCTCTATCTGCTTTCACTTTTTTTTTCTTAGTTTTAGTTTTCAAAAGTTTGATGATGATGTATTTGGACATGGATTCTTTTAGGTTTGCTGAGCTTCTTGAATCTGTGTATTTATGCCTTTTACCAAATTTGGAAAGTTTTCAGCCATTATTCATATATTTAACTTCTTCTTGGAGCATTTTCAAAGAGTTGTTTTATTTATTTATTTATTTATTTTTTTGCGGTATGCGGGCCTCTCACTGTTGTGGCCCCTCCGGTTGCGGAGCACAGGCTCCGGACGCGCAGGCCCAGCGGCCATGGCTCACGGGCCTAGCCACTCCGCAGTATGTGGGATCTTCCCGGACCGGGACACGAACCCGTGTCCCCTGCATCGGCAGGTGGACTCTCAACCACTGCGCCACCAGGGAAGCCCTCTAATAGTTGTTTTAAAACTGTGTCATCTTGGTGTTGGTGTCTGTTTGTTTTTCCCATGCAAATTGAGATTTCCTGTTTTTTTTTTTTTAATTGGAGTATAGTTGCTTTACAATGTTGTGTTAGTTTCTACTGTACAGCAAAATGAATCAGCTATACATATACATATATCCCCTCTTTTTTGGATTTCCTTCCCATTTAGGTCACCACAGAACACTGAGTAGAGTTCCCTGTGCTATACAATAGGTTCTTATTAGTTGTCTATTTTATACATAGTATCAGTAGCATATATGTCAATCCCAATCTCCCAATTCCTCCCATGCCCCCCTTCCCCCTTGGTATCCATATGTTTGATCTTTATGTCTTTGTCTCTGTTTCTGCTTTGCAAATAAGATCATCTATACCATTTTCCTAGATTCCATGTATATGAGTTAATATATGATATTTGTTTTTCTCTCTCTGACTTCACTCTGTATGACAGTCTCTAGGTCCATGCACATCTCTACAACCTGGTTCTTCATATGCTGAGTAATTTTGGCTTATGGCCTTAATGCTTTGAATTTTCTGTTATGAAACTCTGAGCTGTATTTAATCCCATGGAGAATTTTGCTAGTTTTATTTTAGGGGGCAAAAACCTAGTTGGGTTTAGGCTACAAGTGCTGACCAGGCTTCTGGGAAATGTTTCAATTTCAGGTTCATCTTTGGAGGCTTTGTAGTGCATTTCACATCTGTCCCATGTGTGTGCTGTGCACTTGCTGGTCTGGGATGGCAGTGGTGGTCTATTTCTTAACGCAGTCTCCAAGTCTTTGGTTTGCTATTTAAGATCCTATATAGACATGTGCAGCTCAGTTGTGGGCCTATCTTGAGCTTTCCTGTGCATTTCCCTCTTTGTACATCATCTCTCTGGTACATTCTGGTTCCCTGGGCCTCTTCTATTTGGTCTTCTGGTCAGAAAGCTGTGGCTTTAGTCACCAACTCTGCTGTGTACTTCCTATAACTGCCATTGCTCCTGGGGTCAAGCAGTAGGACAACAGAGAGTGAAAAAGCAAAGGGGATTTGCCCCACCTTCTTGGGTCCCTAGCTCCTCTGATCAGAGAGGGGGGTTCTCTTATTGGAGAATTTTGGGTTCTTGTGTGACCTCAGTGCCATACCTGTGGCTGCCTCTGCTGCCATGAGATTCCCTTGTGGCTGGGACATGGGAGATTGGAGAATGAGATTGGAGAGATGGGGCTGGGACATGGGAGATTGGAGAATGAAAAAGAGAGAAAAAATAAAAAAAAACCTGGGATATTCGCCCCCACTCTCTCTGAGCATGAGGAAACCTATTTCCCACTCTCATCCAGGAGTAGAGGGCTTTTGCCTGGCCCTCTCTCTGTCCAGGTTCCAGTGTCCACCTCTACATTTTTTGAGTGTAGCCTGGGGGAAACTGGAGGAAAAATGGGGAACTCACCACCAACGTGGTGGTACTTTGAATTCTGATCTTCCCTAATTCCCCTGCTACTATTTAGTTTTTTACCATCCTCACATAACTGCTCTGTGCATTCTGTTTAGGTTTTATAGCTTTATTCAACAGAAGAGACATGGCTGAATGGGTTTGCTTCACCTTGCTCTGAACTGGAATGGGCACCATTGGCTTTTAACACCCTTATTGCCACATTTCATATGCATATGATTGAAAAGGATGAGGTAAATCTTTCCATAATAAGATGGAAAGATCATGACACATTGAAAAAAGAAACAAAGAAGGTCACAGGGCACTTTATGTGCTATGATCCCACTTATGCATAATTTGCCTGTATTTATGCATAGAAACTTTAGTGTTTTAGGATGCTTGCTGCTGCCAGTAAGACAATACCCAATACCCAATCAAAAGTGCCTTGAACATTAGGGAAAATTTATTATGTTGCAGTCTGAGCATGGTTGGTTCCAAGGTTGGTTAATTTGTCCACTCAAGAATGTCAGGGCTCTTAGTTTCCTGTTCAATAATCCTTCCAACTTCCTCTAAAGGTTATAAGATGACTACAGCCACCCCAGTCTTCCTTCCTTGTATGGCAATGTTCAAAGTCAGGAAGAACAATCTCTTCTTTTGTTTGTCTTGTACGAAGAAGGGAAACTTTTCCTTAAAACAGCCTAGCATACTTCCCTTAAGCTAATTGACATGAATCATACTTGAGCTTAACCAGTCTCTAGCACTAATAATGAAATTGCCAGGTTGAACTATACTAGTCTGTATTTATCCCATGGAGCTGGGAGGGGAACTCTGAAATCTGCTGGGCTCCCAATGCCAAATCAAATCAAATTTATCTTCACAAGATAGAAAGAAGGGAAACTAAAGAAGACACAAATAAATGGAAAAATACCTTGTGTTCATGGATTAAAAGACTTAATATTGTTAAAATGTTCATACTCCCCAAGATGATCTACAGAGTTAATGCAATCCCTGTTAAGATTCCAGTGGCATTTTTTATAGAAATGGAAAAAACTATCCTGAAATTCATATGGAATCACAAAAGACCCTGAATAACAAAACAATTCTTGAGAAAGAAGAACAAATGTGGAGGCCTCAAACTTCCTGATTTAAAAACATAATTACAATTAAGAAACAATCTTACATCAAAAATAATAAAAATACCTAGGAATAAATTTAACCAAGGAGGTGAAAGACCTGTACACTGAAAACTATAGGAAGTTGATGAAAAAAATTAAAGAAGACATAAGTAAATAGAAAGATGTCCTGTGTTCATGGATTGGAAGAATTAATATTGTTAAAATGTACATTCTACCCAAAGCAATCTACAGATTCAATGCAATCCCTATTAAAATTCAAATGGCATTTTTTACAGAAATAGAACAAACAATCCTAAAATTTGTACAGAACCACAAAGACCCTGAATAACCAAAACATATTTGAAAAAGAAGAACAAAGCAGGAGGCATCATGGTACCTGATTTCAAACTATATTACAAAACTATATGAATCAAAACAGTATGGTCCTGGCATAAAAAATATTTTATAGCTCAATGGAACAGAATAGAGAGCCTATAAATGAAACCATGCGTATATGGTCAATTGACTTACAACAAAGGAGCCAAGACTATACAATGCAGAAAGAACAATCTCTTTGGTAAATGATGCTGAGAAAACTGAACAGTCACATGCAACAAAATGAAACCAGACCACTTTCTTACACCATACACAAAAACTAACTTAAAATGGATTAAAACTTGAATGTAAGACCTGAAACTATAAAACTCCTAGAAGAAAATATAGGTGGTAAACTCTGTGGCATCAATTTTGGCAATGATCTTTTTGGATTGGACACCCAAAGCAAAGGTAACAAAAGCAAAAATAAACAAGTTGGACTACATCCAATTAAAAAGCCTCTGCTCAGCAGAGGAAACCATCAACAAAGTGAAAATCAAATGGGATAAAATATTTGCAAATCATATACCTGATAAAGGGTTAATATGCAAAATATATAAAGAACTCATACAACTCAATAGCAAGAAAACCCCAAACAATCCAATTTAAAAATGGGCAGATCTGAATACACATTTTTCCAAAAAAGACATACAAACGGCCAATATGTGATGAAAAGTTGCTCAACATCACTAATCATCAGGGACATGCAAGTTAAAACCACAGTGAGACAGCTCACACCTGTTAGGATAGCCACTATTAAAAAAAAAAGGAAGTAACAAGTGTTGGTGAGGATGTGGAGAAACTGGAAGCCTTGTGTACTGTTGATAGGGATGTAAAATGATGCAGCTACTATGGAGAACGGTGTGAAATTTCCACAAAAAAATTAAAAGTTGAATTATCATATGATCCAACAATCCTACTTCTGGGTATTTACCCAGAACAATTGAAATCAGTATCTGGAAGAGGTATCTACACTCCCATATTCACTGAAGCATTGTTCACAGTGGACAAGAAGTAGAAACAATCTAAATGTCAAACGGTGGATGAATGGATGAACAAAAGGTAATATATCCATACAAGGGAACATTACTTAGCCATAAAAAAGAATGAAATCTTGTTATTTGCTACAACATGGATGAAACTTGAGGACTTTATGTTCAGTGAAAAAAGACAGTCACAGAAGGGCAAATACTGCATGATTCCACTTATATGAGGTGAATGGTGGTGACGTGGGACTGGAGTTGGGGCAGGGAAAAGGGGGAGATATTGTTCAATGGGTATAAAGTTACAGTCACGAAAGATGATGAAGTTCTAGAGGTCTGCTGTACAATATTGTGGTTACAGTTAACAATACTGTAATGTATACTTAAAACATTTTTAAGAGAATAGATTTCATGTTATGTGTTTTTTAATGTGTGTGTGCACGCATACACACATGCATGATAAAAAAGAGTGGGATTTTTTTTTGGTGGGGCTAGTGGTGGACTCAAGGAGGGCTCATGTCAAGGGGTGCTTCCCAGAACTTCTGCTGCCAATGTCCTTGTCCCCATGGTGAGCCACAGCCACACCCGTGCATCAGCAGGAACCCTCTAGCCCTAGCAGCCGTGCGGCTGACAGGGTCTAGGTGCTCTGGCTGGGTGTCAGGCGTGAGCCTCTGAGGTGGGAGAGCTGAGTTCAGGGCATTGGTCCACCAGAGACCTCCTGGCCCCACGTAATATCAGTTGGCGAGAGCTCTCTCAGAGATCTCTGCCTCAACACTAAGACCCAGCTCCACTCAATGACCAGCAAGTGCCAGTGCTGGAAACCCCATGCCAAACAATTAGAAAGACAGGAACTCCACCCATTAGCATAAAGGCTGCCTAAAATCATAATAAGTTCACAGACATCCCAAAACACACAACAAGATGTGGTACTGCCCACCAGAAAGACAGGATCCAGCCTCATCCACCAGAACACATGCACCAGTCCCCTCCACCAGGAACCCTACACAACCCACTGAACAAACGTTACCCACTGGGAGCAGACACCAAAAACAATGGGAACTATGAACCTGGAGGCTGTGAAAAGGAGACCCCAAAAACAGTAAGTTAAGCAAAAATGAGAAGACAGAGAAATACACAGCAGATGAAGGAGCAAGGTAAAAACCCACCAGACCAAACAAATGAAGAGGAAATAGGCAGTCTACCTGAAAAAGTATTCAGAGTAATGATAGTAAAGATGATCCAAAATCTTGGAAATGGAATGGAGAAAATACAAGAATCATTTAACAGGATCTAGAAGAACTAAAGAGCAAACAGTCAAAGATGAACAACACAATAAATGAAATTAAAAATTCTCTAGAAGGAATCATAGCAGAATAACTGAGGTAGAAGAACGGATAAGTGACCTGGAAGATAGAATAGTGGAAATAACTACCACAGAGAAGAATAAAGAAAAAAGAATGAAAAGAATTGAGGACAGTCTCAGAGACCTCTGGGACAACATTAAACACACCAACATTCAAATTATAGGGGTCCCAGAAGACGAAGAGAAAAAAAAGGGACTGAGAAAATATTTGAAGAGATTATAGTTGGAAACCACCCTAATATGGGAGAGGATATAGTCAATCAAGTCCAGGAAGCATAGAGAGTCCCAGTCGGATAAATCCAAGGAGAAACATGCCAAGACACATATTAATCAAACTATCAAAAATTAAATACAAAGAAAAAATATTAAAGGCAGCAAGGGAAAAGCAACCAATAACATATAAGGGAATCCCCATAAGGTCAACAGCTGATCTTTCAGCAGAAACTCTGCAAGCCAGAGGGAGTGGCAGGACATATTTAAAGTGATGAAAGGGAAAAACCTACAACAAAGATTACTCTACCCAGCAAAGATCTCATTCAGGTTCGATGGAGAAAATAACTTTACTGAAAAGCAAAAGTGAAGAGAATGCAGCACCACCAAACCAGCTTTACAACAAATGCTAAAGGAACTTCTCTCGCGATCCATGAAGAAGTATAACAATTGTAAATATTTATGCACCTAACATAGGAGCACCACAATACATAAGGCAAATGCTAACAGCCACGAAAGGGGAAATCAACAGTAACACAGTCATAGTAGGGGACTTTAACACCCCACTTTCACCAATGGACAGATCATCCAAAATGAAAATAAATAAGGAAACACAAGCTTTAAATGATACATTAAACAAGATGGACTTAATTGATATTGATAGGACATTCCATTCAAAAACAACAGAATATACTTTCTTCTCAAGTGCTCATGGAACATTCTCCAGGATAGATCATATCTTGGGTCACAAATCAAGCCTTGGTAAATTTAAGAAAATTGAAATTGTACCAAGTATCTTTTCTGACCACAGTGCTTTGAGACTAGATATCAATTAAAGGAAAAAAATATGTAAAAAATACAAACTCGTGGACGCTAAACCATATGCTACTAAATAACCAAGACATCACTGAAGTAATCTAGAAAGAAATAAAAAAATACCTAGAAACAAATGACAATGAAAACATGATGACCCAAAACCTATGGGATGCAGCAAAAGCAGTTCTAAGAGGGAAGTTTATAGCAATACAATCCTACCTCAAGAAACAAGAAACATCTCAAATAGCTAAACAACAAATGGATCACTGAAGAAATCAAAGAGGAAATCAAAAAATACCTAGGGACAAATGAAAATGAAAGCACAATGATCCAAAACCTATGGGATGCAGCAAAAGCAGTTCTAAGTGCAAAGTTTATAGCAATAAAATCTTACCTCACGAAACAAGAAAAACCTCAAATAAACAACCTAACATTACACCTAAAGCAATTAGAGAAAAAAGAACAAAAAACCTTCAAAGTTCACAGAAGGAAAGAAATCATAAAGATCAGATCAGAAATAAATGAAAAAGAAATTAAGGACACAATAGCAAAGATCAATAAAACTAAAAGCTGTTTCTTTGAGAAGATAAACAAAATTGATAAACCATTAGCCAGACTCATCAAGAAAAAAAGGGAGAAGACTCAAATCAGCAGAATTAGAAATGAAAAATAACAACTGACACTGCAGAAATACAAAGGATCATGAGAGATTATTACAAGCAACTATATGCAATAAAATGGACAACTTGGAAGAAATGGACAAACGCTAAGAAAAGCATAACCTTCCGAGACTGAACCAGGAAGAAATAGAAAATTTAAATAGACCATTCACAAGCACTGAAATTGAAACTGTGATGAAAAATCTTCCAACAAACAAAAGCCCCAGACCAGATGGCTTTACAGGCAAATTCTATCAAACATTTAGAGAAGAGCTAACACCTATCCTTCTCAAACTCTTCAAAAAATTGCACCATCACCCTGATACCAAAACCAGACAAAGATGTCCCCAAAAAAGAAAACTACTGGCCAATATCATTGATGAACATAGATGCAAAAATCCTCAACAAAATACTAGCAAACAGAATCCAACAGCACATTAAAAGGATCAGACACCATGATCAAGTGGGGTTTATCCCTGGGATGCAAGGATTCTTCAATATATGCAAATCAATCAATGTGATAAACCATATTAAAAGATTGAAGGAGAAAAACCATATGATCATCTCAATAGATGCAGAAGAAGCTTTTGACAAAATTTAACACCCATTTATGATAAAAATCTCCAGAAGGTAGGCATAAAGGGAACTTACCTCAATGGTGGAAAACTGAAACCATTTCCACTAAGATCAGGAACAAGACAAGACAGCCCACTCTCACCACTATTATTCAACATAGTTTTGGAAGTTTTAGCCACTGCAATCAGAGAAGAAAAAGAAATAAAATGTATCCAAATCTGAAAAGAAGAAATAAAACAGTCACTCTCTGCAGATGATATGATACTATACACAGAGAATACTAAAGATCCTACTGGAAAATTACTAGAGCTAATCAATGAATTTGGTAAAGTAGCAGGATACAAAATTAATGCACAGAATGCTCTTGCATTCCTCTACACTAATGATGAAAAATCTCAAAGAGAAATTAAGGAAACACTCCCATTTACCAGTGCAACAAGAAAATAAAATACCTAGGAATAAACCTATGTAAGGAGACAAAAGACCTGTACGCAGAGAACTATAAGACCCTGATGAAAGAAATTAAAGATGATACAAACAGATGGAGAGATATCCCATGTTCTTGGATTGGAAGAATCAACATTGTGAAAATAACTATACTACCCAAAGCAATCTACAGATTCAGTGCAATCCGTATCAAACTACCAATGGCATTTTTCATAGAACTAGAACAAAAAATTGCACAATTTGTTTGGAAACACAAAAGACCCTGAATAGCCAAAGCAATCTTGAGGGAAAGAAACGGAGATGGAAAAATCAGGGTCCCAGACTTCAGACCATACTACACAGCTACAGTAATCAAGATAGTATGTTACTGGCAAGAAAACCAGAAATATAGATCAATGGAACAGGATGGAAAGCCCAGAGATAAACCCACGCACATGTGGTTACCTCATTTTTGATAAAGGAGGGAAGAATATACAATGGAGAAAAGCCAGCATCTTCAATAAGTGGTGCTTGGAAAACTGGAGAGCTACATGTAAAAGAATGAAATGAGAAGACTCCCTAACACCATACACAAAAATAAACTCAAAATGGATTAAAGACCTAAACGTAAGGCCAGACACTAAAAAACTTTTAGGGAAAAACATAGGCAGAACACTCTATGACATAAATCACAGCAAGATCCTTTTCTGATCCACCTCCTAGAGAAATGGAAATAAAAACAAAAATAAACAAATGGGACCTAATGAAACTTAAAAGCTTTTGCATAGCAAAGGAAACCATAAACAAGATGAAAAGACAACCGTCAGAGTGGGAGAAAATATTTGCAAATGAAGAAACTGACAAAGGATTAATCTCCAAAATATACAAGCAGCTCATGCAGCTCAATATCAAAAAAACAAACAACCCAATCCAAAAATGGGCAGAAGACCTAAATAGACATTTCTCCAAAGAAGGTATACAGATTGCCAACAAACACATGAAAGGATGCTCAACGTTACTAATCAACAGAGAAATGCAAATCAAAACTACAATGAAATATCATCTCACACCAGTCAGCATGGCCATCATCAAAAAATCTATAAACAATAAATGCTGGAGAGGGTGTGGAGAAAAGGGAACCCTCTTGCACTGTTGCTGGGAATGTAAATTGATACAGCCACTATGGAGAACAGTATGGAGGGTCC
>NC_041215.1:30611057-30612524 GCF_002837175.3 Physeter macrocephalus
AGTGAGAGGCCCGCATACCGAAAAAAAAAAAAAAAAAAAGAGTCATGTACCACAATGTTCATTGCAGCACTATTTACAATAGCCAGGACATGGAAGCAACCTAAGTGTCCATCGACAGATGAATGGCTAAAGAAGATGTGGCACATATATACAATGGAATATTACTCAGCCATAAAAAGAAACGAAATTGAGTTATTTGTAGTGAGGTGGATGGTCCTAGAGTCTGTCATACAGAGTGAAGTAAGTCAGAAAGAGAAAAACAAGTGCCGTATGCTAACACATATATATGGAATCTTTAAAAAAAAATAGTTCTGAAGAACCTAGAGGCAGGACAGGAATAAAGAGGTAGACGTAGAGAATGGACTTGAGGATGGGGGGAGGGGGAAGGGTAAGCTGAGATGAAGTGATAGAGTGGCTTGGACATATATTCACTACCAAATGTAAAATAGATAGCTAGTGGGAAGCAGCCGCATAGCACAGGGAGATCAGCTTGGTGCTTTGTGACCACCTAGAGGGGTGGGATAGGGAGGATGGGAGGGAGATGCAAGAGGGAGGAGATATGGGGATGTATGTATATGTACAGCTGATTCACTTTGTTATACAGCAGAAACTAACACATCATTGTAAAGCAATTATACTCCAATAAAGATGTTAAAAAAAAAAGCACACAATAAAGGATTATCTATTAAAAACTCCCTTAACTTTCCCAATCTCTACCAAGAGTGAACTCTATGGTATGTAAATTATATCTCAATAAACTTCTTAAAAAAAATAGAGTAAGATTAAATTTACAGCCAGGCTGGTAAACGAATGTTGGTCCTATGATTTTGGGCAGGTATTAGAGGTTGGTACAAATTTGGTTCTGAACTTCCTAGTAGCCAAGGAAAGAAACACTATCCACCCAACTCACAGTGTCATTAGAAAAATAAAATCTAACTTCTTAGCAAAATCTGAGTTTCCTATTAATGAAAGCCTATAAATTGTCACGAAAGGGTGGAGTATCCCACTATCCTTGTAATAGCCACAGTAAAACCAAGACGGGTTTGTGCTAGGGAGTCGTGCTTGGGGTGTGTGTGCGTGCCATGTGTTTGTGCGTTGGGGTAGGTGCAGGCGGGAGGCGTCCGTAGGGAGCTGAGTCTCTGTGGGAAGGCGATTGGGTTCCCTTGCTGTACCTGGTTCTCCAAACCTTGAAAGAGGACCTTGGACACCTCACCCCTGTCCAGGGCAACTTGGATATCTGAGCAGACTCAGAAAAGGGCTCCGTGCCCACAGGGACCCCTGAGAGAGCATACATGTCAGGGCTGGGTATGAGCCCTATCTCTCATAGGAAGAACAAATCAGATCTGTTTCTTTTTTTTTTTTTTTTTGCGTTATGCGGGCCTCTCACTGTTGTGGCCTCTCCCGTTGCGGAGCACAGGCTCCGGACGCGCAGGCTCAGCGGCCATGGCTCACGGGCCCAGCCGCTCC
>NC_041215.1:30612633-30639988 GCF_002837175.3 Physeter macrocephalus
GGTGGAGTCTCAACCACTGCGCCACCAGGGAAGCCCCAGATCTGTTTCTTTTACTTTAACCTTTGTATTCTGTGGCCTTTGCTTCCAGTTAAGAATGTTGCCTCTAGCCTGAAATATACAGCATAGCCCATTCTCAAGACTCTGACCTTCAAGGATATAATACTTTTCCATTTACATAGAGATTAAAAGTTGCAGAACAGAAAATACCATTTGTCCTGTTGGAGGATTACAGGAACATGTGACCTGACCTGCGTGGACAGCTGCAAGAACAAAGGATTCCTACACCAAGAAGTTTGCCACAAACGGCCACGCCCCTCCCTCACCTGGCCTTTAAAAATGCTTTGCTGAAACCCTTCGAGGAGTTTGGGGCTTCTGGGGCATGAGCCCCCTGTTTCCTTGCATGGCCCTGCAATAAACTGTTCTCTGCTCCAAACTCCGTCACTGTGGTGGTTTGGCCTCACTGTGCATTGGACACACGATCTTCCATTTGGTAACATATCTTGGCTACCACAGGCCCCCCTGGTCTTCTGCTCCAGCCGTGTATGGCCTGGAGCAGCTGTAGAACTTCCCCTGCACTTGGATTTCCTAGAACAAGGGCAGTCTGGGCGGTCCTCACTGCTGTGCAGCCTCTGATCTGCTGGGTAAGGAGCAAAGCAGATGCCAGGCACCTCAGGGAGGCTGTGCTCTCCTAACACACAGGGATGCCGTTTTCTCAGAATCAAATGTGTCAACTTCTAGATAAGATTTCTTCGGAGATGCATCCCGAACATGAGATGACAATGTGGATGGGGTCATCTTTTCAGCCAGAGAGATGGATTCCCGCATTTTGACAATCACTCGTGACGCAAACAGACTTAAATATCTTTGGCTCTCCTAGTGTGTGGGGGTGAAATTCTGTCCCCCAAAGGCAAGAGTGCCCTGTATGCTCTCTGATGGCCATCCCTCCACCCACAGTCTCGCCCTCACTCTGATGACTGACCTGGGGTTATTTTCAGTTTCCAGGAGTGGTGTCCTGAGGTTAAAGCACTGCTCCTGGCCCTGCAGATAAGCACGTCCTTTCCATTTGGGACTTAGGAACCTTCACAGTCGTGGGAATGCTGGGAGGCCCACGGCTCTGACTTGCATGATTCCTGTGGTCTCTGGTAGCTTTCAACACGACTGTTACAGAAACTTCTGGCTCAAAGAGACACTTCACACTCGGAGATAATTTCTCTGCAGGAGTGATCAGGCCTTAAGATACAAAAAGTGTTTATTGGGCGGCTGCTGAGTAGTTTCGGCCACATGACTCTACCTGGGGCGTGGAGAGCTTTTTGTGTGCTTCACGGTGTTTTTCCTCACTTAATTCTCACCACGTCTCTGTGAGGAAGCACATCTGTTAGCGAGTGTCTGGTTGTAATTGACATAAAATACTCCAACTGGCTTGATCTATAAAGGGGATTTACGGGCTGGTTCTCGTAACCGATATGCTCAGAGGTAGTCAGTCTTCAGGGGAAGATTGATCTGGGCTCAGAAGGGCTCCCTGAGGGCTGGGACTCCTCCTGTTCCTGCTCTGCCTTCCTGGCCCAGGCTTATCCTCAAGATTATACTGAAGGCTCCTGGCAGCTCAGGATACCTTACAGTTTCAAAACAGTTGCTGGAGTTCGAATCCTCACCACCTCTTATTATGTCATCCAGTGGTCAACTGAAAAAAAATGCACAACCAAGGCCTACCCTGGTGGTCCTGTGATTAAGGCTCTGCACTTCCAATGAAGGGGGCATGGGTTCAATTCCTGGTCAGGGAACTAAGATCCCATATGCTGCATGGTGTGGCCAAAAAGAAAAAAACAAAAAAAAAAAAGCACAACCTGAAAGTTGGGAATTATGTTTTACTCGGCAGACTTGCTGAGGGCTTAAGCCCAGAAGGCAGCCTCTCAGAGAGCTCTGAGGGACAGCTCCAAAAAGGTAAGGGAAGAGCCAGGATAGATAGGAGTTTTGCAACAAAGACCAGGTAGTCAGAACATCAAAGGATAACTGTTGGGGCTTCCCTGGCGGTCCAGTGGTTAAGACTCTGCGCTTCCCCTGCAGGGGGCATGGGTTCAATCCCTGGTCGGGACCTGGGGATGGGTTTCAACCTCATCAAGTCACATGGCTAAGAATGGGGAGGGAAACAAAGCATTCTCTTCCTGAAAGGAGGGGGATTTGTATGCAGGTGGGTAAGGACGAGGCTTGTACCAGTTAACAGAGGAGAGCTCGGGGCTTTTCTAGGGTTGGATAAAAATGTGATGACACGTATGGGGCTATTTTCCCTCTCCACTATTACCTGTGAGTTCATGGAGGGCCTGGGTCCACAGATTTCTTTTCTCTGTTTCTCCAAGACCTAGGACAATGCAATGCCCTTAAAGGGTGCTTACTAAGTACTTGCTGAGAGTAGTTAGGGATGTATGAGACAGAGAGATGGAACTGGTTTGATGCAAGTTGGGGATTAAAACGGAGCCTAAGGAGGTAAATCCGAACCAGCTTTGAAACTCTAAGCAGCTGAGAGTGATCAACAGAAAGTGAGATATTCTGTAGCAGAAGAGGGGGGTGACTTCATGAGAGGAGGGGAGAAGAATATGAGCTGAGCTGGTGAGAAGGCCAGGGAGGAGGTAGAGACAGCCAGCCCCAGGCTGTGGGATGAGAGAGGCTGCACCAGAGCCCATACTCCCTCCCCCCACCATCCCCTCTCCCTTATCCTCTGCTGTAGCTCCTCTCTGAAGTACCCAGATAATAGTATCTCAGGCATATTTCCTAAGTTTTTCAGATGCTAAAAACCACCGCCAAATGGAAGAAATTAACTACTTGATGATCACGAGCCTGTAGCCCCCAGACCTTCTGGTGCCTAAGGATTGATCACCGTCGATCAGTCAGAGAATTGTGCATGAGCTGATCTCATACCCGGGGACTCCCCTCCCTTACCTGGCCTTTCAACATGTTTTGCCGAAACCCTTTGAGGTGTTCAGGGTTTCTGGGGGGCCTGAGCCACCCATTCTTCTCGCGTGGCCCTGCAATAAGCCTTTCTCTGATCCAGACTCCGATGGTTTTGGTATTGCTTGGCCTCTCTTGGCCTGAGGCACACAAACTTGCCTTTGGTAACACATTCACTTCAAGAAAGAAGTGACTGTCTTAGAATTTAGGGCACAATCGATAGAAGACATTGACAGCAGAGCCACACCATTCATTTTTCCCTCCTGTAGGATTAGAAGCACTTGGAGCTAAACAGTGAAACTTGGGTGGAACTTTGGGTCCTGAGTTTTGAACCAAGAATGTCAATGTTGGCATCGACTTATTTGCTTGGAGTTGGATGGGGAGGTTCAGCCAGGTGGACTCCAAGGGCCTCCCACAGGCACGAACAGGCGGCTAAGGGACGCATTTAGCAGGTGTTCTAGAAATGTGACCTCCCTCAGTGTGCTTTGTGTCCTGGCCCTGCTGCGGAGCCACTGCGAGCTTCTCAGACCTGTCTGCTTGTCTGCACCTCCTGCAGGGTGAGGGGTGAGAGATGTCCCTGGGTTCCCAGACTCGTGGTGCTGGGTCTTCTAGACCCCCAGTGGGGTGTCCTCTCAAGGACACCTTGGCAACGCTTGCAGGCCACGTCTCCAGGCTAATTCTGACCTCCTGATACACCACGTTGTCGCTGGGCAGCCTCTATCAAGCCTAACTCAGCTGAGAACCACAGCAGAGACTAAACCAGGCTTGATCTACCAACCGATGCCCACCCTCTGGGGAGTACAGGACACTTGGGATAACCATTTAGCCTCAGACTTGGATGTGTTAGGACGCAGCCCTGGTGTTTTCTCTTTTCTGCCCTTAAAGGATTCAGAATGATTTTGCGGGTGACACACACATTCTGTGGATTAGGATAATAAAGTTCTCTTTAAACCTAGAATTCTATCAGAGCAAAAAGAATATTAGTCATCTTTGAGATCAAATTGGTCGTCTTTCATTGGTCCTCTGAGCCCCCAGAGGAAAGTTGCAGCCTGGCAGGCAGGTGGGCAAGGGCCCTCTTTTAGTTTCATAAGGCTCTTTAATTATATAGTTACTCCTTCTACGAAGGCCCAGAGACAATTTAAAACAGGAACACATAAAAGAAAACAATGTAACTATAACAGCAAAGATTTAGGTCCACGGGAAAGAAGAATAAGCAGCATACATTCAGCCTGGAGAAGGCAGGAAGAACACCCATGGAAGAACCTGCCTTGTTGCTTTCAATCTGACTCTGAACTCCCTGGCAGCCAAAGCGAAGAAGGAGACAGGTCGGGTTGTACCTCTCAGAAAGAAAAGGACAGCTGAACACGTGATCTCATTTAATCTTTGTAACAGTTCAACAAACTTACATCCACTTTCTAGATGAAGAAATTGAGTCCTATTGAGTTTAAGGGACCTTGGAATTACATGGCTGTCAAGTGGTAGAGAGGGGATTTGAACGCACGTCTGTCTGGTTCTGTATTCCGTGCTCTTGATCACTAGGCTCCGCCTTTCTGAGATGAAGGGGGCAAGCAGACAGTGATGTTGGTGTTATTTGATGCTCTTAAAGGACCCATTCTGACCCTCTGGCCTGGATGGATGGTCCCTGCACCTGGATCTTCAGAGGAGCCACCAGAACAAACCCTGTGGCCCTCAGTGATCTGTAGCCACAGGTAAATCAGTGATGCTCACGTGACCACAGGGAAAGGTTGGTCAAGACCCTTATTCCCCGGCCCCCCCCCCCTCCCCGTTCCCAAGTTCTCATTCTACATTTTCAAATGCCCCTGATGCAAATGCCCCTTATGCGAATGCCCCTGATATCCATAATTCCACTTCCTTAGAGAGGATTTTGATCTTTTTTTCTTTTGGGAGGGGTGGATGGTGTCATTGTGGGCTACCTACCTAGAGGGCAAGGGACAGGCTCAACAGGGACTGGTTGAAAATCCATTTGCTCAGTGAACCAACTAGTAAAAGTAAACCGGGAACGAAGTCTCCATCAGTCTCCTACCATTTTCCCACGTGCAAAGAGATTTCCCTTCCTCTTGTTGCTGAAATTTGGCCTCTGTACACAGGTGCCAGATTAAATCTCAGAGACAGAGCTTTCGATAGAGTAGAAAGAAATAGCTTTATTGCTTTGGCAGGCACAGTGAGCTAATGCCCTCAAGACTGTGTGTCCCTCCCTGGAGGGGGTAGTGACGAATCTTACAGGATTCAAGGGGCGGGGCGTGGTCAGCTCGTGGACAATCTTCTGATTGGCTGGTGGTGAGGTCATTGGGCGTCAGCATCATCAACCTTCTGGTCCCAACCGGTCTGGGGTCTCTGTGCTTATGCGCAGCAGACAGGTAACTTTTCCCACTGGTGTGGGTTTCAGTATCTGCAAAACAGGTCAAAGAACGTGGCTCAGAATATCATCTATAGCCCTTGAGGAGGAACTAAAGTCATTGACTTTGTGTAATGGCTAAAATATTATTATTTTGTCTTGCTTGACTGTTTTCCTTTCTTTTTGCATTTTCTCACTTCTCTGATTAAATTTATTTTTCAACTAAATTTTTTCTACAGACAAAAGGCAGGCGGAGGACATGGGCTGGGGTCCATTCTGGGAAGGCCTTGTAGGGTCCTGCACGGTTACACTCTAAGCAGGAGAAAGACTTAGCGGAGTGAGGGTAAGGTCTTGGGGCAGGGTCTCCCAAAGGGCTTTTGGAGAGAAAAGGGACTCATGGGGGCAGAAGCTGGTCCAGAGGAGAGAGTGGCCTTGGGGACAGCAGGCACATACTCAGCAGGAGCTGGATCAGGAAAGGTTCCCTCCATCCAAGCTATGGATTCTCTGGACCCTCCACTTTGACCTACCAGCGGCAGGAAGAAAGCATGGGCACCTGGAGGGGAACAGTCACTGGTTTAGCCATCATCTGCTCTCTTGCTTCCGGTAGGGATTCACCAACTGGGTGTGTCCTTTGCTTTCCCCGCGGCCTCCTGTTTTTCATCAGAGTGTATTTGGACCAGCCATTAGGTCAGGTCCTGTCTGACCCAGGGAAGTAAGCTCACCACTGCCTGCTGCAAGGATGTAGATGAGAAGACAAGGCGGCGAGGCAGAACAGGAGAGGGAAAGAGAGGGGTGGAAACACATTCCTGGAATTTTTCTAAACATAAATAGCCAAATCACTGCTGACCCAGTGTGCGCAATTTGAAGAGCACTCAGGGAAACTCGTAAGCTGAAGGAGGCTTTGAGTTGTGTCAATGCTCCTTTCAGAGGTGTTGTTACCAGCTGAACAGATGGTAGACGCCCAACAGAACTGGAGGAGATCAAGTATCCTTCAGAGCTTGCTTAAGGTGCCGTGGAGGGTGCTTTATTACTTATAGAGTCACAGAAACAAGCTCTCCTACACCGCAGTGTGTTGTTACATAACTCCTTCTTCTTTCTGAATGCAGCGTTGGTACACCCCATATGGTTATTACAGGTAGATTTGTTTTACTTCGGGTATATATTTATTTCAGGAGGAACTAGCTTTTGGCAGCTCAGAGTGGAAATTAATTCAAAGCACTAAGGAGAGGTATCGGGAAGGAGGAGCTCCATTCAGACCTAGAAGAGATACGTACAATTTCGATAGACTCTCCTTCTGTGGGCCATGCAAAGGGATGTGAAATTGCGGAAGGAACTTCCCAGGGTACCTTGATCTAGGTGAGCCTGGGTGTATGAAAACCCAGACAAAGGAACACTTACTGCACAGGGACACTTGGAACACTTACTGGAATTTTAGAGGGATTTTTGCTTTATGAAAACATCCCTAGAAACGAAAACTTCCTTCGTGCTGAAAAGTCACCGAGGATGCAAAAATTGCACAAAGACAGCAGAGAAAATCAAGGTCCAGGGTTAAGAACCTCTGAATTTTAACATAACCAAGGAGGGAAGATAATGGGAAATAACGGGGCTCTGTAACAGGGTGCTAATGAACTTGTTTTGGGATCCCTTATTAAACAATTATTTTTGGAAAATAGTTTGCAATATTAAAAATGTAACACATATTCATGGCTTAATTCAAATTGTCTAGAAGGGTCTAAGGTGAAAAGCATGTCTCCCTCCACCCCCCTCCCTGTGAAGTTACCATGATGAATCGCTTATTGTTTATCGGTCCAGAAATTTCCTATGCAAACGAAAGGATATATATTGTATCATTAAAGCAATCACCCATGGAATCACATTGCACAGATCATTCTGCAACTTACATTTTCACTTTATATTCTACATTGGAGAACTTCCCACATCTGTGTAAGGATCAACATTGGTCTCTGAAATGGCCATATAGTATTTCTTTGTGTGGATGGGTTATAATTTTTCTAACTTGTTCTCTGATGACAAATATGTATACTGTTTCTTGGCTTTTGCCGTTACCAGAAATGCTGCCAGCAGCATCTTCTTTCACGTATCTTTGTGCACGTCTGCAAGTATAGCTAATAGATATATTCATTCTATTAGGTACCACTTAAGTTGGCCTTCAAAAATTATTTTTGCCAGTAGTGTACATGCACGCTTGATTCTCTCCGCACCTTTTTAGTATTTGCCAAAATCACAGGAGAGAAGAATTCTTTCATTTATTCAACCACTGAAAAATATTTCTTGAGCACCTACTATACCCCAAGCATGTGTGTTAGGGTCTGGGAAAACACAGAGGGCAAAAAGCAAAATGGCAGGATCCTTTCCCAGTGGAGCTCAAGGTCCAGATGAGGAGACAAACATTCAGTAATCACATCGGTAAATGTAAATGATCACTTTTAGAAGTGCCATAAAAGAGAAATACATAATAGTTAGAAGAACATATAAAAGAGAGAGCTGATGTAATTAGGGGCTAGGCTGGGTGGTCAGGACTAGCTTGCCCCAGGAATGGACAATTGAGCTGCAAAATGAGTAGAGACTCATTAGGTGGAGAAGGAAGGGAGAGAGAGGGAATACACCATGGACGAAGGTCCTGAAAAGAGTCCAGGTGGGGAGAAGTTAGAAAGGAGAGGTGGGTTCAGGGCCAGACCACACAGGACCCACTCAGGGTTTAGATCCTTTCATAAGAGGAAAGGATCCTTTCCTTTCCTAACCTTTGAAAATGTTGAAACAGGGGAGATACATAATCATATTTGTGTTTTGAAAAGATTGTCGTGTTTGCTCCTAGAGGGAGACAACAGTAGAAGATAACTCCTGTTTGCATTTATTTAATTTTGAGTGAGGTTGATTTTTTGCTCTTATGTGATTGATAACAACTGCATTTAATGTTCGTTGAATTGTTTGCTAAGTTGTCAAGGTACAACTTTTTTTTTTCTATTGGGTTCATCTCCTTATTGATTTATAAGAGCTCTTTGTATATTAAGGACATTAGTCTTTCATATGCCAAAACACTTTCCCGGTTTTGCCTTTTGGCTATTTTTGGATGCTCTTTAATAGTTATATGGTCAGATTTATCAATATTTCCTTTATGTCTTCTCAATTTTGTGTCATGCTCATAAAGACCTTCTCTAAAATTATAAATATATTTCCTTATTTTTCTAGTGCTCGTGTGTTTTTATTTCCTACGTTTTAATTGATTTATCTGGAATTTATTTTTGATAGGAATTGAGGTAGGTTTACTTATTTATTTTCACTGATTGCTGGTCAGTTGTATATCACCATTTAATAAATCTCAATTTTTCTTGCCAATTTGAAATGCTACCTTTATCACTTAATTTCCGTCTGTCAGTTATGCATTTAGATGTAACTTTATTCTTTTTTGTTTCATTTGGTTAATTATTGTCTATTCCTGAACAAGTACTAATTAAAAAAATTACAATAGCTTTGGGATATATTTTAGTATCTGCTAAGGTTCAATCTCATTTTTCTCTCCCCCCCACCTCCACACACAATTTTCTTGGCAATGCTGACACATTTCTTGGCAAAGCCTCTCTCAGAGAAAGGAGCAGCCAATGTGACCTCCATCACCAGTGTGAAGGTGCATGTTATCCATGGTCATTCAGTGTCATATTCATGGACATTCAGTGACCATTCTAGAACATTCCTTTGTTTGCAGTGTGATCCAGTGCTCCGCACTTCTTGGTATCAAGATGCCACTGGGTTCACATGTTTCCTCCCCTCTGTTCAGCATCAGTAGAACAGGCAGGTTTCAGAAGCATCTAAACCGTGCACCATCTGGGACATAGAGAACGCTGGCAAGCCTTACCTCTCTCTTTTTTACCTAAAGATACAAAAAGCAGGGCTTCCCTGGTGGCGCAGTGGTTGAGAGTCCGCCTGCCGATGCGGGGGAAGCGGGTTCGTGCCCCGGTCTGGGAGGATCCCACGTGCCGCGGAGCGGCTGGGCCCGTGAGCCATGGCTGCCGGGCCTGCACGTCCGGAGCCTGTGCTCAGCGACGGGAGAGGCCACGGCAGTGAGAGGCCCGCGTACCGCAAAAAAAAAAAAAAAGTAACAAAAAGCAAATATTGTCAGGAGCAGCAAAACTTCAGCTGCAGAACACAGGGGAGAAAAATATCACCCAGGTAGGCTGAACTGCAGACCACTCTCCCCTCCTCTCGTGCCCAAGCCTGCTTTCTCTCAGCGGGGTCCAGAGAACTTGTTTTTAAGTCTCCTTCGACAGACAGAACATGAACTTGAGAGTCAGGCCCAGGGACAAACTCACCCACTTGCTCTGTGGCCTTGGATCTCTCCACTTCTCAGGACCGCATGTCCTTCTCGGGACAGAAGAGGCCCTGATGCTTGCTTTGAAGAGTTGTTCTGAGAAAAAAAGAAATAATATCTGGATCGCACATGGTACAATGGAGCTGCTAAACGGAAACCATGGTTATGCAGCACGTCCCACATTTGTCTCATAAAAAACTATTGTCCTTATCATATCCAATCCTTCCAGATGCTGATGTAAACCAGACACCAGACTGGAATTTTCAAGGCCCCTCCAGTCATCGCTGGGTCATTTACGGGCAGTATTTAATAAAAAGATAAGGGGTAGGTATTCTAAAATGTGAAAGCAAGCTGTGAAGAATCAGGTCCCGCATATCAGACTTTCCCCCTAGTAGATGTCACGCTCCTGGCCTCCATCCCCATGCTCCCAGGGCTGTACCAGGCAGGTGATAACGGAATAGCAGCAGGCAACCCGCAACATCTCTCCTTTGTGATGGCTCAATTAGCATGCAGAATCGTATCACCCTGTACCTCTGGAATGAACTTTCACCCACTCCTTCATTTCATAAGTTTAATTAGCTAAAGCCGAGCCAGTGGTCTGGCGTAGATGGAAATGCTTTCCGAATAAAAATACCAGTTACCCTGAAAGCTTTTATGAAAAGTCAGGAAATGAAGTGAACGAACAACAAAAAAAAGTGAGCTGACAAAACAAAACCCGAAGCCCAAAGCCTACTCTCTTGGCCACTCTCCTTCTAAGACAAAAAAAAAAAAGAAAGAAAAAAATCAGGCCTGGGCCAAAAGGAAATTCTCCCAAGTGATGGAGCTTTCCAGGCAGTTTGTCAAGTGCGTTCTCTAAAAAGCCACCGATACTTTCAAACATCAAGTCTGACGGAGGTTTTCATCGCCACAGCATTTCATTAACAGGGAGGGTCACCAGGCAGTCTGGTCAAGGGTAGATAGTGTAACTTTGACAGGAATATGGAAATGCAGGGCTGGCTTTAGTCAGACGGTCGCCCTCGGACCTGAGAGGCTGCAGACATTCATTAGGTGATAAATACCAAGTGATGGAGATTCGTGACGGGGATTCAGTGATGCGGCTAGCGAAGCAGCAGGTGGCATGGCCTGGGGAAACCCAGGGCACACTCGGAGGACGGTGCTGTCAGAAGGGACTTCAGGTAGAGGTCAGGCCAGGCTCTCCTCACCTTCCCCACCGCTCAGCTCAGCGATGAGGGATGGAGATTCCAGACCCACTGAGAGGCAGGGACAGAACGACGGGGCGTGCGCAGCCCAGTGCCCTCTCTGACCTTCCAGCGGTTGTAGGTCCAGGGTTCAGGATGCCTCTCACGTCCCGCCGTCTAGCTGTATCTCCTCCTCCCCTGTGGACCCTGCATCCTGTTCCCTTGGGTCCGCCCCTCTGTGTCTGCCTCACCTGGTCCCTGCTCACCATTCCAGCTTTGTCTCTCTGCCTTATACATTCACGTCCTGTCCCCAGTGGTCCTGACTTACTCTCACCTGTTCCTTTGCACTGAACTTAGGCAGCTTTTTCTTCAGGAAGTTTCTCTGGTGCTTCTGCTTGGCCGGGTCCCTCCAGGGACCGTGAGGGCCGCGGATGGCTGTGTACCTTCCTTCCCCGTAGCTCCACTGTAGCGCCGTACCTGGGGGCTGGCTCATCACCTGTCTCCCCAGAGTGAGCACCTGGCCTCGTGTCGCTGTGGTGTGCACCTGCTACGGTACTGAGCACCAGAAGGGGTGCAAGGTGGCTTCCCCGGGAAGCAGACTCAGGAACGAGTCTAGCTGTCAAAGAGGTTTGTGAAGGGGGTGCCCTTGGGAACTGCTTCTGTGGGCAGGAGGGGAAGGGAACAGGAAGTGAGCTGTGTTTCCCCAAATTATAGAAACGGAGACCTGATTGAAATAAAAGGTGTTTTTTAAAAAATTAGTTAATTTTTTTTTTTTTTTTTTTGTGGTATGCGGGCCTCCCTCTGTTGTGGCCTCTCCCGTTGCGGAGCACGGGCTCCGGACGCGCAGGCCCAGCGGCCACGGCTCACGGGCCCAGCCGCTCCGCGGCACGTGGGATCCTCCCGGACCGGGGCGCGAACCCGGTTCCCCTGCATCGGCAGGTGGACGCGCAACCACTGCGCCACCAGGGAAGCCCCCAAAAATTAGTTAATTTTTAGTTTATTTTATTGAAGTATAGTTGAGTTACAATGTCGTGTTAATTTCTGCTGTACAGCAAAGTGATCCAGTTATATATACATATGTATATATAAATCTATTCTTTTTCAGATTCTCTTCCATTATAGATTATTATAGGATATTGAATACAATTCCCTGTGCTATATAGTAGGTCCTTGTTGTTTATCTATCTTTTTCACAATTTAATTTTTATTTTATTTTGGAGTATTGTTGATTTACAATGTTGCGTTAGTTTCAGGTGTATAACACAGTGAGTTATACATACACATATATGCATCTTTTTCAGATTCTTTTCCCACTTAGGTTATTACAGAATATTGAGTAGAGTTCCCTGTGCTATGCAGTAGGTCCTTGTTGGTTATCTATTTTATATTTAGTGTTGTTTATCTATTTTATATTTAGTAGTGTGTATATGTTAATCCCAAACTCCTAATTTACCCCTCCCCCCCTTTCCCATTTGGTAACCATAAGTTTGTCTTCTATGTCTGTGAGTCTGTTTCTGTTTCATAAATAAATTCATTTGTGTCATGTTTTAGAATTCACATATAAGTGATATCATATGATATTTGTCTGTTTTTATCTGACTTACTTCACTTAGTATTATAATCTCTAGGTCCATCCATGTTGCTGCAAATGGCAGTGTTTCATTCTTTTTGATGGCTGAGTAATATTCCATTATATATATATATATATATATATATATATATATATACACATACACACATATATATGTATGTATATATATATATATGGACCACTTCTTCTTTATCCATTCATCTGTTAATGGACATTTAGGTTGCTTCCGTGTCTTGGCTATAGTGCTGCTATGAACATTGGGGTGCATGTATCTTTTTGAATTAGAGTTTAAAAAAGGTGCTTATTTGCAGTTTGTTAGGACTGCAGCCCAGCAGACACACATTTAAGAAGCACTATGTTCCAGTGGATACAACATGGGGGAGGCTTATAAAGGCAAAAACCTCCAGGTGACAGTTAGTTACTTGAGTTGTTTCTCAAGAGTAATAGTTGGAGCTGACAAGAAGTAAGCGTGCTTGTTAAGTAAGGATTGGCTGGGGTCTGAAGTGGTGGCATAGTTACCAGCAGAGACTTTGAGACCATAAGGTTGCAGCTGGCAGGAGCTGTTCTGAATACAGCTGGAGGTGTCCTTGGACCTGGTATAGTTCAAAGAGAGTTCAGGTTCTCAGTGGGGCAGAGACCTGCCTGAGACCAGATCACCTGAACTGTGATCACTCCCACTATAATTTAAATTTGTCATCAGCTGGGAGGCAAGTCTGACAACAGCCCAGCCCAGCCCTGTGGGGTGCATTGGGGGCTAGCATAACCCCTTAGAGATGTACCTCCTTGACCCCAAAGTCTGGGCCTTTGTACCCTCACCTCAGTTGGTCTTTGGAGGACGGTCACTCCGAGAAGGGTGTAACCTGAGGTGAGGCTCGGTAGTGAACCTGGAGGGGCTGACGGCTGTTTGGCTTGCTCACAGCACCCCCAGCAGCTGGAGGTCCCCACTGGAGTGGGACCTGGTTGGCATGTCTCCCTGTTCACACAGAACCCGAGAATATCAGGATGAGTTAATGCACAGACACGTCCATCAGGCCGGCCGTTTTGGGATCCTCAGCCAGGACCTGTCCTCCGCAGACACCCTCTGTGGTCATTCATTTTCATCCCGCAAATCTCTGGGCTCTGGGACGAGAGGGGAACTAGACAGACACAGTCTCTGCTGCTCCGGAGCCCAGATTCTAGTGGGGAGCCCGACAATAAACACGTCAGTGTATAAGTAACGCAGTTTCCCTGACTCACTGGGGCCTGGCAGAAAATAAAGAGGGTGATGTGAGCGTGTCAGGGAGCAGGACGAGGAAGCTGGCTATTCTAGACGGGGTGTTTGGGCAGTCACCACGAGGAAGTGACATGACTTACCGCCTAAAGGTGAGGAGGAGTTGGCCAGGAGCATTTGCAACAGATGGAGGAGCAAGTGCCAAGGCCCTGGGGCACACCAAGCTTGACGTGTGGGAGGAAAGAAGGCTCATTTGTCTGGAGAGCAGTGATGCAGGGGAGGAAGAGCAGCAGATGAGATCAGACACCGAGGGGGGACCAGGCCTTTGATTTGCAGACCAAACAGGGCTTTGATTTTATGGTAGGAACGATGAGAACTTTTTAGAGTGTTAAAGCAGGAAGTGTGAATTCATCTGATTTATGTTTTGAATAGATCACTCTTCTCGCCATTAGAGTGTGAGATGGAAGCAAGGAGATTAGTCAGGAGGTAGCACTAGGCAAGAGGTGACTCGAGTCCCGGCGGAGGAGGGAGAGAGTGGATGGAGAGGGGATGGGAGGAGGGCATCCACTGGAATTGCCCATGGGCCGAACGCATCCTGTGAAGGGCGTGGCGAGGCCGAGGAGCTGCCAGAGCTGGTTATCATCCACTGGACGTCCAGTGGTGCCATTTCCTGAAGTGAAGTGGATCTGTGTTTTCCTCCCTTTCCCCATTGTTCATTTCCTGTTTCATATCCCATTTCCTTGCAGTCAGAGTTTCTTAACTGAGAAGATAGATTAACCAAGTCATTCATACTGATTGCTACCAAACGCAATCATGTGCTCAATGCACAGCGAGGCCAAACCAACCAAAACGTTGCAGTTTGAAGCAGAGAAAGGTTTATTGCAGGGCCCTGCAAGGAGACGTATCCAAAAAGCCTCAGACTCCTTGAAGGGTTTCAGCAAAGCACTTTTAAAGGCAAGCTGAGGGAGGAGCCTGGTTAGTTGTTGCAAACTTCTTGGCGTTGGAACCCTTTGTTCCCGCAGCTGTCCACGTAGGTAGGTCACAATGTTCCTGCAAACCTCCAACAGGACAAATGTTATTCTCTGTTCTGCAACTTGTTATCTCTATATGAATGGGAAAAGTGTTAACACCCTTAAAGGTCAGAGACTTGAGAATGAGCTATCCTGTATATTTCAGGGTATAAGCAACATTCTTTTTTTGAATGTCTATTTTATTTTATTTATTTTTTATTTTTGGCCACACCACATGGCTTGTGCGATCTTAGTTCCCAGACCAGGGATCGAACCCAGGCCCTCGGCAGTGAAAGCGTGGCATCCTAACCACTGGACCACCAGGGAATTCCCTAGGTAACATTCTTAACTTGAAGTAAAACCAGTAGAATACAAAGGTTAAAGTAAAAGAAACATCTAATAGGGAGTTAGATTTGCTCTTCCCTATTACATGTTTCAACTGACTGACAAGTGATTTCTCCAGAAAATCCATCTACAATGGTGGAATTTGTGCAGAGCAGTGGTTTTCTGGTCCTTTTTTACACACAAGTTTCTGTTTTCACTACATTTTATCTCTTGCCTCTGTGGAAATAAAAGTAAAGCAGATAAATGCCTAAGAAATGGGAATCTAAAGTCAATTTCATGGACCTTTCTTAATGGGTGAGCTGTAAAAAGGAAGGTTGAATTCTTTTCAGGCAAAGAACTGTTAGCATTTCACAGCCTCTCCAGTGCCAGGGATGTTAGTAGATGCTGTTTCCGAGCTTTCCAGTCTCAGGGCCCATCTCCAAAAAAAGCATTAGCTGACAGAGTGGTCTGGGGGCGGTGCAGGAGGTCTGGTCCTCTGGGGAGCTGGTGGAGATCACTGCTGGGGGCCAGTGGAGGTGTCTGCTCCCCTGCTTACCTCCCTGCCCTCAGCTACACAATGAGCTGCCTGTCAGGGTAGGTGATGTATAAAGTGTCTCAGGGCCACGGGTGCTTCACAGGGCTGATCTCTAGGGCATCCAAAGTCTGGACCTGGGGTCCAGAACCAAGACGCAGAGGAGCCAAGGTTATAACTACAGCAATGACGCTGAGAAATCTCATCTGAGGAGCGATTTGAGGATGAGAATGGAAGGCTGAGTAGCTAGGATGGTGCAGGACCAGATGCACTGAGTCCCAGGCTGACTGGGAGCATCAGAGCCAAGTACAAGCTTGCAAAGTGTGTGACTTTGGAGGGGGCGGAGGTGGGCTTGCAAGGAGAATGCAGGCAGGACAACAAAGGAGGCCCTATGCCTTTCAACAAATAAAGAAGTGATGCCAGATGACCCGCCCTAGCTGTGGGATGTTCAGGAAGAGCTCTGTGGGATAGAGGTAGGCTTTTAGGCCTGTGAGATCCCATGAGGGTCTCCCAGTGCGTGACTAAGCTTCAGAAACAGAGAATGATGGCAGTTGATGGTGGGTGAGTCACCTTGCTTCCTGAGGCTGGGAGTCAGTGCTGAGCGCACCCGTGGAGGCATGAGGTTTGGGTCAAACCTTCATTCTCAGGGGCCTGAGGCTGACCCAGCCCGTGGCTGACCAGTCCTGCAGTGAAAAACAACATTCTTTAAATGGTAACTATAAAGAGGCTAGTATTGGGTAGTGGTCAGGGCCTGGAGTCTGGAACCAGGCTGTGGGGTTCGAGCCCAGCTGCCTTGCAAGAGCTGCACAAACTTAGGCAAGACAAGGAATCTTGGGAAGCCTCTCTTTCCTCATCAGAAAAATAGAGGATAACCACTGCCCTTTCCTTGCAGGGTTGTTGCATGGATTCAGTAAGTTGATATTTGCAAAGCACTTAGAACGATTTCTGGCACATAGTAAACACTTAGCAGATGTTATCTCTTATCATTGTTACCATTTATTGAGTACAGACTGTGCCAAGAAAGATGCTAAGTGGTACATACACACAGAATTATTTCAGCCTCGTGATAGCCCTGAGGGTAATCTTCCCATTTATACATGAGGAAACTGAGTCGCAGTTATGTCACACCCTGGGATCAGGCTGCTGATAAGTGACAGAGTTACCCAGTTACCCAGTAACCGGAAGGGTGTGCAGGAAATAGGGTTAGTATCGTTTGGAGTCCGTAAGGATTATTATTTCAGGACTTAACACTAGGCTCAGACATTGTCTCTGATGCCTGTTCCTGGAGCAGGTGCCGGCCCCAGGGGTGACCTGTTCTGGTCTTCAGGTGGTGGGCAGGTGGGTCACCTGCAGCTGGCAGTGACAGAATCCGTGTGGCTGCAGGGAAGAGAATGGGGCTGGAGCCAAAGGCAGGTTTTGACCTCAGTGGGGGAAATGTGAGCTCAAGCCGACTCAGAAAATTAAGACCCCTGTTTTTCCATCGAAGGATGTTTTATGTAAAAGCACCACGGCAACACTGAGGATTGGGGATGTGCTAAGTTTGTCCTGTAAAGGATAAATGGCGGAGCTCGTCCAGGTTCCAGGGCCCACCATGTGCTTCTTCCTGGGTCTTGTAGCCTTGGCAGGTACACACGGGCTCCTTGAGGCTTGGCCCTGGCCCTTGGCTGTCTCCCTGATAACTAGGCTGTGCAGCTGCTGCACGTGAGGTTTTAGTTAAAGAGTAACTGGCGAGAAAGAGGAGGACTCAGCTCATAAACTTTTATTTAAAGGAGATTGAAGACTGCTCAGATGACTGTTTTGTAGCCCAGAAATCTGTTAAGTAGCATCGGAATGCTGCTGCCAGTTAGCTTCCTGCCAACATGACCATTTACAAAGTGCCCACTGCATCCTGCGTTATGCCAGGTGCTTTGCAGACACCATCTCCACTCCTTAGCCCAGTGGGCAAGGTCAGCTGCATGTAGGAGGACATGGAGGCTCAGAGAGGCTCCAGGACTTTGCCAAGACCCCACAGTGAGAAGCTGGTAGGCTGGAATGTCATCGCTAGGATTCACATTTGCCTAGACCCTGGCAGTTCCCAAAACTTGCTGACAGCACATCGCTCTCAATTTGATCAAATTTGCTTCAGATGGGACGGAAATGTCCCTTTCATGAAATTTCCAAGCGTGAAATGAGCTGGTCTGAACTGCAGCACAGAAGGATCCTTCTTTAAGAAATGACACAGGAGCTGGGGGGAGGTGTGGGGGACAAATTAGGAGCTTGGGATTTACATACACACACACGACATAAAATACGTAAACAGCAAGGACCTATGGTAGAGCATGGGGAACTCTACTCAATATCTTGTAATAACCTATAATGAAAAGAATCTGAAAGAGAATACATATATGTATAAATGAATCACTTTATACCTGAAACTAACACAACATTGTAAATTAGCTATACTTCAATTAAAAAGAGAGCAAAAAAATAAAGAGATGTGATACAGGTCACAGGTTTATAATTGACGTTTATAAATTGGGAGATGGGTGGACTGGCCTTGCAAAAGCTTCCGTAGTGTCTCCATTTAATTAAATGCTCCTCTCATCCATTATGACGCGGACCTGATGAATCGAGCTGCTTGTCTGAGACAGAATCACACAATTTAGGCAACATTTCACAGCCTCTGTCATCTGCTCCCTCTGTGTTTGCAGCTTTAAGGTGTTGCATTGGACCAAAGCTTTGTGTCCCTGCAAAATTCATAGGTTGAAAGCCCAACCTCCAAGGTGATGATATTGGGAGGTGGAACCTTTGGCAGAGGCTTAATAGAATTAGTGCCCTTCTAAAAGTGGCCTGAGAAATTTCCTTTGTCCTTTTGGTCACCATGTGAGGTTACAGAGAGAAGATGGCCAACTGTAAACCAGGAAGGCCTCACTAAACACCAAATCTGCTGGCACCTTGATCTTGGACTTCCCAGCCTCTAGAACTGTGAGAAAGAAGTTTCTCTTGTCTCTAAGTCACTCAGTCTATGGTATTCTGTTAAAGCAGCCCAAACAGATGAAGGTGCTGTAGCAGAGCCCAGCCACTGGCCCATCCTGAACTTTTCTCATGAATTCCTGTAACATCCTTCCCCTAGCAGAAGACTGACCTTATTTCATCAACCAGATAAAATATAGGATGCCCAGTTATATTTGAATTTCAGATAAAACAATGAATACTTTTTTGAGTATAAGTGTGTCCCAAACATTTTCTGTATCCTATATTTTTGTTTGCTAAATCTGGCAAGAGCTATGGGCTCTTTTCCCTCTGACACTTAGAGCACTGAACTGTCTGAACGACTCTGTCCTGTGCTGGGTTACTGTCTGTCTTCTCTCCCTTGGTAGGTCATCAGCACTCAGAGACTGGGGACAGCTTTTGCATGGGACCCTTCACAATGCCTGGTGCACAGTACATGCTCAGAACATTTTAAAGGAGTAAATCAGTCTCCTCATGGTTTCATATGTGTTAGGACTGTAGCCTGAGTTGGACTGGGGACTTCCGAGTGGACATTTACATCCTAAGGTTTGGGTGGCTGGGGTGGGCATGGAGTGGAGCATAGGAAACGCTGGGTGTACTTCTATTTTCAAGAACACACCACACATCCAACATCCATTCTTAAAATGTTGATCTTTCCGAGTGGTTTTGGATCACTCTCCTTTGTCCCTTACCCACAAAACAAAACAAAGTAAAGCCGAGCCAAGCCAAGCAAAAGAACCCAAAATGAAACAAAATGAAAGTGAAACTAAACTAAACCAAACCACACCAACATCAACAACTGGGAGGGCTATTCTGGCTGGTCCTTGTGGGTCCTGGCATACCCTAGGCATGTGTTGGGGACAATTTGGTCCAGAGAGCCTGAGTTTAGTTTGTACCCACTTTGCTCAAGTTTATTGTTCTGTAAAATGGGTAGATGAAGGACAACCACACTACAGAGTTTTTCAGAGTTAGGGAAGACTTATTTAAAAATTTTAAATTCAGAACTGATGATCATTCCCCTCAACAGGCAGGGCAAGGGCTTACTGTATTCTTTCGAATAAAACATCTGTTAAACAAATTAAGAGTATAAACAAGATTTTAGTGGTGTCCTTAACCTACTGAAAAGAATAAATTGTTTTTGCATTTAATCAAACCAATGCAGCTAATGCAGGATGTGTTTTAACTCATTAAAGCTGGGTCAACTGATTTGTTTCTAGTTTTTATGTTTATCTTAGTTTAGTTTTTAGTCCTTGCTATCACTGGTGGATTTGTTTATTGGTTTGGTTGCTCTCTTACTTTTTCTTTAATTTTTAAAATTTTATTGATTAAAAAAATTTATTTTATTTTATTTTATTATTTTTTTCTTCCTTTTCTTCTGAGCTGTGTGGCTGACAGAGTCTTGGTGCTCTGGCTGGGGGTCAGGCCTGAGCCTTTGAGGTGGGAGAACAAAGTTCAAGACACTGGACCAACAGAGACCTCCCAGCCCCACATAATATCACTCAGCGAGAGCTCTCACAGGGATTTCCAGCTCAACACTAAGACCCATTTCCACCCAATGGCCAGCAAGCTCCAGTGCTGTACGCCCCATGCCAAACAATTGGCAAGAAAGGAACACAAACCCACCCATTAGCAGAGAGGTTGCCTAAAATCATAATAAGGTCACAGACACACAAAAACACACCACTGGATGTGGCCCTGCCCACCAGAAAGACAAGAGGCAGTCTCACCCACGAGAACACAGGCACAAGTCCCCTCCACCAGGAAGCCTACACAAGCCACTGAAACAACCTCACCTACTGGGGGCAGAAACCAAAAACAACAGGAACTATGAACCTGTAGCCTGCAAAAAGGAGACCCCAAACACAGTAAATTAAACAAAATGAGAAGAAAGAGAAATATGCAGCAGATGAAGGAGCAAGGTAAAAACTCACTAGACCAAACAAAGGAAGAGGAAATAGGGAGTCTACCTGAAAAAAAATTCAGAGTAATGATAGTAAAGATGATCCAAAATCTTGGAAATAGAATGGAGAAAATACAAGAAACATTTAACAAAGATCCAGGAGAACTGAAGAGCAAACAATGATGAACAACACAATAAAAGAAATAAGAAATTCTCTAGAAGGAATCAATAGCAGAATAACTGAGGCAGAAGAACGGATAAATGACCGGGAAGATAAAATAGTGGAAAAAACTGACGCAGAGCAGAATAAGGAGAAAAGAATGAGGACAGTCTCAGAGACAAGTGGGACAACTTTAAACACACAAACATTTGAGTTATAAGGGTCCCAGAAGAAGAGAAAAAGAAAGGGTCTGAGAAAATATTTGAAGAGATTATAGTTGAAAACTTCCCTAACATGGGAAAGGAAATAATCAATCAAGTCCAGGAAGTGCAGAGAATCCCATAGAGGATAAATCCAAGGAGAAACATGCCAAGACAAATATTAATCAAACTATCAAAAATTAAATACAAAGAAAAAATATTAAAAGCAGAAAGGGAGGGCTTCCCTGGTGGCGCGGTGGTTGGGGGTCCGCCTGCCGACGCGGGGGACACGGGTTCGTGCCCCGGTCCGGGAGGATCCCACATGCCGCGGAGCAACTAAGCCCGTGAGCCGTGGCCGCTGAGCCTGCGCGTCCGGAGCCTGTGCTCTGCAACGGGAGAGGCCACAGCAGTGGGAGGCCCGCGCACCGAAAAAAAAAAAAAAAGCAGAAAGGGAAAAGCAACCAATAACAAACAAGGGAATCACCATAAGGTTAACAGTTGATCTTTCAGCAGAAACTCTGCAAGCCAGAAGGGAATGGCAGGATATATTTAAAGTGATGAAAGGGAAAAACCTACAACCAAGATTACTCTGCCCAGCAGGATCTCATTCAGATTCGATGGAGAAATTAAAATCTTTACAGACAAGCAAAAGTAAAGAGAATTCACACCACCAAACCAGCTTTACAACAAATGCTGAAGGAACTTCTCTAGGCAGGAAACACAAAAAAACCAGCTTTACAACAAATGCTCAAGGAACTTCTCTAGGCAGGAAACACAAAAGAAGGAAAAGACCTACAAAAACAAACCCCAAACAATTGAGAAAATAGTATTAGGAACATACATGTCAATAATTACCTTAAATGTAATGGATTAAATGCTCCAACCAAAAGACATAGACTGGCTGAATGGATACAAAAACAAGACCTGTATATATGCTGTCTACAAGAGACCCTGTTCAGACCTAGGGACACATACAGACTGAAAGTGAGGGGTTGGAAAAGGATATGCCATGCAAATGGAAATCAAAAGAAAGCTGGAGTAGCAATTCTCATATCAGACAAAATAGACTTTAAAGACTGTTACAAGAGACAAAGAAGGACACTACATAATGATCAAGAGATCAATTCAAGAAGAAGATACAATAATTGTAAATATTTATGCACCCAGTATAGGAGCACATCAATAGATAAGGCAAATGCTAACAGCCATGAAAGGGGAAAGAGACAGTAACACAGTCATAGTAGGGGACTTTAACACCCCACTTTCACCAATGGACAGATCATCCAAAATGAAAATAAATAAGGAAACACAAGCTTTAAATGACACATTAGACAAGATGGACTTAATTGACATTTATAGGACATTCCATACAAAAGCAACAGAATACACTTCTCAAGTGCACATGGAAGATTCTCCAGGATAGGTTACATCTTGGGTTACAAATCAAGCCTTGGTAAATTTAAGAAAGTTGAAATCGTATCAAGTATCTTTTTCGACTACAACACTATGAGACTAGGTATCAATTACAGGAAAACCACTGTAAAAAATAAAAACACATGGAGGCTAAACAACATGCTAGTAAATAACCAAGAGATCTCTGAAGAAATCAGAGAGGAAATCAAAAATACCTAGAAACAAATGACAATGAAAACACGAGGACCCAAAACTTATGGGGTGTGGCAAAAGCAGTTCTAAGAGGGAAGATTATAGCAATACAATCCTACCTCAAGAAACAAGAAAAATCTCAAATAAACAGCCTAAACTTACACATAAAGCAACTTGAGAAAGAAGAACAAAAAACCCCAAGACAGCAGAAGGAAAGAAATCATAAAGATCAGAACAGAAATAAATGAAAAAGAAAGAAGAAAATGATAGCAAAGCTCAATAAAACTAAAAGCTGGTTTTTTGAGAAGATAAACAAAATTGATAAACCATTAGCCAGACTCATCAAGAAAAAAAGGGAACCAATCACAAGCACTGAAATTGAAACTGTGATTAAAAATCTTCCAACAAACAAAAGCCCAGGACCAGATGGCTTCACAGGCGAATTCTATCAAACATTTAGAGAAGAGCTAATACCTATCCTTCTCAAACTCTTCCAAAATATAGCAGAGGGAAGAACACTCCCACACTCATTCCATGAGGCCACCATGACCCTGATACCAAAACCAGACAAAGATGCCACAAAAAAAAGAAAACTACAGGCCAATATCACTGATGAACATAGATGCAAAAATCCTCAACAAAATACTAGCAAACAGAATCCAACAGCACATTAAAAGGATCATACACCATGATCAAGTGGGGTTTATCCAAGGAATGCAAGAATTCTTCAATATATGCAAATCAATCAATGTGATACAAAATGATATGATAATCTCAATAGATGCAGAAAAAGTTTTTGACAAAATTCAACACCCATTTATGATAAAAACTCTCCAGAAAATAGGCATAGAAGGAACCTACCTCAACATAATAAAGGACATATATGATGAACCCACAGCCAACATCGTTCTCAATGGTGAAAAACTGAAACCATTTCCACTAAGATCAGGAACAAGACAAGGTTGCCCACTCTCACCACTCTTATTCAACATAGTTTTGGAAGTTCTAGCCACAGCAATCAGAGAAGAAAAAGAAATAAAAGGAATCCAAATAGGAAAAGAAGAAGTAAAGCTGTCACTATTTGCAGATGACATGATATTATACATAGAGAATCCTAAGGATGCTACCAGAAAACTACTAGAGCTAATCAATGAATTTGGCAAAGTAGCAGGATACAAAATTAATGCACAGAAATCTCTGGCATTCTTATACACTAATGATGAAAAATCTGAGAGTGAAATTAAGAAAACACTCCCATTTACCATTGCAACAAAAAGAATAAAATATCTAGGAATAAACCTACCTAAGGAGACAAAAAACTTGTATGCAGAAAACTATAAGACACTGATGAAAGAAATTAAAGATGATACAAATAGGTGGAGAAATATACCATGTTCTTGGATTGGAAGAATCAACATTGTGAAAATGACTCTACTACCCAAAGCAATCTACAGATTCAATGCAATCCCTATCAAACTACCACTAGCATTTTTTACAGAACTAGAAAAAAAAATTTCACAATTTGTATGGAAACACAAAAGACCCCAAATAGCAAAAGCAATCTTTATGATAAAAACTCTCCAGAAAATAGGCATAGAAGGAACCTACCTCAACATAATAAAGGACATATATGATGAACCCACAGCCAACATCGTTCTCAATGGTGAAAAACTGAACACATTTCCTCTAAGACCAGGAAGAAGACAAGGTTGCCCACTCTCACCACTGTTATTCAACATAGTTTTGGAAGTTTGAGCTGTGGCAATCAGAGAAGAAAAAGAAAAAATAGGAATCCAAATCAGAAAAGAAGAAGTAAAACTGTCACTGTTTGAAGATATGATACTATACATAGAGAATCCTAAAGATGCTACCAAAAAACTACCAGAGCTAATCAATGAATTTGGTAATGTTGCAGGATACCAAATTAATGCACAGAAATCTCTTGCATTTCTATACACTAATGATGAAAGATCAGCCATTTTATGGACTAGCATAGATCTTACCTTACCTATGCCATTGCTACAATCACAAGGTGACTGTGTGGGAGGATGAAAAGGAGATCTGCAACTAAGGCCATGTTTACTATTATATCTTTTGCAGAATTAGTATTGTTACCCTTTCCCCCCCATTTTTCTAAAGCAGCCTATAAGATTGAAGGAATATAAGAGGAACAAATGAATAGGCATCAAGAGTTAGTAGAGAAGATACTGTTCAATATACTGAGCTAGAAAAAGTGGATCCTGCCTGTCAGAGCTTTGCTCTGAGGTCCATCTTTGAACAGGAAGGTTTAAAAATAAATGTATTTATTTAAAAATATATTTTTTCTCTGATTGTGGGGAAGAAAAAAAAAGGTCAGAAAGAGAAATTATGGAAACAATCTCTTTCACCACTGCAAGAAAAAGAATAAAATACCTAGGAATAAACCTACCTAAGGAGGTAAAATACCTGTACTCAGAAAACTGTAATACACTGATGAAAGAAAACAAAGGTGACACAAACAGATGGAGAGATATACCATGCTCTTGGATTAGAAGAATCAACATTGTGAAAATGACTATACTACCCAAAACAAATTACAGATTCAATGCAATCCCTATCAAACGACAAATGGCATTTTTCACAGAACTAGAACAAACAGTTTCACAATTTGTATGGAAACACAAAGACCCCGAATAGCCAAAGCAATCTTGAGAAAGAAAAATGGAGCGGGAGGATTCAGGCTCCCTGACTTCAGACAATACTACAAAGCTACAGTAATCAAGACAGTATGGTACTGGCACAAAAACAGAAATATATATAAATGGAACAGGACAGAAAGCCCAGAGATAAACCCACACACATATGGTCACCTTATCAATGATAAAGGAGGCAAGAATATACAATGGAGAAAAGACAGTCTCTTCAATAAGTGGTGCTGGGAAAACTGGAGAGCGACATGTAAAAGAATGAAATGAGAACACTTCCTAACACCATACACAAAAATAAACTCAATATGGATTCGAGACCTAAATGTAAGATCAGACACTATAAAACTCTTAGAGGAAAACATAGGAAGAACACTCTTTGACATAAATCACAGCAAGATCTTTTGTGATCCACCTCCTAGAGTAATGGAAATAAAAACAAAAATAAACAAATGGGACCTAATGAAACTTAAAAGCTTTTGCACAGCAAAGATAACTGTAAACAAGAAGAAAAGACAACCCTCAGAATGGGAGAAAATATTTGTGAATGAAGCAACTGACAAAGGATTAATCTCCAAAATATACAAGCAGCTCATACAGCTCAATATCAAAAAAACCACAACAACCCAATCAAAAATGTATGGAAGATCTAAATAGACATTTCTCCAAAGAAGACATACAGATGACCAAAAAGCATGTGAAATGACGTTCAACACCTCCAATTATTAGAGAAATGCAAATCAAAACTACAATGACATATCACCTCACACCAGTCAGAATGGACATCATCAAAAAATCTACAAACAATAAATGCTGGAGAGGGTGTGGGAACCCTCTTACACTGTTGATGGGAATGTCAATTGGTACAGCCACTATGAAGAACGGTATGGAGGTTCCTTGAAAAACTAAAAATAGAACTACCATATGATACAGCTATCTCACTCCTGGGTATATATCCAGAGAAAACCATAATTCGAAAAGATACACGCACCCCAATGTTCATTGCAGCACTATTTACAATAGCAAAGACATGGAAACAACCTAAGTGTCCATCGACAGATGAATGGATAAAGAAGATGTGGTACATATATACAATAGACTATTACTCAGTCATAAAAAAAGAATGAAATAATGCCATTTGCCACAACATGGATGGACCTAGAGATTGTCATACTGAGTGAAGTAAGTCAGACAGTGTAAGACAAATATCATATGATGTTGCTTACATGTGTAACCTAAAAAAAATGATACAAATGAACTTCTTTACAAAACAGAAACAGATGCACAAACTTAGTAAACAAAAGTGGTTACCAATGGGGAAAGGTGGGGGAGAAGGATAAATTAGGAGGTTGGGATAAACATATACACATTACTATATATAAAATAGATAACTAATAAGGACCTACTGTATAGCACAGGGAACTCTGTTCAATATTCTGTAATAACCTTAATCTGAAAAGAATTTGATAAAGAATAAATCTGTGTATGTATAACTGAATCACTTTGCTGTACATGTGATATTAATACAACATTGTAAATCAACTGTAGTCCAATATAAAATAAAAATTTTTTAAATAAAAAATAAGATATGTTAATAAATTTTTTTCTTATTAAGAAAACCTTAATGAGATATCTATCACCTCACACCTGACAGAATGGCTATCATCAAAAAGAACACAAATAACAAATGTTTGCAAGGATGTGGAGAAAAGGGAACTTTCGAGCACTGTGTGAATGTAAATTGGTGTTGCCAATGCAGAAATAGTGTGCAGGTTTCTCAGAAAACTAAAAATAGAACTACCATGTGATCCAGCAATTCCACTACTGTGTATATATATGAAAAAAATGAAAAGATTAATTGGAGAAGATACATGCACCCCAGTGTTCATAGCAGCATTATTTACATTGCCAAGATATGGAAGCAACCTAAGTGTCCATCAACAGATAAATGGATAAAAAACAGGTGGTGTAGATATACACAATGGAATACTACTCAGCCATAAAAAATGAAATTTTGCCATTTGCAACAACATGGATAAACTTGGAGGATATTATGCTAAGTGAAATAAGTCAGAGAAAGACAAGTACTATACACTGTATGGTAACACTTATACATGGAATAAAAAAAAAGTTGATTCCATAGAGAAACAGCGAATAGAATAGTGATTTCCAGGAGCTAGGAGGAGGGGGATTGAGGAGATGCCAGTCAAAGTGGGTCAACTTTCAGTTATAAGAAGAGTAAGTTCTGAGGATCAAATGCACAGTCTGGTATTGTACACTTGGAAGTTGCTGAGAGTAGATTTTAAGCATTCTCACCACACACACACACACACACACACACACA
>NC_041215.1:30645220-30666492 GCF_002837175.3 Physeter macrocephalus
ATCATACACCATGATCAAGTGGGGTTTATCCAAGGAATGCAAGAATTCTTCAATATATGCAAATCAATCAATGTGATACAAAATGATATGATAATCTCAATAGATGCAGAAAAAGTTTTTGACAAAATTCAACACCCATTTATGATAAAAACTCTCCAGAAAATAGGCATAGAAGGAACCTACCTCAACATAATAAAGGACATATATGATGAACCCACAGCCAACATCGTTCTCAATGGTGAAAAACTGAACACATTTCCTCTAAGACCAGGAAGAAGACAAGGTTGCCCACTCTCACCACTGTTATTCAACATAGTTTTGGAAGTTTGAGCTGTGGCAATCAGAGAAGAAAAAGAAAAAATAGGAATCCAAATCAGAAAAGAAGAAGTAAAACTGTCACTGTTTGAAGATATGATACTATACATAGAGAATCCTAAAGATGCTACCAAAAAACTACCAGAGCTAATCAATGAATTTGGTAATGTTGCAGGATACCAAATTAATGCACAGAAATCTCTTGCATTTCTATACACTAATGATGAAAGATCAGCCATTTTATGGACTAGCATAGATCTTACCTTACCTATGCCATTGCTACAATCACAAGGTGACTGTGTGGGAGGATGAAAAGGAGATCTGCAACTAAGGCCATGTTTACTATTATATCTTTTGCAGAATTAGTATTGTTACCCTTTCCCCCCCATTTTTCTAAAGCAGCCTATAAGATTGAAGGAATATAAGAGGAACAAATGAATAGGCATCAAGAGTTAGTAGAGAAGATACTGTTCAATATACTGAGCTAGAAAAAGTGGATCCTGCCTGTCAGAGCTTTGCTCTGAGGTCCATCTTTGAACAGGAAGGTTTAAAAATAAATGTATTTATTTAAAAATATATTTTTTCTCTGATTGTGGGGAAGAAAAAAAAAGGTCAGAAAGAGAAATTATGGAAACAATCTCTTTCACCACTGCAAGAAAAAGAATAAAATACCTAGGAATAAACCTACCTAAGGAGGTAAAATACCTGTACTCAGAAAACTGTAATACACTGATGAAAGAAAACAAAGGTGACACAAACAGATGGAGAGATATACCATGCTCTTGGATTAGAAGAATCAACATTGTGAAAATGACTATACTACCCAAAACAAATTACAGATTCAATGCAATCCCTATCAAACGACAAATGGCATTTTTCACAGAACTAGAACAAACAGTTTCACAATTTGTATGGAAACACAAAGACCCCGAATAGCCAAAGCAATCTTGAGAAAGAAAAATGGAGCGGGAGGATTCAGGCTCCCTGACTTCAGACAATACTACAAAGCTACAGTAATCAAGACAGTATGGTACTGGCACAAAAACAGAAATATATATAAATGGAACAGGACAGAAAGCCCAGAGATAAACCCACACACATATGGTCACCTTATCAATGATAAAGGAGGCAAGAATATACAATGGAGAAAAGACAGTCTCTTCAATAAGTGGTGCTGGGAAAACTGGAGAGCGACATGTAAAAGAATGAAATGAGAACACTTCCTAACACCATACACAAAAATAAACTCAATATGGATTCGAGACCTAAATGTAAGATCAGACACTATAAAACTCTTAGAGGAAAACATAGGAAGAACACTCTTTGACATAAATCACAGCAAGATCTTTTGTGATCCACCTCCTAGAGTAATGGAAATAAAAACAAAAATAAACAAATGGGACCTAATGAAACTTAAAAGCTTTTGCACAGCAAAGATAACTGTAAACAAGAAGAAAAGACAACCCTCAGAATGGGAGAAAATATTTGTGAATGAAGCAACTGACAAAGGATTAATCTCCAAAATATACAAGCAGCTCATACAGCTCAATATCAAAAAAACCACAACAACCCAATCAAAAATGTATGGAAGATCTAAATAGACATTTCTCCAAAGAAGACATACAGATGACCAAAAAGCATGTGAAATGACGTTCAACACCTCCAATTATTAGAGAAATGCAAATCAAAACTACAATGACATATCACCTCACACCAGTCAGAATGGACATCATCAAAAAATCTACAAACAATAAATGCTGGAGAGGGTGTGGGAACCCTCTTACACTGTTGATGGGAATGTCAATTGGTACAGCCACTATGAAGAACGGTATGGAGGTTCCTTGAAAAACTAAAAATAGAACTACCATATGATACAGCTATCTCACTCCTGGGTATATATCCAGAGAAAACCATAATTCGAAAAGATACACGCACCCCAATGTTCCCGATGAATGGATAAAGAAGATGTGGCACATATATACAATGGAATATTACTCAGCCAGAAAAAGAAACGAAATTGAGTTATTTGTAGTGAGGTGGATGGACCTGGAGTCTGTCATATAGAGTGAAGTAGGGCAGAAGGAGAAAAGCAAGTACTGTATGCTAACACATATATATGGAATCTAAAAAAAAATGTTTCTGATGAACCTAGGGTCAGGACAGGAATAAAGAGTTAGACATAGAGAATGGACTTGAGGACACCGGGAGGGGGAAGGGTAAGCTGGGACGAAGTGAGAGAGTGGCATGGACATACACACACTACCAAATGTAAAACAGATATCTAGTGGGAAGCAGCTACATAGCACAGTGAGGTCAGCTAGGTGCTTTGTGTCCATCTAGAGGGGTGGGGTAGGGAGGGTGAGAGGGAGACGCAAGAAGGAGGGGATATGGGGACATATGTATACGTATAGCTGATTCACTTTGTTATACAGCAGAAACCAACACAACATTGTAAAGCAATTATACTCCAATAAAGACGTTTAAAAAAAAAAAGTTGGCTCAGCCAACGTCTCCTCCGTAAGACAATGCCAGAGGCGTGGTCAGGAGGTAATGTGGGCGTGTGGAGCTATGAAGCTCTTTTACATGATCAGCACGCACGGTGGCCTCTCTGTTTTGAAGCCTGAACTGTGAGGATCGAGTGTCTTAGACCTTCGGAGGGAGAAGTTGGAAGTTCATCCAATTCCCCCTTTTGTCCAAGGCTGGGCCTCACCACATGGTCCTGGGGGCTCTGCCAACACCTTGGACTGGTGTGGAGTGCACCACCCTGCAGGTGCCTGGTCTGCAGTGGGACAGCTCCCTTGACAAGAAAGATCTGTCCCCTCCTGGGTTACGACGCCCATCCTTTGCACTGTTTGCACATATACACCACACACAGCAAGTCTATTCCCTCTGGCCAAGACAGTACCTTGGAGAGCTGTCAGCCGCTCTCAGGGACCATACGAGCCTTTCATGTGTAGCCAAAGTGAAGTCTACAGAGAGAGGGGCTGTGCCTTTCTCATTCCTCCTCTTCTCCCCATCTCCACGGATGCCATGAAGGGAATATGGAATTAGGTGGGAAGGGCTTCTTTCACCCTAATTCTTCCTGGTCAAGTACAATTTGTGTTTAAGATGACCTGGTGGGCTGTTTGGGGTAGAGTTTGGGAGTGAGATGTGGTTAGTAACTAAAGATGGTTGATAAACTCTCTTCTATAAGGGGGTCTCTTGTTTGGATTGTTGACTAAAAAAAGGCACAACCTAAAAGTTGAGAATTATGTTTTATTCGGTGGACTTACTGAGGACTTAAGCCTGGGATACAGCCTCTCAGAGAGCTCTGAGGACAGTTCCGAAGAAGTGAGGAGCCAGGATACATATGCATTTTTGTGAAAAAATCCAAGTAGTTGAACATCAAAAGCTTATTGCTAATTAAAGAAGACCAGACATCTCAACTTAATGAATTTATTGCTTTTCTATTTTTGGGAAGATGCAAGAATCTGGGTTCATTGAAATCATTCCTTTGATATTCACCTTAGCTATCCTGAGCCAGTGTCCTGCTTTTCTCCATCCTGAATCTCCTCAGGGTGCAGAGTCGGGGGTGGCTGCAGTGGCTGAAGTCTTGATGGCAGCAACATCCTTTGTTAACTGATAGGGCAGGTGACATTCTTTGTCCACAGGATGCACAGAGAGCACAAGTGCAGAGGGAGGTGCTGGGAGGGGAGAATTTCTCTGAACAACACAGGGAGAGGAGTTTGAAATCCAGGATCAAGGAGCCAGGGAAGCCAGGATTCCTATGGCAGCAGACAACCAGCCCCCTGGGGGAAGGAGGGGCCCAAGAGGGACTCTGAGAACTGAAATAACAAAGGAAGAACTTAGAGCTGTTTGCTGTGGAAGGTGTGATGTAAACTCCCTCCTCATCTCCCCTCGGCTCCTTCAGTAAAGGCTACATAAGGTAGCTCGTGAGCTGCTCTGGAACGAGGCGATTCTTGGCGGGGAACATCTGGGTTGTCATAGGATCAGTCCAGGGAAAGCAAATGTGGGTGTGTCGGGACAGGAGATGGTGTATAAAGAGAAAGAATCCCCTCCATCAGATAACTCCAAATTGCTCTAGAAACCAACAGTTTCAACTAATTGGTCTGAGCTGGTGGTGATCAAGGCTGATGATGGAAAAAAAAAGGTCTACTCATCACCCCCACGTTAGGCTACTACTAACTGGTGAGTAGATGTTGGGATATTGGGGGATTTGTTGTCATGGACCAGAATGCCAGAGTCCTGGTTGGGGGAGTCACTTAGATGCTGAAACTCTGGTGGGTAGAGCTGTTGCAGCCACCCCTCTTGTGAGAATGTTTGCCCATTGTGCAGTGCAAGGGTTCTGGTCCTGGTCCAGCCCTGTATTCTTGACCTGGAGATCAGCATGGCGGTCCCCACCCCGGAACTGCCTGAGGAGGTTCCTCTCCTGGGCCTTGTCGCTTAGGAAACCCTTAAGTGAAGTCAGAGAAGTGATGTACCTGATTAAGTTGTATCCTCTTGAGTAGATGTAATTGTCAAAGCTGTTAGTATCGCTGTTGTCATCATTATTACTTCTCTTCCATTCTCTTCCTTTGCTCTTTAATTTCATGACCCTAGACCAAATTGCTTAAATTTTCTGCTTTGTTTTTTTCCCCATTAGATAGGAATGTTAATTCCTATCTCTCAGGGTTGTGGGGAGTATTAAGTAAAACTGGGAAAAGGATGTCAAAAAGCTACACCCAGCATCTGGTGCAAAGAAGATGCTTAAGAACAGTGAGTCTTTTTTGCTCCTTCCTTGAAGGTTATGATGGATTCACTCCCTGCCACTCATGAGCTTCATGTTTGTTTACAGCTTCCTTATCTTCCCTGACTCAGGAAGGAGAGGGTCGGAAGCTAGTCAACATGTTGTAGAAGGTTCTAATTACTTTAAAGCTGTGAGGTCCACCCGTAACTGGGCTCCCCTTCCTTGTGGGTGGCGAGCTTCACCCCCTCAAAAAACCCTGCTGGAGACTGAGTCTTAGCAGAGTGCTCTTCTTCAACCCTTTCTCTTCCTTGTCCTCCTGAAGGAGAACAGCTCTTGCTAAAGGATTTTGGCTGCATCACTAGGCATTTACTGCCCACCCTTGTTATTTTCAAGTCAAGCAATATTTCAAATGTGAGGAAGTATGCAGATCGTTCTAAACGGAAGACTGTCATATGCTTTATATTCATGGCAACTTCAGAGCAAATGTTTAAAAGCCTAGCCGTCTTGGAGTAATTTGCATTTTAATTAATACTTCAAACAAATTGCACTTTAAAAAAGAATTTCTGTTTTTGGCTTTGGGAATCTTTAAGAGCAAAGACCAGGTATGAAAGTGCCTGCTCCAGCTGGCCTGTGGCTGCCTTGGGGCCCTGCTTTGGCTGGCTAGGATGCTGGGAGAGAGCCCTGAGATCTGGTTGCCTGCCAATTGTTCTTTTGGGAGGGGGCTGAAAATTCTTACTTAATTCCTTTCTTAGAAGAATAATGTGTTAGAGTTGCGTCTAATTGAAGACAATTAGAATTGTCTAGGAGAAAAGAGGTCATGCATAAAAGAAACAGTTGTCAAAATTCCTCAAATTGTTATTTGAAGGTGGCCTTATGATGTTATTATTTTTATAACCTTTCAGGACTTTCTATAAACGCATGTATACACATAGTAAAGAACATATACAGATCTATATGATTCTCTTTTTATATAAATGGGGGTGGATTTTTTTTTCAACTTGTGCATATTGATCCGGAATTTGCTTTTTTTTCTAAACTCAGGTCTTGGCAAACTACAGTCTCTGGGCCAAATCTGGCCCCAAGCTTGTTTTTGTAAATAAAGTTTTATTGGAACACAGCCATATTTTTTTGTTTATTTATCTTCTTGGGCTGCTTTTGCACTACAGTGGCAGAATTGAGTAGTTGGAACAGAGACAGAATGGCCTGCAAAGACTAAAATATTGACCCTTTATGGAAAAAGTTTGTTAATCCTTGTTTTAACACAATTTGCTTTAAGATCTTTTTCTGAACATCCAAATCATTGTTTTCTTTAACTTAAGCATAGTGTGTCAAAATAATCTGGTAATTCTTCTAGGGATGGGTGTTGGGTGGCTTCCAGCTTTTTGCTATTATAAATAATAAATGCCAGGAATGATTCTAAATATGACTTTCTGTGCACACATGCAAAGATTTCCTGAGATAGATAGCTGGAAGGGGAGTTACCAGGTGGAAGGAGAGACCTATTTCAGATTTGGATACAGATAAATTGCCCTCCCCAAAGGCTGTACCTATTTATACATTTGCCAACAACAGTGGATGAAGGAATGAATTACCTGAATTAAAAAAAATTACCCTCTGTGGAGAAAAGGGAACCCTCCTAAATTGTTGGTGGGAATGTAAATTGGTGCAGCCACTATGGAGAACAGTATAGAGGTTCCTTAAAAAACTAAATATACAGTTGCCATATGACCCTGCAATCCCACTCCTGGGCATATATCTGGACAAAACTATTATTTGAAAAGATACATGCACCCCTATGTTCATAGCAGCACTATTTACAATAGACAAGACATGAAGCAACCTAAATGTCCATCGACAGATGAATGGATAAAGAAGATATAGCCCATATATGCAATGGAATATTACTCAGCTATAAAAAAGAATAAAATAATGCCATTTGCAGCGAACTATATTCAGTATCCTGTGATAAACCATAATGGAAAAGAATATGAAAAAGAATGTTTATATATGTATAACTGAATCACTTTGCTGTACAGCAGAAATTAGCACAGCATTGTAAATCAACTATACTTGAATAAAATAAAATTTAAAAAATTACCCTCAATGTCCAAATTCTGGAAATCCTTTCCAACCACACCTAGTCCAGCCCATCCCTTTCCATGAAGATGGCCCTTGACCCCAAATGCTCAGAGGAGAAGGGAAGGCAAAGACCAGTCGAGAAGTTAACGTGATTCAGAAACATGGGTGCCAACATGACAAAAGTCTCCTAGGATTCAGAGATGGGAGAATGCATGTAGGTCCCAGTGGACAGGGAAGGCTTGGAGGAGAAGACGGGCTTGGTCTGGGATGGAGAAAGTCATAGGGTTAAAAGAAGAGGGGACAGCCATGAGGGTGAGATAGGAACTGGCTTCTGTCTTCTCTGCATCCCAGATGCTGCCCACAAGCTCCGCAAGACATGAGGAGTGCAGGCTTCCCCGGTGGTGCAGTGGTTAAGAATCAGCCTGCCAACACAGGGGACATGGGTTCGAGCCCTGGTCCGGGAAGATCCCACGTGCCACGGAGCAACTAAGCCCATGCGCCACAACTTCTGAGCCTGCCCTCTAGAGCCTGTGAGCCACAACTACTGAAGCCCGCGCACTACAACGAAGAGTAGCCCCCGCTCACGGCAACTAGAGAAAGCCCACGCACAGCAACGAAGACCCAACGCAGCCAAAAATAAATAAATAAATTTAAAAAAAGATTAAAAAAGAAGATACGAGGAATGCAGACTCAGTCCTTATAAGTAGTTCCTGTACCAAATGCTTTCTTTTCCTCACATGCGGAACAGTGGTGGGGGTGGGAGGGTGAGGGCAGGCAAATGGATATGAGGGTGAATCCCCTGCCGCAGGTGGGAATGTTTAACAGACATAGACAGGAAGTGGGTCTGTAGCTGTATTTCTGTGCAGTGGAGGAAGGTGGAATGTACCTTCCATTCTTGGTGAAGGTGCCACCAAGGAGGCACTGCATCCACCAAGCCAGCAGGACCTCCCTTCTCATTGTCCCTGGGTGGACAAGATGTGGCACGAAAGGGAGGGAGAGAGGAGGTGGTCCGGTACTGGGTGGCGGGGGAGGGGGGGGAGGGGGGGCGGGTGCTCAGACACTCAGGCTGGAGCCTGTGCAGGGGCCCTGGGCGCACAGGGAAAGGGACGCTGCTCCTTTGGGGTAGGTTATTTGCACAGACGTGTCACAGAGCATGGGAGGGGACAACTTCCTTCGGGATACTGTACCACAGCAATGACATCTATTGATTACCTATCATGCATGCAGTGCTGTAAGTGTTTTGCAAGTTAACTCAACCGGCCAGCCCCACTGCAATTTTATTATTACTGTTCCTCTTTCTTAGATGAGAAAAATGAGATTTAGAGCAGTTAAATAATTTCACAGTAAGAGATAGAATCAGGGTTTGAACTCCAAGCACACTGATTCCCAACCCATGCTCCAAAGTAAACGAATTTGTTATATTGGCAATGACCAGTTGTATGTCCTCGGGCAAGTTTCTTAACCTCTCTGTGTCTCCATTTGTTCATTACAAAATAGGTGCAGCACTATTCCTTCATAGAGATGCTGAATCTCCATTATTATTATTATTATTATTCCTCCTACTATATCTACTTAAGTCTGAGATGAAGAGACTGAGGATTTTTTTTTTTTTTTTTACTTTCTCAATTTTTTTGTTTGTAATTTACCGTTATCATTCAACCTAAGGAGAGTTCCCTGTACACAGCACACAATTGTCCCATGTTCTTTTTATTTTTTTATTTAAAAATTAAAAGAAAATTATTTATTTATTTTTGCTCACATCTGTGATTTTTTTTTGTTTTTTATTTAAGTTTAGCTAGCTTACAATGTTGTGTTAGGTTCAAGTGTACAGCAAAGTGATTCAGTATACGTATACGTATAATTCTTTTTCAGATTCTATTCCATTATAGGTTATTACATCTTTTTCTTAAAAAAATTGAAGTATAGTTGATTTACAGTGTTTCAGGTATACTGCAAAGTGATGAGACAGAGGAATTTTCAGTGTGGTGACAGGGGCTGTGACTGAGCAGACAGGCCAGGAGGACATTGGGTGGGGAAAGGAGCTCCAGCAGAACCTGACGGTCACGGAAGACTTCAGTCTGGCTGAGGACAGAGACCAGGCTCTGAGCAGCCTGGGCTGAAGGGCTTCATTGTTTCCTGAAGAGGAAGAACCAGGAGGCCATCCAGGGACCCCCGAGATGGCGGGGGCGGGTGCTCAGACACTCAGGCTGGAGCCTGTGCAGGGGCCCTGGGCGCACAGGGAAAGGGACGCTGCTCCTTTGGGGTAGGTTATTTGCACAGACGTGTCACAGAGCATGGGAGGGGACAACTTCCTTCGGGATACTGTACCACAGCAATGACATCTATTGATTACCTATCATGCATGCAGTGCTGTAAGTGTTTTGCAAGTTAACTCAACCGGCCAGCCCCACTGCAATTTTATTATTACTGTTCCTCTTTCTTAGATGAGAAAAATGAGATTTAGAGCAGTTAAATAATTTCACAGTAAGAGATAGAATCAGGGTTTGAACTCCAAGCACACTGATTCCCAACCCATGCTCCAAAGTAAACGAATTTGTTATATTGGCAATGACCAGTTGTATGTCCTCGGGCAAGTTTCTTAACCTCTCTGTGTCTCCATTTGTTCATTACAAAATAGGTGCAGCACTATTCCTTCATAGAGATGCTGAATCTCCATTATTATTATTATTATTATTCCTCCTACTATATCTACTTAAGTCTGAGATGAAGAGACTGAGGATTTTTTTTTTTTTTTTACTTTCTCAATTTTTTTGTTTGTAATTTACCGTTATCATTCAACCTAAGGAGAGTTCCCTGTACACAGCACACAATTGTCCCATGTTCTTTTTATTTTTTTATTTAAAAATTAAAAGAAAATTATTTATTTATTTTTGCTCACATCTGTGATTTTTTTTTGTTTTTTATTTAAGTTTAGCTAGCTTACAATGTTGTGTTAGGTTCAAGTGTACAGCAAAGTGATTCAGTATACGTATACGTATAATTCTTTTTCAGATTCTATTCCATTATAGGTTATTACATCTTTTTCTTAAAAAAATTGAAGTATAGTTGATTTACAGTGTTTCAGGTATACTGCAAAGTGATGAGACAGAGGAATTTTCAGTGTGGTGACAGGGGCTGTGACTGAGCAGACAGGCCAGGAGGACATTGGGTGGGGAAAGGAGCTCCAGCAGAACCTGACGGTCACGGAAGACTTCAGTCTGGCTGAGGACAGAGACCAGGCTCTGAGCAGCCTGGGCTGAAGGGCTTCATTGTTTCCTGAAGAGGAAGAACCAGGAGGCCATCCAGGGACCCCCGAGATGGCAATTTACAGGACGCTATGTTATTATGGTCAAGTTAACGATCCAGGTCTTCCTCCTTCCAGACTATGTGTGGTCAGCCATTTTCGACAAGCCCCTTTATTGTCCTCTTAAAGTTGTGGAATGACCCCTGCTTCTAGGAATGGTTGCAGAGAGTCAACTCGATGGGGGGACCTGCCTCCCGGGTGCTGACAAGCTGTTCATGACTGGTGTGAGCGCGAGGGAAGCCCTCGCCCTGACTTAAATCAGTATCACCTGAAGAGTCGTGACCTTGCCATCCAGACCCCACCCAGGGACTCTGGTTCTGTAGGTCTGGGGGTGGGGAGAGGGTATGCACGGTCTGTGAGCTCACGCACGGGTGATCTGGGCTTGTGGTCCTCACCCCCACCTCGGAGAAGCTGGGGGACAGGGCATCACCTCCATAAGATGGGTTTTCCTCTGTGTGCCACAAGGCACCAGGGCTGGAGTGTACCTGGGTGGACACATCCTCAGGTGCACGTCAATTCTATTTCCTTGCAGAAACAGATATGTTCCCAGGTCCGACTCCCTGCTGGTTTAATTCCTAGTTTGGAAAAGAAGTTCACTTTGAATGTTGACATAATTATTTGCCATATATCGTTCTTCATCAGTTGAATTGTCCTTGCAAATGGCTCTCTCTTAGAGCCTCCCAAAAGTCCTTTAAAAGAAGTTTGGAATTAACATATACACAATACTATACAGTATACAAAATAGATAACCAACAAGGACCTACTGTATAGCACAGTGAACTATACTCAATATTTTATAATAACCTATAAGGGAAAAGACTCTTAAAAAGAAGATACATGTATATGTATAACTGAATCAATTTGCTGTACACCTGAAACTAACACAACTTTGTAAATCAACTCGACTCCAATAAAAAAATGGAAGTAGTCGGGTTGAGCTCACTCATTCTGTAGAATTCTCCAGGAGTGAATCCGTGGGCTGGAGAAGGGAGTTCAGTTATGACGTGTCATGGGGTGAGTCATTTAAGGAATGTAGGGACATAGTTTTGACATTTTAAGCACCGATAACCTTTCAAATCAGGGCAGGAGAATGACTTTTATTAATTACCCATGTCTCCTGCCCTTCTGTCCTCCACCCCCCACCAGCTGTTAAGCATTTGAGAAACAGGTAAATGAACACGATTATAAGCAAGTATGAGGTGTTCTTTTTGAAGAGACACATGGAATCAAGGTTTCTATTTGTAGAGGTTTTCAAATTTAGGTTGTGTCTACACAATGCCCCATTATTACCAGGGAACCATATGTTTTCTTTCAGTGCCATTGAAATTTCATTCTGGAATGGGTCTGAACCAACGGTGAGTGGTACGTATTGGTGCAGGTTCACAGATGTTTTCCTGATAAACACTGCTTCAAACCCGTAATTCCACTTTTTCCCACATTAACATTTTTCATTTATTCACATGGTCCTCCCTTCAACAAGCATTAATTCTGGACCAGTTTTGTGCCGTGCCATGAAGATACGGGAAACGGTGAAAACAGCGTGATGTTCTGCCTTTAACAAATTCATTGTTAGCTTCGTATGGTAATTTGAGTGGATTCCGCTTAATATGATGGCACTTTCAAGTTTCGTACATTTCTCTACACATATAAAACACAGGGAGGAATTACTAACTAGCCTCCCGTGTTAAACTTTAAGCTTGTCGTAAATCATAGGGCAAATCAACACCTTTGAGAGATTGTTACGCGAGTTAGCCGGCAAGTAGGAGGAATAGGGCCTCCGTTCTAGGGGCATTTGGTTTGAGCCCTTGTGGTTGACTATTCCAGGTCTGTAAGGACATTTTGGGTTAAATGTCTGATTCCTTAGAGCAGTTCCCAAACTTTAGTGTGGATCCGCGATAACTACAGGGCTTGTTTTAACATGAGTTGCTGGACCCCTGCCCCAGACTTTCTGATTCAGTAGGTTTGGGATGAGGCTTGAGGATTTGCATTTCTAGCAAGTTCCCAGGGGTTGCTGTTGCTGGTCCAAGGACCACAGTTTGAGAAGCATTGCCTTGGAAGTTTTAGAAGGTGTGTGGGTTCTCCGTTGATTTGAATGCAAATGCTATTCAGCAAATAAAAACTACCCACTATGGTGTACCTATCAGGTGCTCTCCCAGTTCTGGGCACTTTGTAGGTAAAAGGAGAGCCAGGGCAACGAAGGCAGAAAACAGCAAGTCCAGTTCCTAAGGGAGACCCTCACGGCTCTGTGCAGAGGGCTGCACTTGCTTCTCAGTCTTAACCGTGCCCTTAACGCCTTCTGCCATGTGGCTCTGGGGAGACTACACTGCTTTTCACATGATGACTCTTCCCCAAGTACAATGGTTTCTCATCCCCAAGTATGCTGCAAAAATAAGAAGTGAAATTTTTTCATTGCACTTTGGGCAGACGTATACTCAGCAACTGACGTGATAGTTCTGAGTCAGAGAATACCCTGTAGGACAATCTAAATTTCTGCCTTTGTAGATGAACCCAAACTCTGGTGAGCAAGCATGTGCCAAAGGAGGGGGATAAAGAGGTCGGCTTTTCTGTATCTCTTTAGTCTGCAGAATTCATGTGCTCTTTGCTCATGCTTTGAATCTCTCTCTTCCCCCTTTTTTTCTAAACCTACGGATCCCACATCTTCTACGGACATGTCTTCCACATCAGAAGCTTCTTCTCATGTCAGTCTGAAGGAAAAGGAAGTTATCACCAAGCTCACCTGATTTTGATATGAAAGGCTTGCCTGAAAGTCGACCGCCTGATTCTCTACCAACTTCCAGAGGGTGACTCTTCTTGGCCTCCATCACCCACAGCTACTAACAAGCTTCCTTCCTTCCTTCATTGCGTCTCATTTTATGTACAAACTTTCAAGCTGTCGTTTATGCCTTAAACTTATTTCCAGGCTTCAGTGGATATGATTTTCTACCTACAAAATCTCCAAACATTTCCCATTAAGATCGATGAAAAGATTTTTCCTGTGCTTTTCCCTTCACATTTGGGGTTTCAGGAGTGAATGAGGTGGTGACACAGGCGAGGGGTGTGCTTGTTACCGAGAAGATAAGAGAGGCATAGAAGAAGAACTTGGCCAGATTCACCATCCGCCATGAATTGTTCCAGCTAAATATGTTACTCTTCTACCAGTGTAAAGGATAAAATAGGAGGACGGAGGAAAAAGGAAAAGTAACTTTTTCTTCTTTAACCTTCTCCCTTAGGAGGCCAGCTAAGGTCCTGTTCAAGGTCAGTGGAGAGGAATGAAGAAGCTCCTTCCTGGCAACAGAGTGGGGACCTGAGGGAAGAATATTAGCTCTTGCAGTTCGTGGCAGCCATGGCATATCAAGCTGGCACCCTCATTTGCAAATGGCCTTGGAAATTCTACTGTTACCATCAATCTTCATTCAAGTAGGGCTCATTGCAGATAGGTCGTCAGGGGTACCTGGTTCATGGTGGGACAACACAGATGACATACTCATTTAACTTTGAGTCGGAGCCACAGACAAAAATTGATGGCTCCTGGGACAGCAGTCACTTGGAGTGAGCTGGCCCTACCTCTATGGCTGGTGCATGACTCTTGCCCTTTTCCCCATAGGCAGCTCTGTCTTCCAACCTGGAAGAAGTCTAATGTCTTCAAACAAGCCTTCATGAACTGCACAGCAGGTGCCATGAATGGTTCTGACCCCAAGGAAAAGGCGTGCTGGTTAGATGGTAGGGATTTAAAAACCATATGCTTGAAAGACAAATATTTCCAGGCTTTTTTTTTTTGCATGCCAGTTTGATTGTGGCCCAGGGTTCTTCTTGGCTGTGATGTGGGGTGGCTGGGACAGGAGTGGTGCATGCAGAGCAGAGGCCTCTGCTCTACTGATGGCTGCTTTTGCCCCATCTCCATCTGCTTGGGACCTGGAAAGGTAATGACATTATTGCACAGAGTTTTGGCCTGTGTGGCCACACATTGTGGTTATATTTCATATGCAGGTAGGAAGCTGCCTAGCTGTCTTATTATTTTGTTAAGATGCTTGGGCTTAAAAAAATTCCTTTTTATAGCAAAGTAGCCTGACATTTTAAGCTAATAAGCTTGTTCCCTTTATCTTGTCCTGCTCTAAGTTAGACTGGATCTGCTTATAAAGTGCAGACTCTTAATTGCTGTTCTTAAAAGGCCATCTTGCTACGAAGGGTCTGGTTAAGGAATGGCTTTCTTAATTAATAGTAAGCAAGGAAGTTGCTTGACCCCCTCCACTGAGGTGGGGAGAAGCCTGACCTCTTTAGGGATCCATGCCAACTCTCAAGGCTTTAAGAGCAGAAGAAAAGCACAGGTTTTACAGTTGGACGACATGGCAAGGAACCCCTGCCTCTCCCACTTATGGTGTAGTAATGTTACCGAAAGTGGGGTCTGGCTGCTTGTCCCTTGAAAGCCAGTACTCAAGAGGCAAGGTTGGTGGAAAGGAAAATTTGTTTTATTTCAGAGGCTGGCAACTGGGGGAGAGGGCGGACTCGTGTCCAAAGGCCGACTCCCCACTGACAATCAGGGGGCAAGAGCTTTCGAAGGGGAGTTTCAGGGCTGTATATGCGGAGGGAGGGGGCTACACACAGAAACAGTCAGCTCTGACGTCATCTTGAAATTGATCATGTGGTGGTCTGACCAGCCTCCTCTTGATTGCTTTCAGTACAGTTAATCTGGTTCCAGGGTCGGTTTGTTCCCATTTCTTTGAGGCCAGTTCTTGGAACTGTGGCAGCTAAAGTCATGGCTACAGTCTGGTCATCATGTAGTTAACTTCTTCCACCTGATGAGGGTTTTGGGATCTACAGAGCAGCTCCCAGGAGATGGCTCAGAATATTATCTACAGCCCTTGAGGAGGCACTAAAGGTCCCTGACTTGGCTTAATGACTAAAGGATTATTGCTTTGTCCTGTTGGACTGCTTTCCTTTGCTTCTGCCTTTTCTCACTTCTCTGATTAAACTTATTCTTCGGCTAAAATTTTTCTGCAGACAAAAGGCGGGTGAAAGACATGGGGTGTCGGGGGAGGGACCATAGGGCCCGGCTCCGCTTCAGTACTGAGCAAGACACTCAACTTCAAGGCATAGTTTCCTCACCTTTAAAACGGGGAAAATAACTAACAGCCCTGCTTCACAGATCGGAGGTAACGCCTGGGGGACACGTGCGTGGTGTGCAGCTCCACCAGGGTTAGGTGGGTGGTGCCATGACTAACTGGCTCTGGTGCCACAAGAGCCAGACCTTGGGGAAGGTGGTACAGGTCCTAGAATACGGGACTGTGCCCCGGGAACCATCGTGGACACATCTGGGGCTAGGCTGGGAAGAGCACACGAGGCAATTCTCCGTGACGTTCCTATGTTTCTCATGCTATTGGTTCAAGCTTGTCTGAACAGCAGCCAGCCTTGGAAGCTCGAGCTGAAGAAATGAAGCATAGAGCTGCCGCCCTCTCTGGAGATATTCCAGGATGGTAAATTCCCCTGGAGAGATGTGCTTACTTTCCAAGTTAAAAAAAAAGGTGTCTCTCTCTCTCTCTTTCACCTGTAGGGGTTGGGGTTTAGGTAACTGACACAAGATTTTGCTCTCACTGTGGCTTTTGCCATGAGAAATAACTGGTCTTTTTCTCTGCCCCAGAGGACTTGTGTCTTCTGCTATTATACGTGCATAAACTAGGGGCAGCTTGCAAGGAGGGTGAAATCTCAGGCCCTTCACAGTTTCTGATGTAACACTTTCACATTTGGTGCTGGGTCTTTGAAAAGCAGATCATTCTCCATACTTAGAAGGGTTATATATGTAGAGATATAGTATCTATCTATCTATCAATCTATCTATCTATCTATCTATCTATCTATCTATCTATCTATCTACCTATCATCTATCATGTATGTATGTATATATGTATGTATGTATCTATCTATCTACCTGCCTATCTCTCTGTCTAAGATGGATGAGTGGATGGACAGACAGACAGAGAGATAGAGAGATAGAGCCCCATCCTAGCATGATATCTGCTATATACCTGGCTCTCAAAAAATGACGACCATTTGCTAGCCAGTTATTATTGTATCCACTGAGACTGCTGGGTGGGTGGTACTTGTACATGCAAATAGGGACGAGATGACGCTGAAAGAAGGGAAAGATGCTGGAGCAGCGCCATAAGGGATGGGAGCCCCACCGGACAGTCCCCCTCCTCAGGGAGCCGCGCTGGGCAGGCACGTGGAACAATCAGGGCGCGTGCGACGCAGCCACGTTCAGCTTGCACACCTGACAATGTGTGGTCAGGAAAGGAGCAGCAGGGCAGGTGGAGGTTGCTAGGGTGGCTTGCTGGAGGAGATAAAAGGAGTTCTCTGGCTGGCGGACGAGGAAAGGAAGGGGGGCAATGAGGAGGCTGGGGAGTCGCTGGGCAAAGGCTGGGAGGAAGGAATGAGCATAAAGGTACTTTTCCTTCCAACCTGAGGTTCCGCCTATTTTTTCCAACAAGTAGTCACCGAACGCTGCCTATTTATTGCTTGAATGCTGCTCACGTATACCCTCCCCTGCCGACGCTGGGCTCCCCGCCTCCTGCCGGCCGTGGCGTCATCACCAGGACCACAGTGTCCGGCCCAGCGCTGCCCTTCAGCTTGCATCCTTCTCTCCCGCCAGCCTCCCTAGAGCCGAAAGCGCAACCCCCCTTTGCTTCAGCCGCGTCTGGGGTCTCACTGGCTTCAGGATGAAGATGAGCTGATGAGCTGAGTCTGGCTCAGCAGCGCCTCTGGGGGCTGGCTGGTGCCGGACACGGCAACCTCATCTTTTCCTACCCACCCTTAGAGCGGCTGCTCCAGCTTCTCTGAAGGGGCCACGGCTCTTTGAATGGACCATGCCGTTTCTTACTTCTACGACTTCGTCCCTTTGCTCAGATGGCGCTCTCCTCCTGTGTGACAGTCCAGTGCCCTCTCCCCTGCACACAGGATTCCTGCGCTTCCTGCCCTTCCAGTGGGTGCAAATCCTGGTTCTCCTGCGCTTCCTCGCTGATGGTCCGCTCTCCAAAGACGGGTTTGTGTCTCACTTGACTTTGCTTCCTGCGTTTAGGACTGCACCCAACCCATTACAGGTGCAGGTGGATAGCATTTATGGGATCAGCTTGGTTGAAGCTGGAAGAGGCCTTTGGGAGTAGCTGGGTCCAGAGTAGGTGTGGTAGAGGGGACAGCAGGGGGAACATCGGAGGTTTAGAGAGAGGAGTCTAAACTGGATCTGAAGGAAAGGGACCAAGAGATGTTACTTTTCCACCTTGAAAGATTTCAAAATGGCAGCACACCCTTCTCTGAAGTTTGAGTTAGTGACTTGGAAAGACAACCTCCTGGTTCTAACACAAGTGTTGAAAAAAAAGTGAACGTCTTTGCCCGTCCCTGCTCACCTCTAGCTTTGCACATCTGTATCTCCTCTTATCAGCACTGGTGCTGGGCGCAGGTACGCCTGTTTGCTGGGGCTGTAACTGTGACCTTGTGGGCAGGTAGGACTTCTTCCCGGGGGGTGGTCATTTTGGGGTCCTTCAAGGTGGCTCCTTGGAGAAGAAGCCAGCCCTGAACTCTAGGCAGGAAACCCTTCTCTCTAAGAGCATCTCTTACGCTGATTCAGGTTTGGAGGAGAGGAGCGTCCTGGCATGGGGGCTCCGTGGTGAAGCCAACGTGGTGCCCACCACAAGGATATAAGGCAGGACCAGGAAAGAAGAGTCCCTGGGTTAGAGGGGAAGCCTATATGTCAAAGATGAGGCTGTCATGTCTAGTAATCTGGACTATCCATTTTCAAAGGTCATTCATTTGTTCCCTTCCCCTTGACATCTGAATTGAGTCTTATCTGAATGTGCTGTCATGGTCTTCAGTCATCCACTGCTTATAGGAATAGCTTTATTCCTCCTCGAATTATGAATATCCCTCCACAAGCCTGATTCTTTGGCTAGATCGTAAACTCCTTGAGGATGGAGACTACATCTTTTGATCTCTTCAGAGTCCCGTAAAATTTACTAGATAAGAATGGATGCTGGGTGGCCTGGGGCAGCCTAATTCCCTCAGAGTGCCTCACTGCCCCACCTCTCTGCAAGACCACATTTTAAAGCACTTCACCTGTGTCTTGATTTCAGTCAAGTGGCACATTCTGTTGACAGAATGGGATTGCCTGTGGCAATTTCCTCAACCGCAACTTGGGAGTCACTTCAAGTTTTCCATTTTATCAGGTTACCCCGGCGCACCCTGCCCACCCTCTGAGATGGCTTTCCCGTGGCTTTTGCTAATGGTCCCATACCTTGATGCCAGAGAGAGAAGCTTAATGGAAGAAAACAGAGGTGCAGAAGAAGTCGCTTCCAAGTAAACTTCGAGATTGTGTTGGTGGGGGGGATGGCATCGTAGGAATATTTTCCCTTAGTTTGATGTGGGTGTCAAAATATCAGGCAACTTACATTCACTGGGCCCCTGACATGAAATGTAATCTTTTTAAGACCTCTGTGAAACAAAAAATGTATAATCAAATTGCCTATTAATTGATTCAAGGAGGACAAGAGTGTGTCTCCTCCACAACTCTAAGAGCAAATTAAGGGTGGGGTTTGATGTTTTATTCATCTCCACTTTCCCAAGATTTCTTATTATTTCCACATAGTAGGTGCTCAATAAATGTTGTTGACCTATTGTTGAATGAGGGGTCTTTTCCACCTGGGGTTTCTTCTGTTCTGTGGCATTAGGACCACATCTCCATAGCAACAACCACATCTCCATAGCAACAGCGAAGGTAATGGAGATGAATAATACAATAGTTTGCAACTCCCAGGTCTCTGAAGAAGAATGTGACTGTTTGGAGTCACAGCAATGAGGACGGCAGAGGAAAGAAGTATGAAGGAAGGCAGAATTAGCAGGAAGCCTTAGGTCAGTGCTTAATCTCCAAAGAGCCCACCACCCATATCTTTGTAAATCAGACACTCAGTGTCAAGGGCTTTTTCTCCTCCCAACGGTCCACACCAGCAGTCAAACTCAATACAGCTTCTGAAATATTGGGAGCCATTATTACAGTCACTCCAGCCTTTTTGTTGTCATTTGGTATCGGCATTTCATAGGTGCTGTGTTGTTTGATCTCCAAACTGTCTTTGACTCCTTCTTGGTCTGAAGTCAGGATTGAAATATGGGGCGGGGGGGGGGTGTACAAAACATATGGCAGCCTTGCTGCTGTGATCTGTAGAGATGGCATGCCTCTGACAACTTCCTTTCTCCCCAGAGTTCCACTTTGGGGGAGTGCAGAACAGAGAACTCTCTTATTGATCTTGAAACTGAAAGAGTTAGTTCCCTGTCACTGCAATTGACAAAGGCTTTTGCAGCTCATTACTCACCAGGTTACATGGCACAATTCATTAAAATTCTGTTTCATTGACTGCATTTGTAAATAGGCTTGGGGAAGTTTATCACTTCTTGCCTCTTGCAGAGCTTTCCTTCAATGAGTGCATTTTTCTTCTCCTTTTTCCTGCTAGAAAAAGTCTGCAATAATTTGCCACAAAATGTGTTATCATTTAAATGCAAAGGAAAATGAAATACTGACTTGGAATCACAGGTTCCTAGATTTTTCCTCCCTTTCTATTTGCTGCTATCTGATTCTGTGGGTTACTTTAATAAATACATTTGCTTCGGGCTCTTGTGACATTAATTTTGTATAAATTGTCAGACTTTTTAGCAGGCCTCTGCCCTGTAATTGCTCTTATTTGAATACAAGCAGAAAGGGAAAGAGTAAAGGCAATTAAAAAATCTCTTTTCCTTTTATTAATACCTAAATGTTAAAGAAGTAATTATTTGGAAAGCGTCCATCTTCAGTTGAACCCAGAGCATCTGACAAAGGGCAGGAAACCAGGTATAAGGCTTCCCCCTCAGGTGTGCTGTGAGGTCACTGGCTTACCCTAGAGTAAGGTTTTCCTGTAAAGGACCACATGGTAAATATTTGTGGGCTAGATGGTCTCTGTTGCAACTACTCAGTTCTGCCATCACGATGCAAAAGCAGAGATAGACAGCATGGAAATGAGCATGGCTATGTCTTAATAAAATTTTTTCTATGGACACTGAAAGGAGAATTTCATATGATGTTCAAGTGTCATGAAATTCTCCCCCTACCGTCTCCCAACCATTAAAAAATGTAAAACCATTCATAGTTCATGGGCTGTATAAATGCAGGTGGCACGTGGGATTTGGCCCACTGGCAGGCTGTAGTTTGCTGACCCCTGCCCTAGAGCAGCGGTTTTTCAACGGTGATCCCTCAATGGCCCTGGGGACTTGTGAGATGCAGTAAGAATTTCTCCAGATATCTTCTTGTGTTCTAATACTTCTAACAAAGTCATCCTCTGTCTGGGTTCTCCTGGCCACACAAAGGGGGATGGTGGGTAGAGCTCTCTTGCCAAGGACATTGTTGTGATAAGGAATGGCACTTGGGTATCGAAGGCTGCCTGTTATTTGTCCATTTTCAGCAGAGGCAGAGCAGGTAGAGTGCTGATACCTTAGCATCTCCTGAGCATCATAAATAAGGTTGACGTCCTTTTTATGTAGAGTTACCTGGGGTGCTCCCTGCACTCTGGACAGAACGTCAAATGAGAACCATCCCATCCTATGACTCAACACTGACATCTCCCTCCTCTGTCAATACCCAGTGAATCTTAGGATCAGTAGCTTGGATTGTCTGATTAAACTTCTCCGAAGCTGAGCCCGACCGTCCCAACTCTTTTTTTTTTTTTTTTTCGCGGTACGCGGGCCTCCCTCTGCTGTGGCCTCTCCCGTTGCGGAGCACAGGCTCCGGACGCGCAGGCTCAGCGGCCGTGGCTCACGGGCCCAGCCGCTCCGCGGCATGTG
>NC_041215.1:30666577-30674476 GCF_002837175.3 Physeter macrocephalus
CCCGCGTCCCCTGCATCGGCAGGCGGACTCTCAACCACTGCGCCGCCAGGGAAGCCCCGTCCCAACTCTTAATGATGATGTGATCCTGATTCGACAGGGGAACGATGACAATAACTCCCTATGACCCTGGGATCTGCTAATGTTCCTGAACTTCACATGTATTAACTCAGAGCCTTAAAGTGGGACTCTGGGAATAGAGGATGTATATTAATATCCTAATCCTGGAAATGAAGACTCCAAAGCTCAGAGTTGAAGTTGGTTTGCTAAGCTCTCACAGTTGGAAAGTGACTGAGCCGATCTGTACATTCAGATTCATCAGAAGTAAAAGTTTCTCTTTTCTTTTTCTTCCAGGCCACTCTAGGTTTGGAAACTACCAATTCACTACACTTTCTGAGAAGTAGGCGTCAGGAAAAAATAAACTGCTTGAAGTAGGAGTCTGCATCATGAAATCTCCACTTCCCCAGGAGTGCTCCAGTGAGGGTTCCGCTGGCTACATGAGCCAGGCCAGGAGTCTCCTCGCCACCCTGACCGGTAATAAGCTGTCTCCAGGGCTCTTAAAGTCACGCAGAGCTGCCATGGGAGCGACTGGCCACTCGTGCTGGGCTCCGTTTGCTGTATCTCTTAAGCATGGCTGAGCCTGGAAAATCACTCACTGTAGGTTCCATTTCTGTGACTTTTCTGCATCCTTGGAGGGGTTAAAATTGCACAACATTATTGGAGGTCATTTTTCCTTTCTTGTAAAAGAGAGAACACTGGCTTGTTTAAGGCATGGCAACTGGAATTATATTTGCAAAGCTTGAGACTCAGTATTGCATGAAAGATGGCCTTGCAATATTTCTTCTTTTCCTCTTGTACCAGTGTCAAGAAAGCCGCGAGTCAAACCCTGCCAGGCAGTGATGGGAGGTGCCCGTTGGGAGGCGACTGTCCCTCTTGGTATCTTCTGCATTCAAATGTAGAGGGGGAATTAGCTTCTCCCCCAAATCCACCTCTTCTCCCTTAGCTTTTCTTAGGCCTGGAGGCTGAGACTGATTTGCCCAGGGAAGCGGGAAGCGGCCGTTGCCTGGAGCAAAAATGCCAGGGTTCAGCTTGAGTGTCAAATCAAAGATTTAAAAGTCCTGAAAACCAAATTTACAAGTGAGAAAAAAAGGATTTGATTGGGTTTTCCTGAATTGTGTTTTTACATATGGTCCCTGACTAGCCATTTTTCTTTTCTTTCAAAGTGAAAGAATCCTTATATCTGGCACAGTACCAGCCAGAATAAAGCTACCTAACCCAGCCTCCCTTGCAGCTGGGAGAGGATGTCACAAAGTCACAAATCTGGACCAATGGCATGAAGGTAGACGCGTCATGAGGCAGCTGCTGGGAACCTTCCTTAAAACCTGGTCAGAGTGAACCCCACCTGGACCATGGGGGCGAGGGCCCCTCCCCAGGGGTGGGGCGAGGTGCAGAGAGGAGTCTGGTCCTGAGGACTTCATAGGGCAGAACTGCTTCACCAGCCATGGAAGGCAGAGCTTTGGCCCCATGACCTTGCCCCTGGTGTTATCCCATGAGTATGTTACATTACATGGTAAAATGGACTTCGCAGATGTAACTAAGGTTCCTAATCATTTGACCTTAAGCTGGGAAGAGTATCCTCGATTAATCAGGTGGATAGAATCCAAGTTGTGTGAGTCCTTGCAAGGAGAGATCCTTCTCCGGCTGTCATGGGAAGGGAAATCAGCGTTTCAAAGCACGAGAAGATTCGACTTGTGGCTGTTGGCTTGAGGATGAAGGGACCCACCTGTCAAGGAAACGAGACTTCAGCCCTACAGCTGCAATGAACAGAGTCCCGCCCACGACCTGTAAACAGAAGCGGATTCTTTCCCAGAGCTTCCGGGTAAGAGCGCAGCCCCGCCCACACCTGGAAGTCAGCTTTGAGAGGCTTTAAGCAGAGAACACAGCCGAGCCACGATGCGCCTGGACTTCTGAGCCACTCGACACTGTGAGATAATAACTTCACCTTGCTTAAAGCTGCTACGTTTGTGGTAATTTGTGACATGGCAATAGAAAACAGATATGCTAACCTTCGTGTGAGTGGAAAACAAATCTTATTATTTGGATCTTTTATCAGTTGCAGCCAAACCTAGTCACGACTCATGCACGTATCAAGAATCCAGAGTTGAGTTTTTGGCCCTAGAGACAGTGGTGGAGCAGGAAACGATGCTCCTATTCAAGGGGCTGGGCTGAGGAAGGGAGAGTGGTTGGGAGCATGTGGCTCAAGCATCCTTTATGTGCCCCTTTCTTCATGTGGGAAGGAGGCAGATGAACAGAGGCTTCCAGAAAGGTTGGGGTGAGTCCCAGAGCGGGAGTTTTGTCCTGGCTCTTCAGGCAGAGCCTGGGAAAGACCATACACTTCTCAGAAAAGAAACTGGGGGGTTGCCACTTCTCACCTGGCACCAGAGAGCAGAGAAAAAAATGCTTGGAGATGGGTGTGAGATGTGACCCCCAGGTTCTCAGGGTCTTGGGTAAGCCCTCCCTAGAAGGTGGGGATCCCATGGGAGTGATGCTGGCCTCAGGTTCTCAGAGTAACGACAGCTCCAGTGAGAGAGCTGAGTCAGCAGAAAGGACCAGAGCCACAGACAGCCAGCTTCATAGTTGGTCCAGTGGGGAAGCAGCCACTCTCCCAGAGCATCAGGACCCTAACATTTCCTGGCATCCACATGCCACTTGAGGAAGTAGGAAGGAGAGAGAGAGAGATTCTTAAAGAGAGGAGACATTCAGTAAGACTAATTACGCAAATACTTTCGACTGAGAAGATCGAGCTTTTTTTACAGGCATCCTGCAATCAATAAAGGTTCAAGAACAGGATAAGTCGAGGAAGAGAAAATAATGGTGGTGAGAGATTTTTTTCTTTTCTTACATTTTGCTCATATTGTATAGTTTTCTAGCCTGTGACATACAGATTTATCCTTTCCACATTTTTGGTTCTTTCTCCCCACCATTTTCACCCTTTAGTTTCAAAGACTTTTCCTCTTATTAGAAACAAAACAAAACAAAACATAATTCTATGTCACCACTGTGCTGAGTGCTATTGAGTTAGTCTGTTTGTTTGTTTTTCCTTTTTAAATTGCTCACTATACCGGCATACAAAATAATAGATGTTATGGTATTTGTAGTTTCAGAGCTGCAGTTAATAGAATAAATATCCATCCTGAATTTTGTGTTGATTACATCCTTGTTTTCTTTATTGTTTCACCACATTTGTATACATTCTTTAATATACAGTATTTAGTTTTGCCTGCTTTTGACTCTCTCTATGTTGATTGAATCATGTAGTTTCCCATGGGCTTCTTTCATTCAACCGAGGCTTCAGTCCATCTGTGTTTGTGTGTGTGCCTGTGCTGGTTTTTATTGCTGTATTGTGTTCTGTTGAATAAATATGCCAACACTTATTTATTCATTCTATTGAAGAGGGCCAATTAGGTAGTTTCTAGGGTTTTTGCTGCTGAGAAAGCGTTGCTATAAACACTCTCACGGTTTCCTGGTGCACGTTAATAAACGTTGCTCTAGGGTGAAACTCCGACAGGAATCGCCGGGTCGTGGGTTACATGCATGTCCATCTTTGCCAGATCGTGACAAAGCGTCTTCCAACAATGGGGGTGTTTAACCCTATGTGGCACACGTTCCTTCCTTTATGGGACTCACAGCACAGCTGGGGAGATAAGAGCAGCCTTCAGGAATAAGCTAGTGTCCATACGAGGTAATTAGGAGCTACGGGGCTCATTTAAGACATTAAAAAGAGAGCCCTATTACTCAGCCATAGAGAAGAATGAAATAATGCCATTTGCAGCAACATGGATGGACCTAGAGATGATCATACTAAGTGAAGTAAGTCAGACAGAGAAAGACAAATACCATAGGACATCCCTTATATGTGGAATCTAAAATACAACACAAATGAACCTATCTACGAAACAGAAACAGTTTCACAGACATAGAGAACAGACTTGTGGTTGCCAAGGGGGAGTTTGGGGTGAGCAGATGCAAACTAGTATATAGGGAATGGATACACAACAAGGCCCTACTGTAGAGCACAGGGATATAGAGTCAACATCCTGTGATAAACCATAACGGAAAAGAATATGAAAAAGTAATTATATATGTATAACTGAGTCATTTTGCTGTGCACCTGAAACTAACACAACATTGTAAATCAACTATACTTTAATTAAAAAAAAAAGAGAGAGAGAGAGCTCCGTGGAGGTCTCGTGATATTTCTGCAGAGAAATCAGCCCGTGGCGGGGAAGTCTTCCACTGCGGGGTGGGGGGGGGAGCAGGAAGTGATTACTTGACACACAGAAGAAGGAAAATGCTGGAAATAACACAGGGCAGCTGGGGAGGAAAAGATGACAACTATAATGGTAATGACTAACCCTCCTTCGGTGAGAACGGTGGCGGGCGCGGGCAGGAGTGAGCGTGGCACATCATCCCCTGGCCCTGGCCGGGTACTGGCTGCACTCAAGCAAGTGCACTCCTCATCAAGAGCTGCGATTCCCTCTGTCTGGGGAGTCTGTCTGGGCTCGTCCCCCTCTGGTGGCTCTTCCTGGTCACATCTCCTCCTGGCTTCTCTGCATCGCTGTGCTCTGTGGCCGGTTCTCAGGGGTCTGGGCATCCCGTTTAAGGTTCGCTTACTGTGTCCCCAGGATGTCTAGTCCATTCCTGCCCTGAAGTCCGTCGGTGAGAGGCACAGGAATAAGCGTATCTTCACGTATGGGGAATGCGAGCTGTGCACGAAAACTTCAGGGTGTGATGAGTGGCTCTGACAGATGGAAAGCATCATATTTGGGTATCAGAGAAGACTGCTGGGGAAGGGGCATTTTACATGAGAGCTGCAGAATGAGCAGGAGAGAGCCGGATGACGGGGTGGCAGGGGCAGGGTGGGGTCTGGAGCCTTCCAGGCTTGCGGAGTAATGCGTGCAAGCACCCTGAGGTCAATCGGTTTGGCCAGTGTGACTGGAGCATGTAAGCAAGGGACAGAGCGACCTCAGGTGAGGCTGGAAGGGGGAGAGAGGAGGCAAGGGGACTCCTTTGGGGATTTCGCCCTAAGTGTAGAGTGGAGATGCTGAGGGCTTGAGCGGGGAGTGAGGCATCCCAGCGGCGGCGTGTGGGAAGCCAGGCAGGACAGCAGGGGTGGCAGCTGCGCGGCTGCTGGAGAGGCTGCTGCAGTGGGTGGACCAGCTCAGAAATCCTGGTGGCTCCCTTCCTCCCATCTGCTGCTGGAGGTGGTGCCGCTTCAACACCCACTGCTCTCTTTCCTCTCTCTTGTCGTTTATTTGTTTCTCACTGTTTCAGTGAGCATCCTAAGTTCTTCGAGAATCGCTGGACTTTTACAGACTTCACCCTGGCAGTCAGAGTGCCTCTTCGGGTTGGGAAATTAACCACCACAGGGGTGGAACACAGGGGTGTTTGGTATTTGACTGTATTTTATTGATAATGAAAAGTTTTGCTTTCCTTAGAGCAAAATCTTGACTTCCTTCCTTCCGTCCTTTTTTTTTTTTTTTTTGGCCGCACTGTGCGACATGCAGGATCTTAGCTCCCCAGCCGGGGATGGAACCCGTGCCCCCTGTAATGGAAGCGCGGAGTCCTAACCAGCAGACCACCAGGGAAGCCCCCCTTCCTTCCATCTTTTATTTGAATGCATCTGTCCTCCTAGCCCTCATCTCCTTCTCCAGCATTTGATTAAATTTGACCCGAGGACTGCTCTTTAGTAAACAAGCAGGACTTTGGATGTCCTTTGTATCCCTCAGTGGCCATGGCAGGGTGTGTACAGAGCAGACATAAATACAACAAGTGTGAATACTTCTCGTTGGCGTTCGCTCCCCCAACGTGTGCCAACATGTCCATTTTCAAGTGCAGCTAATCATTGTTGAGTTGACACTGAGGTGAAGAAAGAAAAAGGCCAAACCCCAGATTCTGTCTCCCAGGGGTAGAAAGCGTAGACCCAGGCGTCAGAATTCTTTCCCTGAATACATATTCAGTGCATGGTGCCACGTGAAACACAATTTCTACCCCTACCCCAGCCTCACTGCTGATGGACAAAAGACAAAGAAGGACATGGGAGCCTGGTGGGCTAGAAGCAGTAAGGAAGGGCCTATGGAGGGAGTGGTCACCCCTCTCTGCGGGGGTCAGGAGAGCTTTCTAGATGAGGCACGGTCCTCTGATGAGGTCTCCAGTCCCAGTCCTTGGGAGCTCATCTAATCCCGGAGCACTTCCTTTTCCTGGCAGCAAGCAGAGAAAACAGTGCCCTTGAAACCGTATCCCGGTCTGCATCCCTGTCCTTTGAAGTAAAAGGCTTTAGTCTCCCAGGCCTCCCTTCAGTCTCTAAAGGCTGGCTTAGTGAGGTGGATGGACCTAGAGTCTGTCATACAGAGTGAAGTAAGTCAGAAAGAGAAAAACAAATACTGTATGCTAACGCATATATGTGGAATCTTAAAAAAAAAAAGGTTCTGAAGAACGTAGGGGCAGGACAGAAATAAAGACGCAGACATAGGGAATGGACTTGAGGACACGGGGAGGGGGAAGGGTAAGCTGGGACGAAGTGAGAGAGTGGCATGGACATATATACGCTACCAAATGTAAAACAGCTAGTGGGAAGCAGCCGCATAGCACAGGGAGGTCAGCTTGGTGCTTTGTGACCACCTAGAGGGGTGGGATAGGGAGGGTGGGAGGGAGATGCAAGAGGAAAGGGATATGGGGACATGTGTGTGCATATGGCTGATTTGCTTTGTTGTGCAACAGAAACTAACACAGTATTGTGAAGCAATTATACTCCAATAAAGACCTATTTTAAAAAAGAGTTAATTATTAGGAATGTGAAGATTCCTTCACATTCTGTGTAGAAACAAAGAATAGCTCTTGGGCTGGGGAACTGGTAACAATTTCGACTCTAAGTCAGCCACATGCAGAGTCACTGAACTTAGAGTTCCCTGAAAGATACAGATACAGGTCTGACACAGATTCCTAAGTTGTTTTTATAGGAAGCAGACCCCCACCAGATGAAAACTACTGACTACAACAACATAGACCCTAGACTGGTTGAAACCATAGACGCTAGACGGGTTGAAACCAGAAGGTGGATGATGCTTGAAAATTCACCTTGAGGCCAGCCAATCTGAGAATTGTGCACAAGCTGATCACGTACCCTGCAGCCCCCTCCCTCCAAAATGCCTTTAAAACCCCTTTCCTGAAAGCCATTGGGTGGTTTGAGTCTTTTGAGCATGAGCTGCCTGTTCTCCTTGCTTGGCGCCTGCAATAAACGCTGTACTTGTCTTCACCACAACCCAGTGTCAGTAGGTTGGCTTTACTGCTTGTGGGTGAGTGGACCCAAGACTGGTTCAGTAACACTCTTGCCTATCCAGCAGAGCTTTTGTGGAAGTCAAATCAAATAATTTACGTGAAATGCTTTGTTGTAATTTTTTGGATATCAAGGTTTCACAGAGGTGGTCGGATACACCTCTGGCCACTCTGCCCTTTTGCAGAAGCTTTTGGCCTGTGGCACTGCTCTGTCTTCTCAACTCCAAGCCTGTCAGGTCCTGAGTGAGTCCCCCATCCATGCAGGTGGCCCTTCCAATACACTGGTCACTCCCTTGGCTCCTGTAATTCTTTCCCCCACTCCACCTCAGCCAGCCCCTGACTGGTCACATGATAGAACTTGCCAGAAATTGCTCCACATCCTTGGGCTTCCCTGGTGGAGCAGTGGTTGAGAGTCCGCCTGCCGATGCAGGAGACACGGGTTCGCGCCCCTGTCCGGGAGGATCCCACAGGCCGCGGAGCGGCTGGGCCCGTGAGCCATGGCCGCTGAGCCTGCGCGTCCGGAGCCTGTGCTCTGCAACGGGAGAGGCCACAACAGTGAGAGGCCCG
>NC_041215.1:30674569-30731167 GCF_002837175.3 Physeter macrocephalus
GAGAGGCCCGCGTACCGCAAAAAAAAAAAAAAAAAAAAAAAAAGAAATTGCTCCACAGCCAGAGTTTTGCTAATTCCAGCCTCCTGCTGTCTGATCACAACTTTCTTTTCCCTGGTTGCTCATTTAATGATTCCTTTTGCGCTGGTTCTTCAGTCTTATCAGGCCCTCTGTGCCACTGACTATTTTGCCCTCTGCTAATCCATCCGCTCGCTTCTTAAAGAGATTAGATTCCCACGCACGTCTTTCTGATATTCTGACGTTCCCTGGGCAAAACTCACCCTGCATGAAAGTGGCAATTTTTTTCACCCCACCTGCAAAAACATGGCATAGCCACATCTCCAAAAAAGCAAAATTGATATTACTATAAATTCTTGATTACTGGTCTCAGAGATTTCACCAAGTTTCTCAGGACAATGCCCTGTCCCACAAACAGCCTCTCCTCCCGCCCCCCGCCCCGCAATTTGAGCAGAGCATCTTGTCTCTTCTCAGAGAAAAGTGAATTCATCAGACTTTCCCACCATCGCACATCCACATATACTCACAACTGGGCCCATTCTTTCTCCCTTTCTTCTTCTTCTTTTTTTTTAAACATTATTTTAATTTATTTATTTAATTTATTTTATTGGAGTATAGTTGATTTACAATGTTGTATTAATTTCTGCTGTACAGCAAAGTGACTCAGTTACACATAGCCATACATTTGTTTCTTCTAACCACTGCTTGTGTTGGGTGCTGTGTTGCAGTGTCCAGTCCTGTCCCCCACCCCCACCCCAGCAATGAAGGACTTTAATTAGCCAGCTCCTGGAAAAGCTGCCTGCAGAAAACCATCCACTGTCACCTCATTCAGGGGGTGCCTCAGCTGATGAGAAACCCCTTGGCAATGGTCTGGGAATGATCCACACCAAGGAGTGGGAGCCGGAGTGGCCCCACCCAGCAACCTAGTCGGGGAATTTGGGTTTCTTGTATCTGCAAATCTGGGCTCTGTGGGTTTCAAGGTCCTGGTCCCCCAAAGAGGAACACTCTACCACAGGACACAATGAGGTTCCCATTGGCCAGCAAACTACAGCTGCCACCTGGGCACTTTGGCTACTTGTGTGAAAACACCTACAGGCAAGGCGAGGGGCCACCATCTTGGTAGAGGCGATTAACATTGATCATCAGGAGTGGAAAGGACCACTGTTATGTAGTGGGGCTGGGAGGAATTGTGTGGCATTCAGGTTATCCATTTGGGGCTTCTAGGCATTCCTTTGCCCAATGATAGCAGTGAATGGGCAAGACCAGTGCACCAACTCTGCCTGGGTAGGGCATGGTGATTGGGGGCTCAGGGCCCTCGGGAATGACATTGGGGTCATGCCACCAGGTGAGGTACCAAGATCAGCAGAAGTGTGGACCGAGGTAAGGAAAATCGAGAATGGCTGGTGGGGAGGGGATGATGAGTTTCAACTTGGGGCCCGAGGTCAGATGCTGCGACAGGGCTTCTGATTGGTCCCACTAACCTTACTAACTCTTCTGAATTTTCCCCTGGCAGAGCAGCCCACCAGGATCCTGGAGGAACTGTCCCCAGACTCACACCGAAAGGATCTGCGTGTCATAAGAGGTGGGTGTGATGGATGCTGGGAGGTGCTGTCAGGGCCCCCTGCAGGAGTGTGGGACTCACACCCCAGCTGCTTTGTGTGCAGCCCAGCTCTTCCTGGGGTGACCTCCATCTAATGACCCATCAGTTTGGGGGTATAACATCCATCCAATTACAGAAACCAACGAACTAGGAGTTAACCTTTATACCTCCCCCTCTTTGCACCTTCAAATCCTTTGCGCCACCAAGTCGTGGCTGATTTTGTCAGCTCAGCATTCCTGGGATGCACCATTCTTTCCCTCTCTGCCGTCACCGCCCTGGTCCCTCCCACTGACATCTGTGATGTCCTAGGTGGTCTACTTATTTCACTTGGGTGGCTCTTTCACCATCCGCCACACTGCATATTCGGTGTTATTTTCAATGCAAATTGAATCATGACACCAGACCCTGCTGAAGAGTCCTCATTGGCTGTCCATTGCTCTCAGTGTAACGATGATCCACATTCTTCAATTGATCTGGTCTGACTTTCACCTTCCCTCACTCTCGTGCTTCTTAACAACGTTGGTGCACCTTCCTCTGTGCTGATACGGGGCCTCGTCACCTGTGTCTCTTGGTCCCCCAGCGGCCTGTGACCGTGAGCTCCTACCCAGTCTCCAGATAACAGAGCAGAAGACTTTGCTTCCAGGCCAAGATGTTTTTTGTTTGTTTGCTTGTTTTTGTCCGAGCTGCGTGGCTTGTGGGATCTTAGTTCCCCAACCAGGGATCGAACCCTTGCCCCCTGCAGTGGAAGCACAGAATCCTAACCACTGGACCACCAGGGAATTCCAAGATGATTTTTTTAAAAGAAATTATTTTATTCAAGTATAGCTGATTTACAATGCTGTGATAATTTCTACTGTACTGCAAAGTGATTCAGTTATACACACACACATATATATATCTTCTTTTTCATATTCTTTTCCATTATGGTTTATCACAGGATATTGAATGTAGTTCCCTGTGCTCTACAGTAGGACCTTGATGTTTATCCATTCTGTATATAATAGTTTGCATCTGCTAACCCCAAACTCCCACTCCATCCCTCCTCCATTATTTTTTAAAAAAATATTTTCTCATGGTACCACATTCCTTTCCCTCAGGGCACTCTGTAATTGCTCATTCAATTGTGTGGCTCTCTCTTGAAAGCCTCCCTCCTACTGGACCTTGAGTGGGGACCAGGTCTGTTTTTGCTCAGCATTTTGTCTGGATCGCATGGCATGGGAAACCTTGGTCAATGATTGGCTGACTGGTGCATGCTCTTAACCCCACCTACTCCATGCACTCCATCTAGAAAACATGAGGCCCGGGGCTCATAAGAGCCTCGACATCCTGAATGAAAAAGCATCTGTGTGCTATTTACAAGGTGGAGAAAAAAGACTACATTCACACTAATTTCTGAAGAGTTGGGTTGTTTGTTTTGTTTTGTTTTGAAATGAATTATCTGCTGAGAACTTTGAGTAACACACACCCTAAGGGGCAGTGATTATCTGCTAATTAACTTTGTTGATTAATGGTAAATGAACATTGGGTTGCAGTTAAAAACTTGTGAGCCCACCCCACTTGCTTTTGGGTAGTCAGATCTGCTTTCAGGGAGATTTCCCTGACTTAATGCCTACTTTTGGTGTCACACTCTATCCGGCAGAGCCAAATCAGGAGACAATTTCCCTTCTTCAGAGTGGTCTCGCTTACATATTTCGTACTTCTGGGAGTGACAGTGCAACCCTCCGCCTCTCACCTGCCATAACCCTAACCCTAACCCTAACCCTCACCCTCCCCTGCTCCCAATGAGACAGGCTGGGACCTGGGGCCTGGGACCCTTTGCTGCAGTGCTTGCACCTGGACAAATGTCTCTAAGCAACAAAATACAAAGAAACTATAAGAGACTAAAAATAACTGCATGCATGTGCAGTTGGGGCAAATTATGGACAAAAAGACCAAAAATCCAACTGCCACTTCTGAAGATCTGGGAGCAAAAGCAGGGCACTGCGCATGCCCCCTGCATTCAACACCACCTAAAGGGTGGGCAAAACACCTAAGCCACCCCTCCAGCCTGACCCCTGGACACACCCCTACCCTCACCCCATGTGAGGAACCAGCTTGCCCCCTCTCAGGGAGCGAACAAGGGAACCTGTTACTTGTTTTTGCTCCCAATAAAGCCTTGCCTGAATTTGTTGTCTGGACACTTATCAGTTTCTATTGATTAAGGAGTCCAAGAACCTTGCTCAGTAACAGTATCAAGCCTCCTGCAGAAGAATAACAGTGGCCATGATGCTAAGATTTTAAAGACGCCACCAGAAAAACTGTACTCGGTGCCTTCAAGATGAAACATCATCTTAAATTGTTGGTGCAGGTGTCCCCAAATATCCAATAATGCTTATTTGGAGATAAAGTGTGTACTGCTTCTGGAATGAAGTCAGTAGGGTTGCTTTATCACATTTCCATCTCTCACAAAACCATGAGAAATCCTCAAATCGTGAATGAGGCCTGTGAAGTGGGGGGAATGGTGTTATAGGGCAAAGGTCAGGGAGAGGCTTTCTGGATGATTGGGAAAAGGTGCTTCATAACTCCCTACCTGTACTATCCAACAATGAGCAAAGATCAGCTGGTGGATTGTGACCTGCAACAGGCAGAGAGAACAGCTTTAAACAGAAAAATATCTGAAACAAAGCTGGTGAGAAACAAAGGAACAAAGTCCTAGAGGACTTGAATCTTCTATTGGTGAAAAGATGGAAAACCTTGCTCAAATTCAAAGAAAAAAAAAAGTGAAATGACTACTTCAGAAAATGACCGTCCTTCAAGATTCTTCCAGCATGAATCCAGTTCAAGGGAGCCCTTGTAAAGTAGCCAGTTTTGTTCACTACCCAGATGAAATGCCCCTTGAGTGCAAGCCACATGAAGGTCTACACTAAGGAAAAATGAGGACCCACTTCCAGTTTTAGTCTTTTAAAACTAACAAGACCACTTGGACCAGATAAGAGGGTCTTTGTTTTCACATAAAAATTAGTAGGCATGTTTTACTGATTTTGAAAGTATTCAACAAAGAAACTATAAGAGACTAAAAATAACTGCATGCATGTGCAGTTGGGGCAAATTATGGACAAAAAGACCAAAAATCCAACTGCCACTTCTGAAGATCTGGGAGCAAAAGCAGGGCACTGCGCATGCCCCCTGCATTCAACACCACCTAAAGGGTGGGCAAAACACCTAAGCCACCCCTCCAGCCTGACCCCTGGACACACCCCTACCCTCACCCCATGTGAGGAACCAGCTTGCCCCCTCTCAGGCAGCGAACAAGGGAACCTGTTACTTGTTTTCGATCCCACCTGCTGCGGCAGGGGCCCCAGTAAAGCCTTGCCTGCATTTCTTGTCTGGCCTCTGATCAATTTCTATTGATTAAGGAGGCCAAAAACCCTGGTCAGTAACACCAACGCTGGTTGTATGATCTCTGTTTATTTTTGTGAAAGTCAGAGGTATTACGAAATATGAGCTAAAACTTGGAGACAAGTAAAAAAGATGACAGCTTATCTCTTCAGCATCATGCTGGAGAAGTACTTCCCAAAGTGTGGGCTGGGAAATCCCTGGGAATGCCAAAACCCTTGCAGGGTGTCTGTGAGCTCAAAACTATTTTCATGATACCATGAAGATGTTATTTGCATTTTTTGCTGGGTTGACATTTGCACATGGGACAAAACCAATAGTGGGTAAAACGGCTCGTACCTTAGCACAAATCATAGCCCTCGTTATTGCATACTTCCTGCCACATACTCACAGTAAAAAAAAAAATCTGTTTCACTGACAAAATCAGTGGTGATATTAATGAATTTTTTGCTATAGTATAATGAAGTGTGTCAACATTTGGAAGATCTGTAGAATTCACTGAATCAGCATTTCCTAAATGACCAATCATGAGAAAATAATGCATGGGTAAAATATCCATTTAAAGTATAAGGTGGACCAAGGGATTTTACTGTAACAATACAAAAAGTTATTGATGTGGTTTCAGAACAAAAGTTACTCATTGCTCATCACAACTTGCAAGGAGAAACGACCACTTGTTTAGTTTTAGTGAAGTGTCAAAGAAAATGATCCAGAATGATCTAGAAGGGTTATTAAAATACCTGGGTTTTTAATAACCCTTTAAGGGTTATTAAATCTCCCTGTTCTGACAGCATATCTGGGTGAGGTTGGATTTCCTTTGTCTACTCAACCAAAATGACATGTAGTAACAGACTGAATGCAGAAGCAGATACGAGAGTCCTGCTGTGTTCTATTAAGCCAGACAGCAAAGGAAATTTACAAAAATGTAAAACATGCCCACTTTCTCCCTAAAAATTTTTTTTGTTGGAAAATAGTTATTTTTCATAAAAGTATGTTATTTGCAATTTACATTAACCTATAATGGGTTTATTATTATTATTTTTAAATACTATTTAAAAAGTCTTTAGTTTTAATTTTTATCACAGCAATGATCGCTCTATTTAAAAAGTCTTTAGTTTTAACTTTTATTACAGCAATTTTTATTACAGAAATTATTGCACAAAACTCTTGGGGGTGCCCTTCTGCTGGATTCTCCAATGATCAGTTAAGTAAAAGTTTGATATGTTCTCACTCTTGGCAGGCAAATTATGTCCTTAAAAACATGATGGGAATTTCATCTTGACAAGGGACAAGGGTAAAAGTGTTGGTAGAACTGTCCACCACACCTCACCTCCTCGTTATGCACAATGAAAAGGACACCAGCCCGGAGACCCCTCTGAATGCCCAGGGCCCACCCCTCCAGCTGCACCCTTGTCTGCCTCCCAGACTGAGATGTCTCACCTGGACACAGAGTTCCAAAGCCCATCACACAGACCTGTGACACAAGTAGAGTACCCGCCCCTTGTCTTGTCTAAGTGTCTGCCTCTTGTCCAAGCCTCAGTGATCATAGTGTGTTGGTCAGGCACAGCAGAATACCACAGACCTGGTGGCTTAAACAAAAAACTTCTTTTCTCACCATTCTGGAGGCTGAAACTCCAACATCAAAGTGCTGCCATATTGGTTTTCTCTAAGGACCATTATGAAAGCATTGTTTCCAGGCCTCTCTCCGTGGCTTGTAGGGGGTCACCTCCTCAATGTGTTCTCACATGGTCTTTCCAACGTGCACGTGAGCCCCGGGTGGCTCTTTGTGTGCCCACATTTCCTCTTCTTATAGGGACACAAGTGACAGCAGATCAGGGCCAACCCTAAAGACCTCATTTTAAGTTAACTACCTCTCTAAAGGCCCCATCTCCAAATACAGTCACTTTTTGAGGTCCTGAGGGTTAAGGCTTCAACATATGAGTATTGGGGGGAGCACAGCTCAGCCACAACACTGGGTCAGCTGCGTATTACCCCTTCTGTGTAGCAAACACCCAGAACAGCTCAGTGGCCCTCAATAATACATAGTTATTTTGCTCACTGGTTGGGCTTGCTCTTGTGTCAGGGGTCTGCTGCAGGCTGGCCAGGTGACCCTGACTTGGCTGGCCCACATTCCTAGGGGCTGGCTGGACATTGGCCTATCCAGAAAGGCCTTGGTTGGGACCACTGAGATGGCTGGGCTCTACTCCCCTGTGCTTTCTGTTTCAGCAGGTTACCCTGACCATGTCCTTCTCAACGTGATGGGAAATGGCAAAGCAGACCAAGTTCAGAGTGAAGACACCTTTAAGGCCTCTGCTTGTGTCATGTACCCCTACATCCCACTATATTTAAAGCCAGATGCTATAGACGGAATGTTTGAGTCCCCCTCCAAATTCATCTGCTGAAACATAATGCTCAGTGTGCTGGTATTAGGGGGTTGGGCCTTTGGGAGGTGATTAGGTCATGAGGGTGGGCCCCCATGAATTTGATTTGTGTCCTTATAAGAGACACCCCAGAGCACTCCCTCACCCTTTCTGCTCTGTGAGGATACAGGGAGAAGATTGGGGTCTGTGAACCAGGAGGTGGGTTCTCACTAGTTACCAAATCTGCCAGTTTCTTGACTTCCCTTCCTTTAGAACGGTGAGAAATGAATTGCTATTGTTTATAATCATCCTGTTACAGCAGCCCAAACAGACTAAGACACCACTCATATGGCCAAGCACAGAATCAGAGTAGGAGGGCCCCACAAGGTCACAGAGCAAAGGGCGGGAATGTGGGGATGGGAGGGTTAAAGCTGGGGCCATTAATGCAATCAGGCTACCACAGACCCTTAGTGCACAGAGCAGTCATTGTTCTGCTATTTAAGCCCTTCTTGAATCTATTTGAATTTCCATTTGCTTCCATCTTATAAGGAATTAGACGTGTTTATTATGTACTGACTGTATTCTAGTCATTTTATCATACTGTTCCATTTAATTTTCCCAACAACCCTAAGAAGTAGGCATTATTATCATTTTTTAATATATTTTATTGAAGTACAGTTGATTTACAATGTTGTGTTAATTTCTGCTGTACGGCAACATGATTCAGTTATACATGCATATACATTCTTTTTCATATTCTTTTCCATTATGGTTTATCACAGGATATTAGAATATAGTTCCCCTTGTTATACAGTAAGACCTTGTGTTTATCCATTCTGTATATAATAGTTTGCATTTGCTAATCCCAGACTCCCACTCCATCCCTCCTCCAACCCCGCCTGCCATCCCTTGGTGACCACAAGTCTGTTCTCTATGTCTGTGAGTCTGTTTCTGTTTTGTAGATAGGTTCATTTGTGTCCTATTTTAGATTCCACATATAAGTGATATCATATGGTATTTGTCTTTCTCTGTCTGGCTTAACTTCAATTAGTATGATCATCTCTAGGTCCATCCATGTTGCTACAAGTGTCATTATTTCATTCTTTTTTATGGTGGAGTTGTATTCCATTGCATATATATATACATATCCCATCAAGAAGTAGGCATTATTATCCACCTTTAACAGATGAGGAAACCGAGGCTTAGAAAAGTTAAATAACTCATCCCAAAAGACTCTGTAGGAAAAAAAATGTTTGAATCTAGAGCCTGAGAGCTTTTTCCCTAACCAGTGATTTTTTTTTTTTTGTGGTTTGCGGGCCTCCCTCTGCTGTGGCCTCTCCCGTTGCGGAGCACAGGCTCCGGACGCGCAGGCTCAGCGGCCATGGCTCACGGGCCCAGCCGCTCCGCGGCATGTGGGATCCTCCCGGACCGGGGCGCGAACCCGGTTCCCCTGCATCGGCAGGCGGACGCGCAACCACCGCGCCACCAGGGAAGCCCCCCTCACCAGTGATTTTTAAACCTGTCCATCAGAATTACTCAATGGGCAGAGGAGAGTGAATTCGTACCCCTAGAGGGCCTGTACTGCCCAAATTGTCCATAACAGTATGAAAATTCTTAAAAGTTCTACATCTTCTCTTAAAAATTAATATCAATCTGCCATTCTACTCCATCACATTTCCTTTTAGCTTTAAAAACTGCTGATATCTTTAAGCAGAGTAGATGTTTCTGGAAGAAATGCATGTTTATTGAGCATCTTGCAGTCCCCTGGCATGCAGCTGTGTTCCCTGGGAGCTTGCCCAACTAAGTTTGAGAGGCATGGCATAGCACCGGGCAGCCTTCCTGGAACAATAAAATTGAATGCCAGGTCTTGTTTGGTTGTTAATATGCATCATTGCAAATGGATATGACAGATTTCTGGCATCTCCTGTCACTTTTTTTTGACATTCCCAGACACCTCACTGGTCCTACACTTAATTTGTCAATGGAATTTCCTTGAAGAAGTAAGGACCAGCCTAACAAGGAAAGGGCAGCATCGATTCTGGGCTTCTGAGGTCTGCTGCTTAAACGTTCCTTTAGAACTGACCCATTTTCTTTCAGAGCTCTATCACGTATTGACATAAAAACTGGCTTGAAGGGTGCTTTAGTGGTGAAAGCTATCTATCTCAACATCCTGTTAGGACACAGTATTTTCTGTGCCTTCAAGGAGCTCAGAGTTTCCTTTTAACAGCACTCAAGATCACCTTGTGACCTCAAGGTAGAGTTGGAATATTACATGGTGGATTTTTTACAGTTTTGGTCTTCGAGGCAACATGTAAATGAGTCTCTGGTTAGAACCTTGAGTTTCTGGTTAGAACCTAGAGTATCTGGTTAGGTGGTAGTGATAGGAGCATGGGCTTCCTAAGTCTTCCAGAAACTGTTCAGGTCATTGTCATACACCTGTGACCCACAGAATATGCATTAGCATTATGGGATCAGCTCAAAATCTGCTCCTTGTAGTAGATGCCACTGGTGCTCCAATTTGCATTCTCTTGACCTCACCTCTGTGTTCAGCCACAACAGGGGTGGACAGTTCTGTGCAGGCTTTGATTTTGTTTCTGCTGATGGTGTCTGGCCGTAAGAATGTGCTCCTTGACTTGGCCTTCTGCCCTAGGGCTCTTTCAATCACGCGCGGTGTGTGTGCAGAAGTGCAGGGGAGTTAAGTCCTGCAGGATCAATCCTTTACCACCGGGGACAGGACCTGACCAAACCAATGCTCCCGTCTCTCATCCTCCTGGCAAATAATCCTGAGGGCCACTGTGTGTACTGCTCAGGGGGTCCTTTTGGACTAGGAGTTCCAGTTGCCTGTAACAGTGACCTTGGCAATGCCATCTTTGCTTGGCTTTTCCTCCTTCCCTGTCTCAGTCTCCCCAGCCCTTGTTTCCTGGGATCACCCCCAGCACAGGTGGCCTGCACCCAAGTCTTCGCTGTCCAGGGAACCCAAGCTAAGACACTGTCCTCTCTAGCTGGGTTCCTCTGGGCAAGTTGCTTCCCTTTTCTGGTTTCTCCCAGTTGCCTCAACCCTTTGAGGACTGAAGTTCCTCCCAGCTTGGAAAGTCTATAATTCTCTTTGAATGTCTCTTCCCTCCTGGGGACATCTTTCTCTTCACCATTCATTCATGAGCCAAACCTTGACATCCAAATTGGTTGGTTCTCAAGTTTCAGATGAGCCACTTTATACTCCTGGATGCTCTGAAAGGTTGACAAGCATTGTCCCTCCTTGGAGACCTTTTCTTCTTCTCTGTGTAGGACACTCATGGCGTCGCATTTTGGAAACAAAAGGCAGGCATTCTTTGAAACCTGGGCTTTAGCGTCAAGATACTGAGGCTCATTGTGAAGTTTAGAGTCAGTTATTTCTTACTGACGGTTTTTCTTCCTTTAAAAAAAATGCTGCCTCTCCTTCATATCATTTTACTAATGAAAGGCTGCCCATCTAGAAAAGGCTACTGGCTGCCTGACATGGAGACTTTGCTCTCCCTGATGGCACCAGATCACTCAGGATGGGAAGTGGCTTAGCGTAATAGGCAGCTTTGTGTTTCTGTCTGCTGCTCACCAACTCCTCTTATGTCCTTGAAAATCCTTTGCTGTGAACTTGTGGCCTGTGTACATGACAGGGGTCGGGCTGGGGGATTACATGGTGCTGGGGAGAGACTCACCTCATTTTTGTTTTTTACTGAACGTTTTCTGAGTTGTAGGAATCCACCCTAACTCCGTGAATTCTTATATTGGACCTCCACCTAGAGTGCCAGCCTAAAGCAAATGGGACCACTTACCAAGTGTGTGTGATGAGTCATGTGCCAGGTGCTTTATCAGTGTTGTCACAATAACTCTGCATGGTAGGTATTATTGTATTCATTTTGATTAGTGGGGAAAACTGAGCCAATTCTATAGACTCTAGTTCTCTTTTTTTCTGCTTAAAAAAAATTGAAATATAATTGAGTTACAATGTTGTGTTAGTTTCAGGTGTACAGCAAAGTGATTCAATTATACATATATATATGTATTCTTTTTCAGATTCTTTTCCATTATAGGTTATTACAAAATATTGAGTAAAATTCCCTGTGCTCTACAGTTGGTCCTTGTTGTTTATCTATTTTATATATAGTAGTTTATATCTGCTAATCCCAACCTCCTAATTTATCCCCCCCCAACCAGTTCTTATTTTTTACCCATAGCAGATGCTTGAGAAATATTTGCTGAAGAAATCAGTGAGCAAATGGGACTCGGAAGTTAAGAATTTATCTTAGGTGGTATAGATGGCTAGGATTTAAACCCACATCTGGCTGAGTCCTAAGCCTGTCCCTACCTCCGTGGCACCCGTTTTACTCCATCAACATCTCTACAGCATCCCGACATTTTTGCCGCCATTGCTATTTGTGTACCAGGCTCATTTCTGCATCAATATTTTGTTCTCATGTCTCTACCAATCTACAATATTCCTCTCACTTCCGTTTATCCAATTTCTTGCTTTTCTTCAAAGTCAGGCAGTTGGTTCAACACACACAATAGCTGAGATTATTTTGCACATATAATTTTGTAACATTTTCCACATAGCACGAGTTATTGAAGACTCTTTGTAAATACCATACTTTAGGGCTGCATGTGTGGGAAGGTATGGTTCAAGTTAACTCACTGGAAGGTTAGTAAATAGCTAAAGGGCTCAGAGTTGAGAGAGCTGGTGTAAGTCTAGTATCTTACTCTTACTTTAGGAAGTCGACCTCCCTTGTTTTTCTCACTTGCAATCGAAGGGGCCTGGCTGCCATGATTTCAGCTCTCTTGCATTCTAAGCCGTTTGATTTTGTGAAGTCAAGACGAGCAAAATGAATCATGAAAACAATGTCCGTTTATAGAACAAGTTTTGCCCTTAAGATGTTTCCACCTTGGTGCCGCTTCTGTCTCAGGAAGGCAGGGCTGTGCCGACATTGAGAGCTGTGCCTGCCCCTCCCCTTCCAGGCACGGTACCGTCCCTTCTCTGCACTCTTAGACCCCATGATGTCTGTTTCCAAGCGGTGTGAAAATAACAGTTTCAGCCCTGTCTGTTTCACTGGGTGGGGCCGTCCAGCTTCCAGGGGCCATTCCAGCCCGGCATCCCCACTGTCCACCCAGCAGGGGGCCTGTTACCCTGGGAGACAGTGCCTGACCGCAGCCCTGTGCATGGTCTCCTAGATTTGCATTCTTTCCCCTGCAGAAATATGTTACCAACTTCCTTATAAATCAGCCTTTCTGCAGGAGTGGAAAGCTTGCTGTCCACTGCCACTTTGTGTCCCCAGGTGCTCATGGGGTACTGAGCTGTAGCACGTGTTTTCAAGTCCAAGAATTATAGCCACCAACAATGACATCCTTCCAACATCTGATCAGCCGTCACCAGGCTGGTCCCCCTTGGGACGTTCTAATAAGTGGTAATTCGCTCTCCCAAATGAAACATTCCCATGCTACAGTGGCCTTTTAATTAAACTATCAGAGTCTCTGGAACTTAATGATCCTAATCTTCCTGAAAAGGAGGAAGAGACTACAGTTTTCACAGGTGGCGTTCCTGGGTTTACATAGACCTGTTGATTTAAATGAGTTCAATTGCTTTGAATAAGTAAGGGATGCCCACGAATGTGAATCAATTAATGTGGATCCTATTCCATGGGTGTCTTAGGGTTGTTTTCTCACTTAATGAACAGTTTAAAGTGGTGGTTACATGCACAGGCTCTGAGGCCAGACTCTCTGGGTCCAAATCTTATTTGTGCCACTTAGTTGCTGTGTGATATGGGCAAGGTAGCTAACATCTCTGTGCCTTAGGTTTCCTCATCTGAAAACTGGTGGTACTCCTAGTACCTCCTTCAGGAGGTTGTTGAGAGGACTACATTCATTAAAGCTGCAAATGCTTAGAACAGTTCCTGGCATCTAGTGCTCTACAAGTGCTAAATATATGTAAGTTAGTTATTATCATCACATCATCTTCATCATTGGGATCCCAGTTCCAGACTGCCTGTATCAGGGCTGGTCTAAGACCAAACACAAGCAAAGGTCTTTATTACTAAAAGTTAGTGTTAAGGTTATTGTAGCATTACTATTTTTTTTAATGGAAAGAATCCCACGGAAAGTACAACTCTGATTTCTTTTTTAAAAAATTTATTTTATTGAAGTATAGTTGATTTACAATGTTGTGTTAATTTCCGCTTCTCGGCAAAGTGATTCAGTTATACATGAATATACATTCTTTTTCATTATGGTTTATTGCAGGATATTGTATATAGTTCCCTGTGCTCTACAGTAGGACCTTGCTGTTTATCCATCTTGTATATAATAGTTTGCATCTGCTAATCCCAAACTCCCAATCCATCCTTCCCCCCTCCCCTCCCCCTTGGCAGCCACAAGTCTGTTCTCTATGTCTGTGAGTCTGTTTCTGTTTCATAGATAGATTCGTTTGTGTCCTATTTTAGATTCCACATATAAGTGATACCATATGGTCTCTGTCTTTCTCTTTCTGACTTACTTCAACTCTAATTTCAGATCATGACTATTCCACATATATTATTTTAGGGTCTGGAAACCATTGTTTGAATATATAGAATTCTTAAGAAGATTTCTGGGAGTCATGGGTGTTTTGGGGGTAGAACATGTGAATGTTTGAAGGGGAAAGGCATAATTCCTATTCCATCATCCAGCAAGAAGTCTTGAGAGCTAACTTTTCTCAAAGAGGTTCCCCAGGGCTCAGCAAGATTTCACAAAGTGACCAAAGCATCTGCTCCAGTTGGCTCTGCCTTCTCCGTGTTCTCTGTCTGTGGGGTATTACATTCTTGGCCCCAGTTCTTCACCCCTCACTTTATCTATGCCATTTGCCCTGAAATTTGTGTTTCTTTCAATGAAATGTGGAATGTACTTTCCTGGTCCTGGATGTTGGACTGTCGTGCGACTTACTTTAGCCATTGGAATGTGGATAGAAGTGACAGGCCCAGGACTTAGGAAGCCTTGCCTGTTCTGTTCACCCCACTTTTCCTAGGCCATCACCATGGAAAGGACATGCCCTGGCTAGTCAGCTGACCCAATGTGGATGAGAGCCATGTATAGCAGACCTGCACCCAACTTGAGCACAGCCAAGATATCAGAATCACCCCAGTGGACCACAGATGCATGACAAATAGATGCTTATTGTTGTATGCCAAGAGATTTTGTGGCCGTTTGTTACACGGCAGTAGCTTATGATAGATAATCTCTTATTAACATCATGACAATCTTCTACCCTCATCTCTGCCCCATCATGTTGGTAGCCAAGTTATCTTGAAGATCTCTGTGTATCAGCTAGGAAGGCATTCAGTTGGAAGAAAGGTATCCAGTTAGAAAAGCCTGAATGTGGAGGAAGTCAGTCCATGGCCAGTACAGCTGCTAAGCAATGCGCCAGAAACCAGACCCTCTGTGTATTTTTCTCTGCTATCCTTAGCATGTAGCCTCCGTTCTTATTTATGTTGACTTGTGTACACAGATGTCTGTTCCAAATCCATCTGAGTTCCATACAGGAAGAAGAAAAAAAGAAGCACACAAGCCTGGATGAAAGCATGCCAGCTGAGGCTGCCCATTTTAGAAAGCTCCTTTCCAAGCCCTATCTGGAGATATCCATTTACATCCCATTGGCCATAATTGAGTCTGATGGACAACCCTATTTTCAAGGGGATCTGGGATAGTGAGCGGTTTTAGCTGAGTGTATTGTTACCTTGAACAAATTTGGGGTTCTGTTATTAATGATGAAGGCAAGAGAGAGTATGGAGTAGGCTGCTTGCAGTGTTTACTAGGAGGATCTGAGGTCAGGGGTTGGCAAACTACAGCTTCCCATTGTTATACATAAAAGTCTATTGGAACCCAGCCACGCTCATTTGTTTTTAGTTAGTCTATGACAATTTTTGTGCTACAACGTCAGAGTTTAGCAGTTGTGATGGAGACCATGTGATGTGCAAAGGCTGAAATATTTACTCTCTGGCACTTCACGAAAAGCTTGCCCACAAACTTTTGGTTACCAGTGGGGGAATGTGGTGTGGAAGGATAAATGAGGAACTTGGGATTAATGTACACACACTACTATGTATAAAATAGATAATCAACAAGGATCTGCTGTACAGCACCGGGAACTCTACTCAATATTCTGTAATAACTTATAAGGGAAAAAAATCTGAACGAGAATAGCTGTATGTGTATGTATAACTGACTCACTGCGCTCTACACCTGAACCTAATACAACATCATAAATCAACTCTACACCAATAAAATTAAAAAAGAAAAGCTTGCCCACCCCTGTCTTAGGTAATCAGATCATGTTGTTCCTCCATTTAAACCCTCCCACTACTTAGAATGAAACCCAACCCCTCCCAGTGCATAAGGCAGGACCCAGTATGGCGGCTGCCGACCTCTCTCCCGGGTGCTCCCTAGCTCAGGGAGGCTGGCTTTCTGTCTCAAACACACAGGGCCTCCTCCCACCGTGGATGCTTCTGCACTTGCTCTTCCCTTGATAGAAGGCCTTACTTCAAGATCTGGAAGCCACTTAGTCCATGAGGTATTGAAATTTAAATCAATCAAAATGAAATCAATTAAAAATCAGTTCCCCAGGTGCACTAACTACATGTCAAGTGCTCTGTAGTCACATATTGGACAACACGGCTGTGAAACAGTTTTATCCTCACAGAAGGTTCTATTGGAGAGTGCTGCTCGAGGGCTTCTCAGGGTCAACATTACCTTCTTTTTCAAATATCACCTTTTTTTAAAACTTATTTTTTTAATTGAAGTATAGTTAATTTACAAAGTTGTGTTAGTTTCAGGTGTACAACAAAGTGATTCAGTTATGCATATGTATATATCTATTCTTTTTTCAGATTCTTTTCCATCATAGGTTATTACAAGATACTGAGTATAATTCTCTGTGCTCTACAGTAGGTCCTTGTTGTTTATCTATTTTATATGTAGTAGTGTGTATATGTTAATCCCAATTTATCTCCCCCGACCACTCCCGCTATCCCCTCTGGTAACCATAAGTTTGTTTTCTATGTCTGTGAGTCTGTTTCTGTTTTGTAAATAAGTTCATTTTTAAGATTCCACATATAAGTGATATCACATGATATTTGTTTTTCTCTGTCTGACTTACTTCACTTAGTATGATAATCTCTAGGTCCAGCCATGTTGCTGCAAATGGCATTATTTCATTCTTTTTTTACCTTTTTAGTAATAGCTAACCCTCTCCCCAGCTCATCTCCCTCAACTTTCCTGTCCCAAGTCACCTGATTTATTTTCTTTGTAGAACTTATCTCTGTCTGAAATTACTCTGTATATTTGTTTGTGTGCTTGCTTATTGGCTATGCTTCCTTCTGGAATGCAAGCTCCGTGAAAGCAGGGATCCTGCCTGTCTAGTTAGTGGCTGAAACCTCTGCACCCAAAACAGTGTCTGCCATATGATAAGAGGTGAATGATTCTTTGTGAATAACTATTATAAAGAAGAGAGAGACTGATCTGGCTTGCAAGATAGAGACTGATCTGGCTTGCTTAAAATCTTAGGAGATTTTATTCATGTCTGTTTTTCTCTGTCTGACTTACTTCACTTAGTATGATAATCTCTAGGTCCAGCCATGTTGCTGCAAATGGCATTATTTCATTCTTTTTTTACCTTTTTAGTAATAGCTAACCCTCTCCCCAGCTCATCTCCCTCAACTTTCCTGTCCCAAGTCACCTGATTTATTTTCTTTGTAGAACTTATCTCTGTCTGAAATTACTCTGTATATTTGTTTGTGTGCTTGCTTATTGGCTATGCTTCCTTCTGGAATGCAAGCTCCGTGAAAGCAGGGATCCTGCCTGTCTAGTTAGTGGCTGAAACCTCTGCACCCAAAACAGTGTCTGCCATATGATAAGAGGTGAATGATTCTTTGTGAATAACTATTATAAAGAAGAGAGAGACTGATCTGGCTTGCAAGATAGAGACTGATCTGGCTTGCTTAAAATCTTAGGAGATTTTATTCATGTCTGTTGGTGTCATGGCAGCAGGCGATGCCATTCTCCAAGCCTGGCAACAGGTGTACTTTTTACATGTAGGGAAACCCTTCTCCACAGGAACCAACATTCTCTGAAATGGGGGCAGTGAAGCAAAAAGTGTGACCTTTGTACCTAGTTCAGGGAAGCTGGAAGGTCCTCCAAAATTCAACCGTTAGTCAAAGCTCTTCTTCACATTTGGGGCATCCCAGGCCATCTCCTCTTTATTTAGAACCTTTTGGTGGCCCTCTAATTGCTTCAAGATAAAGGATGGCACACAATCCCAAATGGGGATGCCCCCAAATGGGGCATCCTCTTTATTTAGAACCTTTTGGTGGCCCTCTAATTGCTTCAAGATAAAGGATGGCACACAAGATACTTCTGATTTTGTTTCTGCCTCATTTCTAATTGCTCCAATGACAACATGACATTCTCAGGCTGACAGGAATGCCTGCTTTCATTGGTGACTCTGGGTCATTGTTAAAGATCTTGGTGGATAGAGTCCATACCTTATTCTGAGGAAAAAGAATAGCATGAGGTTTTTCTGAACAACTTTATACCAAAAGAGAGGAATTTTAGATCATCGAGGCAGGTGTGACTCCAGAGCCTCAGCCCCCTACATTCAGACATTTGTATAATTTCCTAAATCCAAAATTGAAGCACTAATCCACACGAATCATTTCTAGAATGTATAATCAATAGAGAAAGTGAAATATCTTTCCACTTCTCTCTCTCTAAGAATTTTTTGCTTGAAATTTTTATTTAACATGAGTGGTTCTGCCATTCAATCTACCAACTTCAGTTTATATTATAAGAAAATATAATAGAGAATCATTAATTAATTAATCAATTCAGTAAAGTTTCACTAAGTTGGTCCCAGGACGAATATGAAAAATATGGTTCTTGACCTCACAGAATCTACTTCTAGGTGGGAAGACAGACAAAGCACATATTAGTAAAGAATATGTTTGTTGGTAAAGAGACAGCTAAGTAAATTTTTTCATATGGTTTAAATGTTATAGAGACAACTGAAAAAAGACTGAGAATTCCAAATAAACACTAGCTACATATGGTTACTAACCACTTGAAATGTGGTTAGCGTGACTGAGGAACTGACTTTTAAATCTTATTTAATTTTAATTAACAATTTTGAATAGCCATATGTGTCTCATGAGAAACATATTGCACAGTGCAGTTCTTTATGATTTTAACCTTTTGAAGTTTGTGAAGACTTGCTTTGTGGCTCACAGTATAGCCAATTAAAAAAAGTTAAAAGTTTTCAGTCGTTAGGTGCTATATTTTGTATGTTTGTTTTAATCAGGTCAAATTGTTCTATAGCCTTACTTAAAAAAAAGTATGCTAATTTTATCAATTACTGAGAGAGTGTGTTAACATCTGCCATTATCTTATAAATGTGTCTGTTTGTCCTTATAGTTCTGTAAATATTTGCTTTGTATATTTAGAGGCCATGTTATTAGGTGCATCCAAATTTAGAACGGTTATAATTCCTAGTGAATTGATCCTGTTTTTATTGAGAAATAATCCTCTTCATTTCTAATAATGCTTTTTTTGCCACTGATTCTATTTTTGCTCTTGTAATATAGCTGCACTAGTTACTGTTAGTTAGTGTTTGCATGGATACCCTTTACCATTTTTAATTTTCAACCTTTTTTGTATTTTTGTTCATTTTAGATGCAGTTCTTCTAAGTAGAATAAAATATAAACTTTCTAATCCAGTATGATAATCTTAGTCTTTTAACTGAAGCATTTTTTTATTGACATTTACCGAAATTATAGCTATATTTATCTTTAAATCTACCTTCTCATGATGTGCTAGTTATTTGCCTATTCTGTCCTATTTTTCTTGCTTTGTTCTTTCTCAAATTATTTTGGATTAAAAAAAATGCTATTCCCCTCCCCTCTTTTGTAACACAGTGTTTTATTCTGGATGGTCTTTTCTCACCTATATCTAATTTTTTGTAAATTCGTTCATTCAACTCTTGATTTAAATTATTGTATATTTCAGGTCCAAAGCTTCTATTTGACTCTTAAAAAAAATCTATGATGGCACTTTTTAGATATCCTGATTTTTTGTGAAACCTTAAAGCCTGGCTCATGGCATTGAACTTAAGTATAGTTGTTTCATAATCTGTATCTGATAATTTCAATATCTGGAGTCTCTGTTGGTCTGTTTCTGTTGTCCAGTTTTTCTGCTAGCTCATGGTGTTTGTCTTCACATGTGCCTAGTGATCTTTGACTATATCCTGGACATTACAATGAAAATTTATTTGTTGAAATAACTTGAGGCCTACCATGGTATTCTCTACATCTGGAGAGGATTTCTATTGCTTTCATCATGAGTCTAGAGGGACTACTTGTTTTGGGCCATCTTAATCTAAATTCATTTAAACCTAAATTGAGGTTTTTTTGGGCCATCAGGTGATGTGACACCAGACTGCTGTCTGTGAAAGAGCTGGTTAACATCCAGTTTACTCTCAGTCCTAGGGTATAGTGCTTTCTTGCCCCTCCCAGACCAAAGTGAAGGGTAGTTTACCTAGATTTCCTCCCATAATTTTGCCCTGCTTGTTCCACAAGTTTCAGGGTACAGCTCAGCCTTTGGTCTATCTCAGCTTGACCAGCAAATATTCCATGGCTAAAGTCACCTTGAATGCTGGGCTCAACCAAATAAGCCTTACTATCTGTTAGTGGATCAGCACTTTCAACAAGATTTTTGTTCTTTTTCTTTTGTCCAGATTTTTTAATGGTCTCTGAAGGAAAGATTGGTCTGAGTTATGTAGCTCAGTCTTGTTGGAAATAGAAATGATGGTATGCCTTTAAGCAGATTACTTAATCTCTTGGAGCCTAATTTTTTCCTGAGCCTATTTTCTATGACTGTTATTTTTTTAAAATTAGTGCTCTAGGTGACAATTCTCACTGACAGAGAAGTTTGGCACCTTGTTCTTGGATCTCCTGATGTAAGAACACTGTAACTGTTTTACCTTGTTCCTTCATCTGGTACATAGTTCTCTGCCTTTTCATGTTGTCTGTCTTTCTGTGAATGTAGTTTTCGTTCCACAGGGTTTAGGATTGCAGTCCTTCTTGCTTCTGCTGTCTTCCCTCTGAATGGAAGATTTTTAAAATTCTATAGTGCTTTACAATTTTCACACACATGATTTCATATAATTCCCAAATAACCCCCTTTCTTCCCCCTACCCCTATATTGCCCATCCCCCTTCCCTCACCCCACTGGCAACCAACCACTAGTCTGTTCTTTATATCTGTGAGTCTGCTTCTTTGTTGTTTTCTTCTTCTAGTCCGTTGTATTTTTTCGATTCCATATATAAATGATATCCTACCATATTTGTGTTTCTCTGTCTGACTTATTTCACTTAGCATAATGCCCTCCGAATCCATCCATGTTGCTGTAAATGGCCAAATTTCATTTCATTCTCTTTTTATGGTTGAGTAGTGTTCCATGTCTATATACCACATCTTTATTCATTCATCTGTTGATGGACACCTAGGTTGCTTCCGTACCTTGGCAATTGTAAATAATGCTGCTATGAACGTTTGGGTGCATGTATTTTTTCCAATAGTGTTTTTGTTTTCTTCGGATATACGCTCAGGAGTGGAATTGCTGGGTGATACGGTATTTCGATTTTTAGTTTTTTGAGGAAACTCCATACTGGTTTTTATAGTGCCTGCACCAATTTACATTCCCACCAGCAGGGTAGGAGAGTTCCCTTTTCTCCACATCCTCTCCAACATTAGTTATTTGTGTTCTTTTTGGTGATATGTGCATTGATGCTTGCAGTCAACTGGTGCTTGAGGTTTGGCTGCCAGACCCTGTGGATGGTGCTTCTGAGTGCTCGGGGGATAGCGGCTGGTTGGAGCTGAGGGGTCACGGTCGCCTGTGGGATGGTGAGCAGCAGGGGTAGCAAGGCCTGCAACGTGGGAGGGAGCCTAGAGGCTTTGGGAAAGAGGCCGTCACCCGGCCACCTGGCTGAAGGGGAGGGTGTGCTGGGGAGGGGTGAGAAGCACCACTAGGCAGGTAAAGACGCCCGCTGGCAGGAGGACATGTGGGGAAGAGCTGATGTGTGGAGTTGGCCTGACCTCTGGCAGAGTGAATGGACTATGGCTTTGCAATCTAAGGAGCCGAACTTTGGATCTTGAATTAACCAGTTATCAGCTATGTGGCCCTGGGGACATCATTAGCTTCTCTTGGCCTCAGGTTCAGCATACATCAGATGGAGATAAAACACGCTTAATCTAGTTGTTGTAAGACTGAATGATGAGAAAATCTCTGAGGTTGTTCTTGGCACATATTCGGGGCTCAGGAAACGCTGACTGTAACAAAACCAGGTTTGGATTCCTCTGGGCGGTTGACCTTCTGTAGCTTTGTTCTATCACAGTTAAGGTGAGGGAACTGCAGTTTTACAGGAGGGAGGGGTCATATCTCCTCTCTGGTTTCCAGGCTGCCCTCCAGATGTGGCCAGCGGTTTGTTGGCATATTCAGCAGCTGCAGCACCTCGGTCGAACATTGTCTGGGGAGCAGCCTACTGAGCTTTGCTCATTCCCCATCTGAGCGTGTTGACAGCTCAGAGCCCATCACTTCAGAAGTGTGGTTTGAATTGTACCCACGTGCAGCTCTCCCTGGACAGTGAGACTCACTGGGAACTCTCTTCTCCTCTCACATAGCATTGAGGGTGTCCAACCTTGGTCCCCCCATTGGATTTCACCAATGGGAAGAGCTTGTTGACAGCCTTTGACCTTGTTTTATAGGGGCAGTATCACTTTCCCAGGCCTGGAGGTTTGGGGCAACACTAAATATTTTTGCTCCCAGAATATAGAGTCCCCACATTTTCCCGTTTATTCTTCTGGCCCAAGCCTCCTGTCTGGTTGTCTAGCATGGAATCTTCCCCCCATCCTATGAGAACACAGTGTGTGTTTTCTTTCAAGGACTATTGGGAAGATGGAGGGTGCAGGCAACAGTGTTTAGAGTAAGAACAAGATCTTAGTCCCTACCGTGGGCCTGTTACTTAAACTTGCTGGAGCCTCAGTTTCTTCATCTGTGAAATGGGGATGAATACCTGCTTCATAGGTATCTCCTAGGAATAAGATGTCATAAGCTTAACTCATGTTAATATACTCTTTTCTTAGCTGAGTCTTAGCAAAGTATTTGTTAAGAGATATAGGGATAGATAGATAAACAAACACTAGACTTCTTTTGGTCTATATATGTACTCAAGGATTTTCTTTTATTTGTATTGGAGTATAGTTGATTTACAATGTTGTGTTAGTTTCAGGTGTCCAGGAGAGTGACTCAGTTACCCATATACATATCTCCACTCTTTTTAAGATTCTTTTCCCATATAGGTCATTAGAGAGTGTTGAGTAGAGTTCCCTGTGCTCTACAGTAGGTCCTTATTAGTTATCTATTTTATTACTCAGAGAGTTTCTAGATGAATGAGTTATCACTTATCCATGTTAGGAAGACAGCTTTTTGCCTGATGCTCCACAGAGGGTTACGCTGGATGGGTCCATACAGCACAAGCCTTATCAGCAAGGACTCAGGAACCAAGTTTCCTGCTTTAAATCCTGGCTTGACTGCTTCCCGGCTGTGTGTTACTGAGCAAGTTACTTAACCTCTCTGTTTCTAAGTTTCCCAACTTATAAAATGAGGAAAACAATAGCCCCCTCATAGTGTTGTTGCCAGGATTAAATAAATTCATATGTTCAGATTCCGACAACAGTTCTTGATGATATAGCTTGTTAGTTTGCCTTCTTCCTTCACCCTTGTAGACTGCCCCCCAAATAGCAGACAGAGGAGTCGGACCAAACCTTCCATGGAAGATGGTTCCGTTCCTCTGGTCCAGCCCTCCAGGGGCTCCTATTAGCTCTGAGGAAATCTCAAGTCCCTGCTGGGCCTCTGAGGCCCCACCTGTCATCCTCCGTGCTTCCCTGTCTGCCCTCTTCCTTCCTCTCCACAGACAATGAAGCCCAGATCTTCTCCTGAACATCCCCACCTTCCCCAGATCCAGCCTCCTGGCTCGTGTCCTCACCGTGCTGAAATCTCTGTCCCAAAGCTACCTCGTCAGAGAGGCCTTGGTTACCCATTCTGTGGACACGACCCAATTCATTACTTTCCATCTCCCCAAATTGGTTCTTTTTAGATGGCACTTATCAGTACCCAACCCATTTTAGACTTATTTATTAGCTTATTTTATGTCTCCTCCCTTTACAATGTAAACTCCATCGAAGACAGGCCATTGATCTGTACTTTCAGCACAGAGAATAGTGCCCGCTATCTTGTGGAAATCCAAAAAGTATTTGTGATTGTGAGTAAGTGAATAGATTATCTGTAACCCAACCATCTGGTGGTTAGCTGGTGTTTGAGTGTTGCCTGTGCATTAGGCACCTAGGAGGCCGACATGACGTAAGCTTAAGTCACGTCAGGCACGTGTATACGCAGCAGGTAAGCCAGACCCCTGGAGTCTCGATGGGGTGCTGGGGGCATGTCCATTCCTTCCAAGCCCTGTAGACCTGAGCTTGATGGAGCACACAAGACCAACGCATAAGGAGCTTTGGTTTCTCCAGCTGATTAATCGATAAATAATATCTACACAAGGACTCTGTATGGTTGAGGGGATGTTGTGAGATCCCTGCCTCATGGAGAGTTGGCACCAAGAAAATGACAGCTGCAGTTTATTCTGAAATTCTGGAGTTTTATTTATGTATTTATTTAAAAATTTATTTTATTGAAGTCTAGTTGATTTACAATTGTGTTAGTTTCCGCTGTACAGCAAAGTGACTCAGTTATACACATATATGTTCTTTTTCGTATTCTTTTCCATTATGGTCTATCACAGGATATTGAGTATAGTTCCCTGTGCTCTACAGTAGCACCTTGTTGTTTATCCATTCTCTATATAACAGTTTGCATCTGCTCATCCCAAACTCCCAATCCATCCCTCCCCCTCCCCCCCACCTTGGCAACCACAGGTCTGTTCTCTGTGTCTGTGCGTCTGTTTCTGTTTTGTAGATATGTTGATTTGTATCATATTTTAGATTCCACATATAAGTGATATCACGTGGTATTTGTCTTTCTCTGTCTGACTTACTTCACTTAGTATGATCATCTCTAGGTCCATCCATGTTGCTGCAAATGGCATTAGTTCATTCTTTTTATGGCTGAGTAGTATTCCATTGTGTGTATGTACCACATCTTCTTTATCCATTCGTCTGTCGATGGACATGTAGGTTGCTTCCATGTCTCGGCTATTATAAATAGGACTGTTACGAACATTGCGGTGCATGTATCTTTTCGAATTATAGTTTTGTCCAGATATATGCCCAGGAGTGGGATTGTAGGATCATATGGCAACTGTATTTTTAGTTTTCTGAGGAACCTCCATACTGTTTTCCACAGTGTTAAAATTCTGCATGTTGACCTCTACTTACAAACTGGGCTAAGGGTATTCTCTCTTTCCCAGAAGAGTTGTTTGCTTATAAAGTTCCTCTTTATGAATTCATCCACCTATTCATTCATTTAAATAACAGATATTTCGTGAGCAGGCACTGAGCACAGAGCATCTCAGGGTGATGCTAAGAGCTAAGAGCTCTTGTAAGGCACCTGCTATGCGCTGGGCTTGTTGCCACCTTCCCCTAATAGTCACAGCAATGCTGTGAGATAGGTATCCCAATCTCCTTTGCATAAAGGAAGAAACAGAGGTGCAGAGAAGGCCATCTGCCCAAGGTCATGGCTAGCAGACAGCAGCGGTGGAGTCTGACCCAGGCCTGTGACCTGGTGCCCCTTTCCTTGTCCCTAACGTAACCCCTCCTCTCTGGTACTGTGCACATCTCACCTCGAAGGGTGCCACTGACAGAGCCGCTCCCGGGGCCCTGCACCCTGTCTGCAGGTGGCAGGTCCTGATGGCGCTGGTGCCTGGTGTCTCCTCATTCAAGATGACCAGCCGACCCTGAGGAAAGCACGCCCGGCCCCTCAGTCTCCATCGTCACTCTCAAACGTTCCATGCTTCTCCAACTTGGAGGCTTGGAAGAGAGAGAACTGACTTTCCAAAGAGTTTGGGAAACCTGAACCCACTGTCAGCACGAGGTTCCAGGGCGCAGCCCAACCATCAGCCATCTGCACCACGTGAAGCCTCCAGATAAAGGTGGGCAGATCCAGGGTTTTCTTGTCACCTCCTGCCAGGTGGTGGGCCAGGCATCTGGCACGAGCTCTGCCCGTGCGGTGCACTGGGTAGATGCTGGCCGTGAGGATGGGTCAGCCTAACCTGTAAGCATGGCTCCATGTTGGCTCATGGCATTTTCAGAAGTGGTGTTTTCAGAAGCAGATTTCACCCAGGACCCTGAGAGCCGGATGGGGCTGTCTGGAGCAAGTAGCAGGGCCTCCTGTTCCCCCATCCCTCCCAGGGAGCTGACGTTGCTTTACTTTATGGCGATGCTCCTTTTAGGCTTGTGATGGACTGTCTGTGGCGAATGGCAGTGTTTAAGGACAATTAAAGGCATCCGCTCAGGGCAACGAGATGCATGCGGCATGGCTCCTGCTCTCCAGGGCCTCACAGGTTAGCGCCTTCAGATTTCTCTTCAGAGACACAGACAGCAGCCTCTGCTGCTAAATACCGGATTTATATAGCTGTGATGCAGTCATGGCCAAGGACTCTTTCCGGGAGCAGACAGCATCACTCCTTCAGCCCAGGAACACAGATGATGCAGAGGAAAGAGTGCAGGCTTTGGTTCCCAAGAGCACTCACCCTGGCCATTAGAAATGCCCAAGCTCTGGCTCCTGTTGGAGATTCTGATTGGACTGGTTGGCCAAGGCCCCTGCAGTGGCATTTTAAAGGCTCTCCAGGCGATTCTGCTGTGCCCACTTTTCAGAGCATCAGCGCTGCCTGGGGAGATTTCTAAACATCACAGATGCCTTCACTCACTCCAGACTCACCAAGTCAAAGCCTTCAATGGGATGGGGCTTGAGCAAGTGTTATAGAAAAACCCCTCTGTTGCTCTCATGCAGAGCTGCGATTGACAACCATGAATTAGATTTATTATCTTTTTGAGATCCAGTCCACTTTCTGTGAAATGGGCTGCCCTAGAGGTGGGCTGCCATTCTGTGGGATCAGGCACGTTATATACTTGGGCACACATTCATGAGTGTGGATGTTTAGCAAACTGTCCTCCCGTTGGTACTTTCAGCCTTCAAGTGGCCAACTGCTTCTGGCTGGTTTAAGCAATGGATTTAATTCACTTGAACATTTTCTCTTTGTTTTATGCATGAGTTCTAAATGGTGTGGGTCTCCCATCCTGCTGCTAATAAAGCCATCTAAAACTGTAAAATTTTTATTTTGAAAGGAAACCTATTCACTTTTCTGTCAGTTTCTTTGGGCCCTTGATCTCACCTGTTCACTCAGAAAACAGGTGAATGTTCCTTCTCTGTCAGACATGGCTCTTGGCTGGAGATCCACGCAGCTCTTCATGGGGTTCACCACTAATGAGAGGGACAGACATCTAAACAAGTAATAAGGGACTTCCCTGGTGGCACAGTGGTTAAGAATCCGCCTGCCAACACAGGGGACACGGGTTCAAGCCCTGGTCTGGGAAGATCCCACATGCCGCGGAGCAGCTAAGCCTGTGAGCCACAACTACTGAGCCCACGTGCCTAGAGCCTGTGCACCGTAACAAAGAGTAGCCCCCACTCGCCACGACTAGAGAAACCCCGCACACAGCAATAAAGACCCAATGCAGCCAAAAATAAATAAATAAACAAGTAATAATGCTGATTATTGGGCGAGGTTTCTATGAGGTCTATAGGGACAACACTTAAGAAGCGCTTATCCTCCCCCCCCACTTTTATATACATCTTTATTGGAGTATAATTGCTTTACAATGGTGTGTTAGTTTCTGCTGTACAACAAAGTGAATCAGCCATATGTATACATATATCCCCATATCCCCTCCCTCTTGAGCCTCCCTCCCACCCTCCCTATCTCACCCCTCTAGGTGGTCACAAAGCACCGAGCTGATCTCCCTGTGCTATGCGGCTGCTTCCCACTAACCATCCATTTTACATTTGGTAGTGTATATATGTCAGTGCTACTCTCTCACTACGTCCTAGGCTCCCCATTCCCCCCTGGGTCCTCAAGTCCGTTCTCAACATCTGCATCTTTATTCCTGGCCTAAAAGGGAACCCTCCTGCCCTGTTGGTGGGAATGTAAATAGATCCAGCCACTATGGAGAACAGTATGGAGATTCTTTCCCCCTTTTGAACAAATTTTTTCAACAGCAAAACTGCAAAGTGTTTTGAAACAACAATGAAGTGATTCCCAGGTGCCGCATAATCAGCTGTTGCCACCTCCATACAGTTCAAAAATCAAGACTTTTATATTACTTTCAAGAGAATCCTAGCTGACAAATGTGAACCACTTTCTGTTCTGAATGGGGCATTCCAGTGTGGGGGAGACATTGGGTTTTGTGGGTGAGTGTCTGGTGGTGGTGGTAATGGTCTTTGCTCTCTTCTGTCTGGGCCAGGAAGAAAAAAATGGTATCAAGAGATAAATATGTACCTGGAAGGGCAGTCTATTGACTAAGCAGGCCAAAGAGGCAGAGCTACCTGCTCTTTAGATAATTAAATAGATCTTGTTTCTACAACTTTTAACTGAGTGTAGAGCATTGCTTCAGATGTGGTCGTGAATGCAAACATGTCTACTTTGTCTGTATCTGGGCCCGGGGACAACATTCCAGATCCTCCTTTCCCTACATTCAGTATTTTGAATGCAAATATTTTAATAAGAATTACACCCATACTGAAGAATATTCATTGAAAATGTATTTTTCAGATTAAACCCTACTATCCAATTTAATTTCTTGGTCAATTTTCTATGAAGTGCAGTTAAACTGCCTCCAATTGTTTCCACTTTTATTTCTCTGAAATTATTTTTATCTAAATCAATTCTTTTCATGCAATTGTTTTTGCTCTAGAGATTTAATTTGTTGGCCAGATTTATTATTAATAAGAAATTTTACTGATTACGTCTTCTGCCATTGTGAGTTTTCTTTGTGGTCATTAATTCTACAAAGTCCAATTTTCTGGGTCAAATTTTACCATGTGCAATGTTAGCCATTGCCAGCTTTATTTTGAGTTGATTATTTCTACCACTCTTACTTGTTATGAGTTAGATAAATGATGGATTATATTTATTTCTTCCCTAATCCATGAGAAAATAAGAGCAATTTTCTGCACACAATTCCAAGTATGCCCAACTCTTCAGGATGGTCTATTATTGGCTAATCCACATTTCCACATCTTTCTGTCCATTTGTATCCTATGAACTAATGTGTCCACACTGCTCTTAGATCAGTAAGTAGATGGTCCACACTGCTCTTAGATCAGTAAGTAGATGCTGGGGTCAAAACAGCATATTTTTTAGGCAGTCTTTGCATGCTGATGAGCTTTTCTAACTGGGTGATATTACTTGATCCTGGGAGAGAGCCTTGTGCATCTGGCCCCTCCCACACATCCACTGCTACTCAGACCCCAAGGTCCAGGTGAGAACTGGACTGAGAGAGCTCTGGGCTTCTCCAGGTGAGATTCTTGTCGAAATGGAAGTAACAGCATTTACCTAATGACAGGTCAGGAAGCAGAGACAAGTGTATGCACCAGAACTCCATTCAGGAAGAACATTGTATTCATTTGGAAGAATTACTTCAAAAAGTCTCTTGGGGTAGACTTCATGCTCAACCACCAGAATGCAGTGGCTGAACTGACATGCAAAAATAAGGAAGAATATGAGGAGGGGAGGTCCTAGAGAAGGAGATGGTAGAAGGAGAGATGAAGATGGAGCCTGCATTAGTCTGCCTGGGCTGCTGTAACAAAGTGCTACAGACTCGGTGCTTTAAACAGCAGACATTTATTTTCTCACACTTCTGGAGGCTGGGGATCCAAGGCCAAGGTGCCAGGGAACTCACTTTCTGGGGAGGATCCATATCCTGGCTTTTTGGCAGCTGCCATCTCCTCGTGTGCCCTTATGAGGGGGGTGTGTCTCTCTGACCTTTCTTCTTATGAGGACACTAATCCTATCAGATCAGGGCCCCACCCTTTTGACCTTATTTAATCTTCTTTAGAAGCCTAGTCTCCAAATGCAGTCTCACTAGGGGTTAGAGCTTCAACATACAAATTTTGGGGAGGATACAAACATTTAGCTTGTAACAGAACATGTGAGCAGTGGGTTATCAACAGTTCCCCATGGGAACTGACCCCTGAATCCCAGATCTTTGATAAAGTTGACTAAACTCACCAAAGCTAGGGGGTAATTTGGATTTCCCATGGACATCAGTGAGGGAGCTCATCGGAAGTTTTCTTGGGACTTGGTGGAAATGAGAGAGAGAGGGCTTTGAAATTCTATAAACCATAGAATCAGGGATTCAGAACAATCTGAATTAGTTTTGTGAGAGGTTATAAAATGTATCTGGACATGATAAACTTACATATGCGTACATGTATATGTATATCTACTATTTACCTATCTACTTATTTATCAAAAGACTTGAGGAGACTTACAGAAAAATAAGAGAAAAATAGATGAGAAAATCAGGCAAGAGAGATAATCAGGGTAGGAAAGGAAATAAATATCTGTAAGGTCAGCACATAGAAACATATAGGGCAATAGAGAATTTCAAATTTTATGGACTGCACATTGGTGCTAAGCTTCCTGGTAGCCAAGGCAAAGAGAGAGCAAGAAGCAGATAAAACACTTTATAAGCCTCTAATATATTACACACAAATGACCAGTGATCTTGATTTGTCTCATATTCCCCATAGTATTTGATGAGAGAAGCCAACTTTAGTGGCAAAGGGAAATATTTAAAGCAGAGATATGTGTACTAAACTTCTAACAGCACTTCTATACTTTAAGTAGAATTCCCAGATGTATTCTTCAGCCACTGAGGAAACTCTAGAAATGGGTACCTCACAGAAGAACCCTCATTAACCCAGATTAATTCACCAAGCATTTGTTGATGCCTGCTTTGTACCAGCCAACGTCCTGGTGACACTGTAGCCTGTGTCATTGTTTCCTGACATAAACATACATAGGTAAGGATGGACTAGAGACATCTTAGTTTATTTTCCCCTTGTTCATTTTTTCTATAAGCATTTGCTGGGCCTGCTTTGTGTCAAGTATTTCTTTGGATGCTAGGGGTACAGAAGGATAAGGTCCCTGGCCTCCGAGCTCATAGCAGGCAGACTGACCCGTGGGCTGAGATGTCCACAGTGAGGAATGGTCTGTGAGGGGTTAGATTCTGGATGTCTGGGCACTGAGTGTGCACCCCACCTTCACTGGTGGTTGTGGGCCACCCTGAACCTCCCCTGTTTGGACGACATTGGCTTCTTCCTCCAGACCTTGCTCTTGGGTAGAGCCAGGGTCCATCTAGGTGTAGCTGTGAGGGGGTGAACCATGGCCCTGTGTCATGTTTATACTTTAAGCCATATTGGAGGATCTATCCAGTCCATACAATCCTGGGAATTTCCCCCTCAAACTTGCTTGCAGGATGTGGACTCTGTGACCCCTCCTGGGTGTGGCCACAGAATGACTGACCCAGCTCTGGTCTGGCTTCTGAGACAGAGGAATTACCAAAGGACATGAATCCTCTCAGCAGGGTTCCAGGCGGCCCCGTTCAGGTGTAGCCACCAAGGATGGGGTCCCACCTCTGGTGTCTACTGCGTGTCCGAATCCACCCACCTCTAACTTTCTATAACTTGGACACCAACAGCCAAATGAACAGCCCATGTTTTCTTCTCTGAAGAAGGTTAAGTAGGAAGCAAGAACCCAACCCACTAAGGCGATCATTCTCTCATGACCAAATGCCTTTTGTTTTTTCTTCCCTTCAGCCTGTGTAATGACTGGATCGCCCTCTGTCCATCCCTGGAACCACAGATAAGGGTAGTATTTATGTAACACTCACTACTTAAGCTATGCCATGCTTACAAGCATCTCACACACCTCAGGGGATCTCATGAGGTCCCTATGAGGAGGTGCTGAATGCTCTCCATCCCAGGGAGGGGAAGCTGAGGCATGGGAAAGAGGTGGGGTGGGATTTGCAGCCTGACTCCAGAGTTATAGCTCTCTTGCCTACTCACTGCCTGCCTCTCAGGTAGCCAGGGCTTGGGAAGGCCTTTCCTATCTACCGGTGGATGAATGCAGACCTTTGGCTGCCTGGTTTCTCAGGGACCTTAGGTGGCCCAGATCTTACAGTGTCCATCAGGGATAAATTGTTGAAACTGTCTGCTCACAAACATCTAAGAGGGTTCCCTGGGCCACCATTCAGGTGGTGAGATCCCTGTTGGGCGGGTTGGACATTTTATGGGTGGACCTGTTGGAAGCACTCCCATCCTTGAGTGTGTGGCCGTGTACATTTGTCAAAACTCATTGAACTTGTTAAAAAATAGCTGTGTTTCAGTGTGTGTAAGTTATAACTCAGTGAAGTTGATTTTTAAAACAGGGAGAAGTAAAAATATACCTCAAACCCTAAGCATCCAGAGTCCCATCCCCTGGGTTGTTCAGGCCGGCTGTCCCCCAACCATGGTGCCGTCTTGTCCTCCGTTGGCTGATGCAGCTCTTGGGCCCACGACCTTCCCTGATAACTGGGAGCTGGTGTGTGATGGCTGGGGGAGAGTTATGTGTGTTTAGTGGTGACAGTGGAGCTGGAGATTCGTTGGCATGCTCTGTCCCTGTCTGTTTTATCACCTGAAGCTGCCACAGCTGTTGCCAGCTGAGAAGCTGCAGAGCTGTCACTCTGGTGAGCTCAGACCCTGCAGGGAAGGCAGCCAGCTGAGCCTGACAGAAGCCAAGGGGGATCCCAGGGCTGGCGCTGCAGGTTTTACAGAGAGACTCCACGTTTCTAGGAGAACTCCTCTGGTCTTAGTTGCCATCTGAAGCATGGAAAGATAACGCTTCGGACCTTGTTCTCAAACATATGGATGCTGTGGGCTCATCTGAAGCCCAATGACATCAGATTTTCATAAGCATTGGGTAGCCAAGACTTGGCACCATCATTGATCAGCAGCCAACTTTGGGCGAGTCACTTAATTTTTCCGAGTCTCAGCTTCCCCATCGCTAAAATGGGTAGAGTAAGATCTGGCTCATGAAGGATGCTGGGTTTTGGTAACTCTTACTCCAGGGTCTCCTCCTCCAGGATGCATCTCTGATGATGTCACCGTCTCTGTCTCCCGTCCCTGCCTGTGAAGTTTACAGCCCTGATGGTCTCAACTACGTTAAGTTATATTGCTTTGGGTTAGGGTTAGGGTCGGCATTAGGGTTAGGGTTAGGGTTAGGGTTGTTGAGTCAAGTGATTTCCTCCACTAGAATGTAACCCCCTGTGGGCAAGGACCCACTTTTATACCACCTTCCCCATCACACTCTCCTTGACCACCACATTATTACCTGGTTGAATTTTTTCTGTAACACTCACCATTGTCTGAAATCATCTCTTTATTTATTGTTTACTCCTTATCACCTGACTCTCCCACTAGACTGTAACCTTTTGGTTACATTTACTGCTCTTTCTCCTGGTATCTAGAAAGGTGGGTGCCAGAGAAATCATGGGTCCTTGGTGAATATCTGGAAATGGATGTATATACCACTTCAGCATCCTGCCACTCCCAGCACAGATCTGAGCATACTTTGGGCTCAGCACGTACTTTCTGGTCTGTTGGCTGGTTGATTGAATTATACACAGGACCAGTCCCTGTCAACAGATGGTCAGGGATGAGATTATGATGGTCCCAGGTGTCTGGCCTGAATGGGGCACAAGGGACATGGCTGATTTTATGGGCCCATTTGTGGCTGCCGATTGTAGCAGTAGCAACAGAAATGGCTTCGGCTACAAAGGACAGCATCATCTATCACCAGCGCCCCTTTCATCAATCTACTCTGAAAGCCAATTTTTATGAAGGAGGCTTTTAATGGGAATGCCAGGTTTGTGAAGTGGCAGTCAAAGATAAAGATGGAAGGATGCTCTTCAGGCCTTTGAGTACCTATGAGTAATTTTTTTTTTTTAATTTAGGAGGCAAATTCTAAAGGGGGAATTGACAGGTTTTATCCTCCCTTAATTTTCAAATAAGACAGATCTTGTTTCCTCAGTAGGATTCTAGGTAAGGCCATCAATTTCCCTTTTTATTTTTTTCTTTTCCATTATGGTTTATCACATGATATTGAATACAGTTCCCTGTGCTATACAGTAGGACCTTCTCTATATAATAGTTTGCATCTGCTAATCCTAAACTCCCAATCCATCCCTCCCCAGCCCCTCCCCGTTGGCAACCACAAATCTGTTCTCTATGTCTGTGAGTCTGTTTTGTAAATAAGTTTGTGTCATATTTTAGATTACACATATACGTGATATCATATGATATTTGTCTTTCTCTGTCTGACTTATTTCACTTAGTATGATAATCTCTAGGTCCATCCATATAGCTGCAAATGTCTCAATTTCCTTTTAGGCAGAAATCCATTTTGTGGGAATGACCTTTGTCCCGACCTATGTGATAACACTAGGAATTTGCTGCAGTGTCGTTGAGGGTCAATAGGACCATGTCTAATTCTTCCTTTAGGGCACTGGCCTGTTCCTGCTCCTCTTGCCTAGAGTGGAAATTTCCGAAATCAGTGAGCCTGACTGTGGAGCATGTCCTTCTCATGGTATGTAGGATGTCCACTGCCTGACTCCTAATGACTTCAGTTCATGTGTCTGAGACCACACAGCCGATGAGTGATGGGGTGGAGTCAGCTGCTGGGCAGTTAGATGATGGACACCAGTCTATCGTGCCTCCTGCCTCTCAGAAAGAAGGGAGTAGTGAGGGTGACCACCCCATCTTGGATTCCAGCTGGACCCTCTCAGCCCAGGAGGTCTCTCCCATTGCTGCTGTCCCTCATCTGCACATGGCATCTAACAGACACCAGGTGAAACCCAGCAGAACAATCCTATGATATGGTTCCTGATTCCACCTGACCATGCAGGCAGGGCTTCCACAGAACCAGATGAACCCACTGAACAGAGCCTGGCACCCAGAGACAGGGCTCTGTGAGTTACAGGAGGAGCTGTAGGCTTCCTAGGAGAAGCAGATGGATGGATTTCAGAAGACGGGTAGGACTTCACTGTCCAGAGAGGATGGTGTCTTCAGAGAGTGTCCCAGCTGTTAAAAGCATGTGACCAAGTAGAGGCAGGTGTGAGCATGGGGGGGCAGGGACAGGGGAAGAAAGATGTGGACAGAGCAGTGGGTTTGCAAGAAATGAGGAGGGCTGTTTAAAAAGGTAGACAGGGAAATTTTATCCTGTTCCATTGATCTATTTTTCTGTTTTTGTGCCAGTACCTTACTGTTTTGATGACTGTAGCTTTGTAATATAGTTTGAAGTCGGGAAGGCTTATTCCTCCAGCTCTGTTTTCCTTTCTCAGGATTGCTTTGGCTATTTGGGGTCTTATGTGTTTCATACACATTTAAAATTTTTTTGTTCTAGTTCTGTGGAAAATGCCATTGGTAATTTGATAGGGATTGCACTGAATCTGTAGATTGCCTTGGGCAGTATAGTCATTTTGACAATATTGATTCCTCCAATCCAAGAACATGGTATTAAAAAAAATAAAAAGGTAGGCAGGAAAACTGAAACTTAGTGACCAAAGTTAACTCCCCAAGTCACACATTGGGCAGTGGAAGAGCTGGGGGAGTTTAATTTAACCAGCTTCACTACTGGAAGTGTTAGCTGACAGGCAGATGTGACTCAGAGAAGGCAGGGCTGTGAGTTCACATTTGAGGTCCTTGTCCAGTCTCCTAGGTGACTTGGTCCCTTACCTCCAGCTGGTCCCTGTGCCCTCTTGGCACCTCAGGACATCCAGCCTCAAACTGCCTGGTGAGCAGGGTCTGGAGCCATAACCACACATCCATTGCAGGAGGAGGGTCTGAGGATGGAGGGTCCAGGGCAGAGACCCATCAGGGAGGATTCAGCTGCATCTCTCTGCTCTTGCCCAGGTCCCATTTCTTCCAGAGGGAAATGCTCTCAGCTTTCAGCATGGCTGTGATCCCAGGACAAAACCAAACACAGCCAGAGGACAGTGTGGCTGCCACGGGGCCTCTCCAGCCCTCTCCTACTGAACTTGTGATCCTGCCAAGATGGAGATGATCACATTCAGTTGTTGAAGATTTAAAACAAAACTCAGCTTTGCTCCACTGGGTTAGAGAATCTCCGAGAAAACTCACAGAAAGAAAGAGATTAAAATGAGAGGCAACCTCTCACTCTTAGCAAGGACTGGTCACTGCACGTGAAGCCGAGACTTGTCAGGAGTGGGCCCCAGCGTCCCCATTTCCTATCCCTCCTCTCCTTTTGGCAATAAAGACACGCTTTTAAATGGTTTTGCCCTTGAATGCTTTTCTCTTTATCGCTGAAAATGACCTACGCTGAAAAACAAGAAGAAAAAATATATACACCATATCCTGGAAAACTGCATGATTTGGTGTTGCAAAAACCTGTATTTGGTGCTTCACTGGAACTCCTGTGCTCCAGGGCCACAGTAATCATTATAATTTCCCTCAGGAGAAACATGTTAGGAACCGTATTTAAGAGAGATCTAAGTGTTCTGTCTTCTCTGGTGTCACTGATAACAATATAAAAATGCTAACATGCTAGGTATGGTGTAAACCCATTTAATCCTTCCAACAACTTATGAGCTGCTACTATCTTTATTTTTCAAAAGAGATCATTCAGGTTCAGGGAGATTGGGTGAGTGGTCAAGGTCACCCAAATGGGAGATGTCAGCTGACATTCACATCCAGGTCGGACTGGCTCCAACATTATGAGTTTTTGCCACTTTACTGCCTGCCATTGTCAAGAAGAATGGCCACTACTTTTAGCAAAGAAGAATTCCCCACCTCTCTACAACCTGGTGATGCTTCCAGAACATGATATCAATACCAATTAATTCATAAAGTCACCAATCTCTTTCAGAAAACCCACTGGTCAAGAATTATCACCTTATAAGTGACACATTTTTATTTAATTACAAAAGCTCTGAAGATGGCATGTAATTTCACGCTGCATCTCATTGGCTTGCTTATTGCTTTAAAGCAACTATATCACTGAAAGTATTTAAAAGAGAAATGGCTCCAGGAGATATAAAAATCCTTAGATGTTTGCATCTAAATAAACTGGTCGTGCCATTAAAGGACAGAAAAAGGAATATTATTAAGCAGTCTGTAATTAAAGTATTGATTCTTTCTGCATGAATAAAAAGCAAAAAAGTATTAATTAGCAGTGAAAATACTCTAAGATTAGGCTAGGAAGATACTAAAGTGAAGCACTCAATACAGTGCTGAGTAGTATATTGTTTTCCATTTAGAAGGTTTATATTTGAGGAAGAATTATAAAAAGACAAGTAATGTTTCTACTCGAAGGTGGATTATTTTGTTTAAGAGTTCGGGTCTTTTTTTTTTGGCATCTCTATGAGTTTCTGGAGCTGCTGGCGTGGGGAAGGGGAAGGAAAACATGGCCAGTGTCAGCATCCTTCTTTGTGCTGCAGATGGGCCAGCTTCCTGCCCTGTGCTGGTGCAATGCTCTGTTGTCGCTGTCTCGAATATTTGAACTAGGGGCTCTTCTTTTTCATTTTGCACTGAGCCCTGAAAATGCTGCAGCAAGTGCTGCCTGTAGACACACTTCTCCACCCCCACTCACAGTTCTGTCAGGGGCTCGGCTGTCTTTACCAGGAATCTGTCCATTGGGAATTCTTTTCTTCTTTGGGGACCCTGGCTGACCTCTTTTGCTTGTTGTCCTTCAGAATAGTCGTGTATACATGCAAATAGGTACGAATGAATTCAGCGACACAAACAATCGAACAGCCATAAAAACTGAACCAATTTAACTTTATAAAGTCAGCTGTTTTCTTTTACCTGTTATGGTGGTCGTCCAAGGGACTCACTGGATTTTTCCTATTCCCACTGGTCCCCTTGAGAAATGTATGTCATGCTTAAACGGAGCTCACATGGTGCAGATATTTAACTGATTGTATGTAGAAGGATTTCGTTATTGAAGTATTGTTAATTTACAATATTGTGTTAATTACCGCTGTACAGAAGAAACTGTACAGCAGTTATTATTTATTATTATTTTATTTAGTATTTATTAGCATTTATTTATTTTAATTTTTAGTTTATATTGGGGTATATTTGATTTACAATGTTGTGTTAGTTTCAGGTGTAAAGCTAAGTGCTTCGGTTATACATATACATGTATCTATTCTTTTTCAAATTCTTTTCCCACTTAGGTTATTACAGAATACTGAGCTCCCTGTGCTGTACAGTAGGTCTTTGTTGGTTATTTATCTGAAATATAGTAGTGTGTGTATGTTAATCACAGACTCCCAATTTATCCCTTCCCCCACCCCCTTTCCCCTTTGGTAACCGTAAGTTTGTTTTCTAAGTCTGTGAGTCTGTTTCTGTTTTGTAAGTAAGTTCATTTACATCATTTTCTTAGATTTCGCGTATAAGTGATATCATATATGTGTCTTTCCCCGTCTGACCTACTTCACTTAGTATGACAGTCTCTAGGTCCATCCATGTTGCTGCAAATGGCATGATTTTATTATTTTTTATGGCTGAGTAATATTACATTGTATATAGGTACCACATCTTCTTCATCTACTCATTTCTCGATAGGCATTTAGGTTACTTCCATGTCTTGGCTATTGTAAACAGTGCTGCAAGGAACATTGGGGTGCATGTATCTTTTCAAATTATAGTTTTTTTCTGGAAAGATGTTCAGGAGTGGAAATGCTGGATCATATGGCAACTCCATTTTTAGCTTTTTATGGAACCTCCATACTGTTCTCCACAGTGGCTGCACCAACTTACATTCCCACCAACAGTGCAGGAGGGGTCCCTTTCCTCCTGCCTGTGGAAGGATTTAATACCCTGAAGATTATGCAGTCCATTCGCAAACTCTCAACCTAATGTTGTAGAAAGATGCTTACATGATCAGAAAGAAAACAATAAAGAAACATTCTGCAGGAGGATCCGAGTGGAGTGGCTGTACTGGGGGCAGCCTCCAAGGGTGCTGGGGCAACCGGGAATACTGGGTGTTTCCAGGGGACTAAAATGTCGGCCATGCACACAAGACAAGTGGGAGAGTCTGGTGCGTGATGGGACCAGTGGGGAAGTGGCCCTTCAGTGGAAGGCTGCTGGGGGTACCTCCAGGTGCCCTGAGACTGAGGAGGTGCTGAAAAGAGATACATTTTCCTGTCAAGGGAATTTGAGGTATGAGGTTCCTCTGAGGCACCGGGATCCCTGAAGAATCCATGCATGATCCCTGTGAGAGAGTTGTCTCTAAACCCTGGCCAAGCCCGGAGAGATCTGATGCTAGGCCATGGGGAGAGGATGAGAGGAACAGGGGCCTCCCTGCCCCCTCACAGCTCCTCCCTTCCCCAGCTCCAGCGCCGAGTGGGTAGATACCTTACTTAGCAAGGCAGATGGGGTCACAGAGGGGAAAGATGGAGAACGAGGGAAGCCCACCTAACTCCTCACCTTCCTTTTCTACCTCCAGCCCCCCGCCAGCAGCATGCCTGAGCTGGGGGAAAGGGAGCTTCCATTTTCACTGAGAATGAAGTCTGTGACTATTACAGGGAACTGGGCATATTTCCTACTGAACTGAGAGTGTTATTTGTGGCTTGAAGCTAAGGGGCCTCTGTCTACCTGGCGGAGGGGGGGACAAATGGGGTGTGTGGGCACTGACTCTCTGGGGGGTTTGAACAGGCAGGGGGGCAGTTTTATGATTGCATCCCAGAATCCTGCTTGTTCAGCAACGTGGTCACATGAAAAGGTCTTTGGCCCCTATTATGTGTCAGGAGTCATGCTGAGGGCACCACATGCCTCTTTCCACTTCATCCTCCTCACAACAGACCCGCGAGGCAGATACAGTCCATCAGCGAATACTCGGGCTCTCCAATGCGCAGGGCCCCAGGCCTGGGCCACACTGTAAGGATCCCTTTGCTCCAAGCTTTAAACACAGCTGTACGGTTGGATGCCATCACCACACAAATGGAATGCATGAGCTTCTCTGGAAGTTTCTGGAAGTGGAGTGTCCTTATTTTATGCTTCTTTCTTCAAGCAGCGGGAGGATGGCTGAGTCTCCTTGGGGTTCACAGCTGCTTCTGTGCCGTGGGGCTCAGCTGGGTTCTGAGCCACTGGAGCCATCAGTTTGCACAGCAGGGACTGCACTCTCTGCCCCTTTCTATTAAGTCTGGATTTAACTGGCAAGACCAAGTGGCTGGAGCTTTTCTGCCCATCCTACCAGACAGGGTGCCATCCTGGCAGGTGGGCACCATGGGGCGGGTGCCAGGGAAACAGGAGGTCTGAGGAGCAGGGTCCAGACAGCTGTCACGGAGTATCAGCACAGCCCCTGGGGTTGATCCCCTCCCAAGTGATGGCAGTGGAGCAGTGAAGTCCGCTGGCCCTGAGGCCTCACTCCCCCCCTCCCCCCACGCCTCGCATCTCCTTCCTAGGCAGCTGCTGCTTCTGGTGATATTTCATGGTTGGATTTGTCTTTGGCTTTTTTGCTCACTGAGAAAAGTTTAGATCCTCTGACAAGGGCTGTCAGGACCAAACACTGGCAAGTCACTTGCTGTTCCTTCCATGGCTGGGGAATCATGAGCCTGTTTTTGCACAATCCAGCGATCCGTGTTCATTCCCTCGCCAGTGACAAATCCCTCACACCCCAAAGGCTCACCAGGCCTGTCCTCAGACGCACATTCTGAAATGAGTTGCTTTCATAGGCGCAGTTTGGACCAAAGCAGTTCTTTTCCTCCATAGCAGGAAATGTCTTTTTGGCATGCATGTTTGAAATCATTAATATAATATCCTCAGTACTGAGCCATAGTATCAGACCCCTTTTTTTGTGGCCTCTTAAGAATTGCTCCCCATGAGATTAAGTTTGGGTTAATTGTAGAGACGTTGTCACAGATATTTTTCTTTCCTCACTTAGTTCCAGTATAAGAAGGTCTGGGGGAGGCATTCCTTCTGACCCAAGGATCTGAAAAAAAACTTTGCTTTATTTTATCTTCAAACAAACGCTAAGATTTTCTCTCATAGAAATGTAAATGGAATAATTCGTATACTATCCCTTCTTGCTTTGACTGCCAGGAAGCTCGGCACCACATTTGCAGACTAATTTTAATGACAGTATGGCAATAAAGTATCTTCCCCTGGGTATTCTGGTTATACTATTTCACCAATTTTTCTGATTCTGATTTTTTAAAAGTTGTATTTCTATGCTAGTTTACTGAATTTGTATACATAGTAAGTTGCTACAAATCCTTTATGGAAGTGATGGAGGAAATATATAAGTATAAAGAGCAAGATATGAAGATGGATCTCTTTTGCTCTCAGTTTCTTTTTGAGACTTGAAGGCAATACATGACACATTCCACAAAGAAGACCTTGCAAAATTTTAAAGTAGGTGGTAAAGAGCTGGCAACCTGATTCTTTTTTAAAATATAGTTTTATTCTTTATTTTATTTTTTAAATTTAATTTTAATATCAGGTTCATTTTGTTTATTTTTAATTTTTTTACTGAAGTATAGTTGATTTATAATGATTCAGGTGTACAGGAAAGTGATTCAGACACATATATATGTACATATATATATTCTTTTTCAGATTCTTTTCCATTATAGCTTATTATAAGATATTAAATATAGTTGCCTGGGCTATACAGTAAGTCCTCCTTGTTTATCTATTTTATATATAGTAGTGTGTATCTGTTAACCCCAAATTTCCAATTTATCCCTCCCCTCCTTTCCCTTTTGGTAACCATAAGTTTGTTTTCTATGTCTGTTACTGATTCTTTTTTAAAAAATATTTATTTAGTTATTTATTTGTTTGACTGCACTGGGTCTTAGTTGCTGCATGTGGGATCTTTGTTGCGGCATGTGGGATTTTTTTTAGTTGTGGCATGCAGGATCTTTAATTGTGGCATGTGAACTCTTAGTTGCTGCATGTGGGATCTAGTTCCCTGACCAGGGATTGAACCTGGTCCCTCTGCTCTGGGAGCGTGGAATTTTAGCCACTGCACCACCAGGGAAGTCCCTGTGACTGATTCTTGAACTCTGAACCCAAATTAAGGATGTAAAAATGTCCAGAGAGCACAGACAGAAGATCCGGGAGAGGGATTTCCCTGGAGTTGTTTCCACCTCTCTTTGTCCCGACTGACAAAGAACCTTAATTTCCCATTTCAAATTAGATCAAGAAAGGGACTCAGCAGGGCACTTGCAAATCTGTGTCCTCTGCAGCAGGGGGCGCTGTGACACCCTCCTCATTCCTGTAGACACGGCCGTGGGTCAACTGTCCAGCCGGTACATGAGAGCTAGTGAGGGCGGCTGCAGTCAGGCAATCTTGGTTTCCAGAATATTCAGCACACAGGCTGTGAGATTGTTTCTCATGACCTAGAAGGAAGCGAGCCCCCTGAAGGCAGGGCTGGCCCAGAGCCATTTAATATTCTGCCCCAGAGACCACCTTAGGGAGGGGTGGATTCTACCAGAGAGAGTCAGTGTGGGGTGGGTCCATGGACATCCAGAAGCCGGGCGGCTTGGCCAGGCGGAGGATGAGGCACTGGCAAGGCCACAGCACCTGACGGCAAAGAAGTCATGAAGGCACCCATCAAAGAGGATGCAGCTCTAGACCTTTCCCCGCCAGAGAGGGCAAATCCATCCTGTGGCAGTATGGCCGCAGGAAATCCTCCCTGTTCACCTTTCCTGTCTTTCCCTCCACTCTGAGGGTGGGGAGGGGCCTCCTGATCTGGGCTCCAATGGGACAGCAGGCCGGGTTTTCAGGAGGGACAGAAAAGGAGGCCCGGCACCTCCCTCATGTGCTCTTCACCCCCAGCACATCCGCTTTGGAACAGGAAAGAGTTAACTTCACCCAGGCTCCAAATTTTGCTTACTCTACGGGCCCAGGCATTCTGATTTCTGCATTGTGACTGTGTTTGAGAGTTCGCTGTCCTGGAACATTTTATATCCTAAGAAGATTCTTCCGATAGCCTACACTTTTGTCCAGGGGCAGGGAAAGGAACACCCCCCAGCCCAGCCTTAACCCAAGTTCATAAATTTGGCAAGAGGCATCAGAGGCAAAAATAGCATTTGCTTTCTGACAGCATCCCATGGGTCCTGCGTGATTAGTGTGCTGGTTTTATACATGCCCTCACCCCTCATATTGACCGTATAAAACCTGGATCGGGACCCGAGCCGTGCTTGTCCTGCTGGCCTCACGTCAGTGCTTTTGCTTTCAGAGTTGTGACACCAAGGGCCAGCCTTAGGCAAAAAGTGCTCTTTGATTCCCTCTATCTTGCCTCTCGTGACCTTTCTACTTTCTGCTCTCCTCTCCTCCCCTCTCCACGCGAATGTCCCCTGCGGCTCATCGAGATGCCCTTTGCGTCAAGTCTCGGTCTGAGTATCCTGTGACAGCGAGGACAGACTGAGTCAGGCTGACACCCCTCGGCCTCCCAGGCAAGTGCAGGAGGCTCAGCTCTCCGTTTCCTCCACATTCACGCATTCCCCATGGAGTCGGCTCCTCCACCTTCCTTTGATTTCTCGGCTGCAGAGGTCTGAAGCATCTCCTTTTTAAAAAAAAAAAAAAAAAGATTTTCTTTTTTTTTAATGTGGACCATTTTTAAAGTCTTTATTGAATTTGTTACAACATTGCTTCTGTTTTCTGTTTTGGTTTTTTGGCCGTGAGGCACGTGGGATCTTAGCTCCCGCCCCGGGATCGACCCCGCACCCCCTGCATTGGAAGGCGAAGTCTTAACCACTGGACCCCCAGGGAAGTCTCATGAAGCGTCTCCTTCTGATTCAGGTCTGAAGGGCCTCCCCGGAAGCTGGCTCCACGCCAGGTCCTACGGGACCCTCCCATCAGAGCCACACAGTGGTCCGAGCGCTCACCTGACAGCGGGGGAGACTGACGCTCAGAGGTGATGCAGTGTGCCCCGGGCCCCACGACTAACAACGGGGGGGACCCCGGACCGCAGCCCATCACCTTGGGCTCTGAGACCAACACTTGGCTCTTCACACCATGTAATTTTGCCTCCTTCGGACTTGTAGATGATTGGAAGGCTGCAAGGAAAGGAGGCGCTGGCGACTCTTGAGTTCTACTTGTCAGCTGGTCTTAGGGGGAGACGCTTCCAAGGAAGAGAGCAGATGGAGATAGCCTGAACGGGGAGAGAAAGGCAGGCTGAGTCCTTCGGCAGAAGCCAGGAGGGAAAGGGTCCATGGGGCTGGCCGGGGCCCCAGGGGTGCTCCTCGTGGGTCACCCTACTCAGTTCCCATGTTAGGACACCGGGAGGAGTGACACGGGCTTCTGCTGCCCACCTGGTGTGATCCGGACATCAAGCATATCCTGGGCCAGGGCTCAGAGGTTTTGGGGAAGAAGCTAAGGAGCTGGGGAAGTGAGAACTGGATGCCCCAGAGCAGCGTCGTCCAGTAGAAACTCGGTCTGAACCGCACGTGCATAGTCCTAAAGCTGCTAGTCTCCACGGGCAAACAGTAGAAAGGAACAGGCAGAACTAAATACAATGTATATTTTATTTAATCCAATGCAGGCCTTCCTTGATTTATTGCGCTTCGCTTTGTTGCGCTTTGCAGATAACGCCTCTTTACAGACTGAGGGTTTGTGGCTACCTTGCCTTGAGCAAGTCTTTCGGTGCTGTTTTTCCAACAGCATTTGCTCACTTTCTGACTCTGTGTCATATTTTGGTAATTCTCACAATATTTCAAAGTTTTTCATTATGATTACATTTGTTATGAAATCTTTGATGTCACTACTACGACTCGCTGAAGGCGCAGATGATAGCATTTTTAAGCAATACAGTATGTGCGTTGTTCTAATTAAGGTATGCACGTTGTTTTTTCAGACATAATGCTTTTTTAGACTTAATAGACTACATAGAGTGTATACGTAACTTTTATATGCAACAGCAAACCAAAAAATTCATGTCATTCACTTTATTGCAATATTTGCTCTCTGGTGGTCCTTTGGAACTGAACCTGAAATATCTCTAAGGTATGCCTGTATATCAAAATATTACTTTTTCAACATGCAGTGAGGTTACATTATATTACGTATTATATTATATTAATGAGATATTTGCTATTTTGGGGGGTACTAAGTCTTGAATCTGGTATTTTACTCTTGGACCAGCCACATTTCAAGTGCTCAAAGCCACATGTGGTCAGTGGTTGCCATGTTGGACGGTGTATTATTGGACGTGGCCGTTCTAGAGAAAACCCAGGGCTGGGGCTGGCGTCGAGTGACAACCTGTCCTCACTGTGGGCCTGGGGCAAGCCTGGCAGGGGTCCCCGGGATCTGGGGTTGGCCCGGGGGGGTGATCTTCAGTGGCCCGAAGCAGGAAGAGCCTGGAATGACGATGGAACACTTTCCAGTGGGCACCAGATGTTGGTACTGATGAAGCCAAAACAGCTGGAGATCCCGGACACCCATCCCATCCTCAGCCCCTGCCCGTGGTCCTGTACGTGCCTTCTCTGGGTGACGGCCGGTCCAGCCCAACCCTAAGCCTCAGGGCTGAGGCAGACACCCAGGAGGAGCAAAAGTGAACTATCCGTTTCACAGTCACGCCACAGGTCCTGCTTCTGGAAGGCCTTCTCGGGGGCCGGATCTGTCCCTTCATCTCCCCAGCCTGCAGGTTCTGACATCTTCTGTCATACCAGCTGGGGGGACAGGCCTTGTGTAATTTCCTCTGCTCCAGCCGACTCCCAGGTGTGTGTGCCCAGGGAACACCAGGTGAGCGGAGCCCACAGAGAGCTGCGGCCCCGGGGAGGGTGACTCAGACGCAGGTTCAGCTTCCAGCTTGGCTGTGTGGCCCTGGTGTGCCCAGTGCCTCAGCTAGGAAGTGGGCGTGTGATGCTGCTGGGAGAAGGATGGAGCCCTTCTGGCTCTGACTTTATTATGCTTCTGTGATCCATCCCTTCCTCCTTCCCTTCCTCTCTCTCTGTCTCTGTCTCTCTCTCTCTCTCACACACACACACACGTGAGGGTCAGTTGTCTGTGACCCGGGGGACATTTGTGAGCGCCCCACCCCACCTCACCCCTTGTTCCGGATTCTTCTCCCTCTTTCAGCACTTTCTCCCCCCACCCAGCTCACATCCTAATTTTGCTACACCCCGTGAAACAGCTCTGGCAAAACTCATGCCTGTTTAAGCCCCAGACAAGGTCAAACAAATCATGGTTCCTCAACACGCTCTGTGGATTTTCACATCTGAGAGGAGCCCCCGCGGCTCCTTCTCTGAACAGCATTGTTCACCTTGTCTGCCCGTTGAACTTTTTCCATCCTAAAAATATCCTAGCTGGTCTTCATTCTACTTTGAAGCTCCTCCCTCACCCAACCAAAGAGCTAGTTGCTGTCCATCCAGGGCTATTTCACGCCAGGACCCACCGCTCAAGTCACGCTGTTCTGGACCAACTGATGGATGTGCCTGTCTCCCCACTGACCATGAGCTTCTCCAGGAGAAGCAGTTTGTATTTGTTTCATCCCTTGGGGCCCAGCACAGGGCAGACGCTAGTAGGCATTTCTTCAGCTAAACTTCACTGTTAGGGAACTAATTTTATACCTCCTAAGATTGTTTCATTTTAGGAAAAGCAGGAAAAGACAATGCCTAACCAAAGATACGCCTTGCTGAAGATTGGACTTGAGGCATCTTGCAGGGAAAGTATATTTGAGAAGCATGGGAAATTCCTGTGCTTTTCTAATTATAGAGCATAGGAGAATATATAAAGAGCTCTTTGCTTATTTGATGTTTGAAAATTAAAAGGATACTCAGTCATATTTCTTCTAGGAAAAATATTCATAGAAGATTGTATCCATCGTAATAGGGTTCAGAAGCAAGATACACTTTTTGCACAGGCAGAGAGCCAAAGAGGGATTCGCTTTCTAATTCTTTCACATGTCCTTAGAAGTAAACTCAGGTAGGAAATGTGGCGATGGTAGTGTTTTTAGGGGCAATGTCTCAGTAAACTGGAGGTCTGGAGGAATTCTTCTGGAACTGCAGGGACGGACTTCAAGTCATTGTGAAATTGCTGAGGTGACATCACTGGATTAATTGAAGAGTTTTCACGATCACATCCCCACCATGAATTACGTATTCATCTCGTATTCAAAGGGTGAACTGCTCTTCTGTTTTAAAAAGTGACTTTCCATTTAGGGCTGAGGTGTATCTTGGTGAAAGCAAACTTGAGAATTCCTTGACTGTTAGAAAGTGACTGATGTTTCTTATAACTCACGAATGGCGCATGATTGTTGCTGGATGTCAAGAAGGGAAGAAGCACTTATTGATTTGTTCTTCAGACAGCTTTCCGAAGTCTGAAATAAGCCAGCTCCTAACAGGGTTATTGATGCCGTGATAGTTATTTTTCTGCGCTCCCTCCCATTTTAGACGGTGTTTTTGGTTACATGAGTGCCCAAAGAAAAGGCAACAAGAGAGTGTTAGAAAAAGGGAACCGGTGGCAACAAATGCCCGGGGCATTTAAGAGATGTAGTCTCAACTCAGCACAGAGTGATGGGGTGGGGGGGAAGCTTGCTCCATCCCAACTTACTTGTGCAGTTTCCCAGCATCCTCAGCACACCTGAACACGGGGGCTTGAACACCTGCCTCTCTGGATGCCAGTCTGCCAGCAGGGTCTTGCTGCAACACAAGGAAAAACGTGCTTCTTCCTGTGTGGACTCAAGTAAGACTCAGTGTAGCCAGTTCAGGGACGGAGGAGAGAGTTAATCCTTGAATTACACACTGAGGGACGCTGTTCCTTCCCAAAGCCCAGAGAGCATCCACTATGGCTGAATAAAGCTATTAAATGGGTGAATTCATTGTTTTAGCCAAGTGGATAATTCTCTAGCACTGAAGGAATGATCATTTTGGGTTTATGTTCTATTTCACACAATGTGCAGGGTTTATAAATTAGAGTGTTAATTAAAATTTTATTACTTGATATAAATCGATGTTTCTAAGTGCCTTCTGCAAATGTAAGGCAGCCTTTTAAAGAAAATGACTCCATACTAGCCTAGAAGCTGCCCTGCCCAGCATGCAGTGGCATCTTGACCACCAACAGGCTGAAATTTCCTTTTGAGGGGATTGGATGAGTCACATCCTGATATTTAACTGACAGGTTCTCTCCAGGAAAAGTTGCAGCAGGGAGTGTAAAGGTGGATTAGTGGGGCTGGGTTTTTGAGCCTGCATCTCCCCAGCTGAAACAGCTACATATTTCCAAAGGAATAAATAGTAAGAAATGTTGCCACCGCCCGACCAGCACCCGTCTGGCAGGGTACTTCTCAGAGGCTGTGCAGCTGTCTCCATACTCCCGTTGGGGCGAGACTGCTGTCTCCATCCTCAGGGACGCCTGGACCAATTCCTCCATGTGATGCACGTGGTTTCCTCGCCTGGGAACAGGCTGCAGGGTCTGCTTGCCTGATGTTTCCATATGCAGCTGCTCTTGAAGCAGCTTGGAAGTAAACACAATGAATATGCAGGCAAAGAGTCTATTTTAATCGTTAGGGTAAAAAACGAGGTCCCCCAGGCCTTTATGTTTATAAAAGTAAAGTTTTCCAAGTAGGAAAAGACCTGCGACTAGCTCACCAGGAACCAGACCAACGGCTCAACAGCTCCATTCAATTTGGCAACACTGATTTGTCATAAGACTCTTGAGATTGCTCTCCTTAATACTGAATCTGTGTTAGTTCCTACTGTGTGGCTAGAGTACTTTTCCCCCGGGCCAGGACCCCACTGTCAGCCTCTCTTTGGGGGTCGTATGATAATTTTAAACAAGACAAAGTCTCACTGGTTCATGAGTCCTGGGGGATTTCATTGGTACCTCGATGTCCTCTTAGTATCATAAGCACCGAGGCATGAATATCTCTTGTCTAGCTCCAAAGTGGAATGCTGGACGTGGCCCAGGCCCCCTTCTAACCCCGTCACAAGCAGGCAGCCTGCCAGCGTGTGCCTGAAGTCAGCCTGCTTGTGACTGGCACTTGTCCCTTGTCACATGTTTATCCTGGGGACTCCCTTCCCATCTCCTTGTGAGCTCCCGGCGTCTTGGGGCATTCGCTAGGACATCTTGGAACTGGAATACACCAAGGCTATCTCAGATAAGTCATCTGAATGACATAGATGACACGTCAATTAAGTGAACAGCAAAATATTCTGGGACAAAGGGGTTTGGTGTCATATGTGGCTTATTTAATGATAAGAATTTGTAGAGAACAATTTGGTAAACTTGCCTAGCCCTGGAGCAACATTGATTCCACCTTCTCGATTCTGGACTGGGTCTCCCAGGGCCTGAGGGAGACCCAATTTGCCCTGTTGCCGTATTGCGGCTGCGTAGTTGGTGGGTTCTCACAAGACCATTTCCTGCGAGTGATGGGTACGCATTACTGGTGTGTACTAACGTCTGTTTTCCTTTCCTTTTTGGGCACATGGAAATTACACTTCTCTGCCCCTTGCAGTTAGATTGTGACTGCTTCTGGACCAAGAAATGAGGGTGGTCACAAAGAGGGTTGATCTGGGCTGAGGTAGAAATGAGCTCACGTGTGATTCTCTTGAGTGTCTCCTTTTCCTGCTGCCCTGTGCTTGGAAGATTCCTGTGAGTTTCTGGAGCCATACAATCAAAGCAGACTGAATCATCAAAGTCTTGGGTGCCTCCCAGCCCTGTACGGGACTGAGCAAGGAGTAATCTTCTGTTGTGTGAAACCATTGAGATTTGGGGGATATTTGTTACTACAGTGGATGCTTGTCCTTTCCTGACAACTGTCTTTAATAATTGCATTGGTATGGTATGGTGCATGTGTGTGGGTGTGAGCACGTGCGTGTGTGACCAGTAGGGACCCGTAAGAGTGAGTCCTCAAAGAACATTCCATGGTTGGATGAAGATGACGAGCCTTGCTAGGAAGGGCTTGGTTTTTCAGTAAGACTCAAGGGAACCCCTCTCTGAGAAACAAGTGCCTTAGAGCATAAATCCAAAGAGGAGGAGGGTTGTAGAGGGATGTTCAAACCAGAAGAATATGTAGTGTATATGGATCTATGGACTGGTCTATGATAGTTGGCTCATAAGAAATGGAACAATTTTTTATGTTTCAAAGTCACATTAAATGCAGTTTGAGCAGCCGCTTACCAAGGATGGTTCTTCAGGCACAAGTTCACATCCTCTTGAGACTTATCATTATAATGTATTTGGGTTTCACTTCAAACTGCCAGCACCTTTGCTGGAGGGTTTTCCTGGGTGACCAGAGTGAGTTCTCCTCACTGTCAATGTTAGACTAACAACCCCTGAGAGCATCGCTTAGCTGATGAGTGAGGGAAGTGGGTGTTTAAATACGCCTGGCTTCCGGTGGTGTGTGCTTTCCGGAGGTCCAATCACCCACAGTGGTGGCTTGTTTGAGAGAGCTCCCGTTAAAGGCAGTCCTCCCTGGACTTGGCCCACTTCTCCACTCCCCTGCTGAGGTATCCTGGAGTTACTTCCCAAAGAAACTCCTTGCACTTAAATGCTTATCTCAAGCTGTGCTTCTGGGGGAACCCCAACCAAGACAATTCTTCCTGAGAATGACCGTTCATATCAGCTGAGCTAAAGAAAAACAAGGATAAGGGCTTCTGCACATTCTTGCATTGAAATGTGATTATAATCATGTAAATATTGGCTAATATGGTCCTTGTGCTCCACGATTTGTAAAGTCCTTTCAAATATAATCAAGACAATTACCTTGAGAAGTAGATTTTATTTTCCCAATTTTATAGGACTATTGGAAGTACTTTAACCAAAGCTAAAAGGGAAAGAAAAAGTTTGCAGCCTGTGTAGCTTTGGGGCCGGGAAATGGGATATGAGGGATGCAGAATGGGAGTTCCAAGCACTGCGGACTTTGTCCCAGGTCCTGTCTCTTATTGTTGCTCCCCGAGTGGAGAGAGTTCACCTCGGATCTCTGTTCAGCCTCAGGAACTAAGTTTTGCTGAGAGTTGGTTCAGCATATAAAGTAGGCACATCTTGTATCCCATTCTGCACACCTCAATTCGTGAGGTTCTGAAGGACATTTCTCTTCATGGATTTACTTCACTTCGGTCCTGGATTTTAATTTGGAATATACAGTCTCTCTATTAGCTATTAGGGCTGCTGTAACAAAATATCACAGACTGGGTGGTTTAAATGACCCAAGTGTTTTCCTGCAGTTTTGGAGGCTAGAAGTCGGAGATCAGTGTGTTAGCAGGTTGTTTGTCCTGAGGTCTCTCTCTTTGGCTTGTAGACGGCCACCTTCTGTTGTGTTCTCACATGTCTGTGTCCTAATCTCCTCTTTTTATAAGGACACCAGTCATATTGCATCAGAGCTCACCCATATTACCTCATGTCACCTTAATTACCTCTTTAAAGGCCAGTCTCCAAAAACAATCCCATTCTGCGGTACCGAAGTTAGGACTTCAACATAGAAATTTTGAAGGAATACAATTCAGCTTATAAACAGTCTGGTGTATCAACAGATCAGGGGCCTGGAATTTCAATTCTGTTTGGAAATTGGACCTCACCTTTTCTACCAGCCTCATTGGGTTGGAAGCAACTTGGTAGCATTGCTTCATTAATTCCTAATTTTTAAAATCTAGCAGATACCAATTATGCATCTCCTATGTGTCAGATCCCATGAATGGAAGAAGAAACATGGTTGATAAAGGGTCATGATGTAATTAATGGGAGAGGGTGACATGGTGATGGAGGGTGATAGAGCTCTATTGGGTCATGTGGAAAGACAAGCCCTTTCCTTTTCTCTTTTCTCTCCACCAAGTCTGTATGATTCCTGCATGCAGCATTCCTCTAAGTGTTCTGGTCGCTGGCCTGCCATATCCCTTCCTTCCACGCAGAATGTTTCAGCCCCTTTTCACCCATGACCCAAGGTCAGGAGAAGTGAGGCTCTTACACCGCCAAGAGAAGTTAGAAGTTGGTGGAACTTCTCCCTGGGAGCTGCAGGCGAGGCCCGAGGCCAGCAGCCTAATGGGGCTGAGATAACAACTGGGCAGCAGCATTGGGTGACCTCAGCTTTGGGGCCTGTGAAAGATTCCCTGTTGGGTAGGACGAAAGCTACAACGTTGTTCTGAAAAGGCGTGCTGGGCATAAGCAAAGGCAGCAGGATTTTCTCTCAGGGAGTCTGAAGCTTTGATTTCATGTTGGAGGTCAGTTATGCTTAGAGGATGGCAGGAGTTGAGCCCTCTGTGAGGTCAAGAAAATGGAAATGACACTAGGTTTTTCACAAAAGGAATTTAATATGGGGAGTTTTATATACAGGTCTCGGAGGGCAGTAAAGGAGCAGAAAGGAAACACTGAGGTAGGACAGAGGTGAGTAGGTAAAAAGCACTGTCCACTGCTAAGGATGGAGGGACAAAGGGAGACACTGGGGTTCCATAATCCACTGGGTTAGGGTTAGGGTTAGAGAAGGGGCCCTGCACAGCCGGGTGTACCCAGCTGGAGCTGATGCCTTTGAACCTTTGACGCTCAGAGGATAGTCTCTGGGATGCTCAGAGCTCTGAACAGAGACCACTGCCTTGTTGGCACCTGGAGGGGTGACAACAAGGTGGGTTCTGTATGTGCCCAAGTGAACCAAAGCCTGGAACTACCTCTGCTGCTGAAACGAGGGCCCTTCCTCGGGCAATACTGGCTGGACCAGCCAGCAGGACAGAGCACATCTCTGCTCCCGGACTCCTATCTTCAGGTCTCCCTCTAGCGGCTACCTGTAGGCAGCAGCCAGCTGACAAAGGGAAAGAGCCGTTTGCAGAGTCCCAGTCCTGGTGTCACAAGGTAGAGGGTAGAGGGTGGATTTGGAGGAGAGACCATTCCTTAGTAACTGGCATAGGCCTGGACAAGTCCAGCTCTGGGGCTGAGCAACTTGACTTGTTGCTAAGGCTGAGCCTCTGTCACTCAAGGGCCAAGCCAAGGGAGATCAGAGCTGCAACCTGAAGGTCAGCCTAGGAAGGAGTTTTCTGGTCCAGTGAGAGGAATACAGATTTAGGCGCCACCTGTTGTGGGTTCCCATGCTACCCACTGCTCACCCACAGTGTGAAGCTGTGCACAGTTTTCTGTGCCTCTAAGCCCCCATCTCTTCATCTATAGCATGGGACCCTAATGCTCTCCTTTTAGAGACGCGTGTGAAGTGCTAGGCAGAGGGTCTGCCCCCTGTTTTCTGTGTACTTGTTTTCACACTTGTGTGGACAGGGAACGTTGCCTGCAGTTCCAGTTCCACAAGGATCAAGCCATCAGTCAATGCAGCCACTGCCCCAATGGGGCACCCTGAGAGGAATTCAGGATGGAAAGAACCAGGATGCATTCTTTGCTTTGGATATTGGCCCTAGATAGTAAGATGCACATCTAAGCCATAATTTCCCTGAGCCCAGACTCTTGCATCTTCCCATACATAGAAAAGCACTAAAATCATTTACTCGAGTTGTCTGCTTTTTGCAATTAGCAGTAATTTTTTGATGTTCTAGTAGTACATTTTTTTCTATCTTGCTTTTTTTTTTTTTTTTTTTTTTTTTTAGTGAAAACCTCCAATATATTCTGGCTTCTCCCCCACCTCTTCAGAGCAACTATGCAGAGATACTGAGAGGCTGTCTCCCAGGCTATAGTCCTCAGTAAAGTCCCCAAATAAAACTGAACTTGCAACTTTTAGGTTGTGTTTGCTTCAGTTGACACTTGCAATGCTATATAATTAAAATTCAAACTCCGTCTGAGGTCAAGATGGCTTTAGAGTCACAGCCATGGATTTTTGTCCTTGCTGACCAGAGGCAGACTTATTGAGCTGGTTTCTGGGTTGTCTTTGTCAGGGACAGGGTTTTCTCTCAGGAGTGACATGGGGGAGGTGCAGAGGGACCGAAGATGGGGCAGTTCTGTTGGGAGACGTCAAACCCCCTCATCACAGTCAAGTGACATGAATCCTTAAGCAGAATAAGGCAAGCCCTCAGAACTTCCTCGGAGTGAAAAGCATGATTTCTCTTCCTGGTTAGCTTGGCTTGTGTCTGCTCCTAAGCTAATTAGCTGTGAAAGGAAAAAAAAAAAAAAAAACCCAAGATATTGCATTTTAATTCTAATTTTTAATTCATGGTTTGAAAGCCCAGCCGGCAGCATTTTTAGCTGTGGCTCTTTCTGAGGTGGTTTGAATGCAGCCTTGTCTTCCTTCACTGCGGGGAACCCTTCCTTCTCAGGAACCCCTTCACACACACGAATGTACACAGATGCACACACTATGCAGAGGTTAGTGTAAACAAAATGAGCACATACATTTGCAGAGGGTTTTTTTTTTTTTAAAAAGATACACAAAAAGAAATGAGATTTCCTAGCCAGGGCTGCGGTGAGTACTTAAATAGCCTGGACTGCTCTCTCTCTCTCTCTCTCTCTCTCTCTCTCTCTCTCTGTCTCCTTCTCTCTGTCTCTTTAGGTTTTCTTCAAGTGACTCCTTTGTGAGACATAATTCTTGGCAGAAACAGCCTGCATTAAAAAAAAACTTAGAATAGCATTTCACCCAAACTGCTCAGGGAAACATTAGTTCCACAAGAGTTTAAGTAAAGTTACACAGAAAAGGGAGTTCTGTGTCCAAATAAACTTGGGTAGAACCCTGTTAATCAGGACGGTAGGATCGTAGGAGACTTTGTATGCTAATGCACTCTGCCAACCACAGAGGGGGCCACTGTCTGCAGAATTTCCTTCTCAAGGTCATTTGACACCCAACCTCCCCTACTCTTTTTTTTTTTTTTCCATATATCATCTTTCCACCCAGGTGTTCATTGGCACACCAATTTGAGATCCTTGTTTCAGTGTCTTTTCTTTTGTGATTAGTGTGTGGTTGGTTAGAGCAGGAATGTTTAGGGTTTGTGACCTTGCCCTGGTCCAGGAAATCAGAAGGATGGATGCTGGTTCCGGGTGCTGGTTTGTCAGGGCATGTGGACATCCACAAGAAGAGAAACCTCCCAACTGGGAGCTCACCTTATGTTTTTGTTCTGATACTAGCCCCTGCTTATTAAGAAATGTAGGTTTGGGCTTCTCTGGTGGAACAGTGGTTAAGAATCTGCCTGCCAATGCAGGGGACTCGGGTTCGAGCCCTGGTCAGGGAAGATCCCACACGCCGTGGAGCACCGAAGCCCGTGAGCCACAACTACTGAGCCTGCACTGTAGAGCCCACGAGCTGCAATGCAACTACTGAGCCCTTGCACCACAGCTACTGAAACCTGTGTGCCTAGAGCCCGTGCTCTGCAACAAGAGAAGCCACCGCAATGAGAAGCCCGTGCACTGCAACGAAGAGTAGCCCCCGCTCACCACAACTAGAGGAAGCCCGCGCACAGCAACAAAGACCCAACGCAGCCAGAAATAAATAAAAAATAAATCAAATTAAAAAAAAAAAAAAGAAATGTAGTTTGCTCTGAACCTGAGAAAGGGGGTGAGTTGAGGAAGACAGGCTGTGTAGAGAGGAGCTGAAGCCTTTTATATTTTTGTAAAAACTCACATTTTTGAGCTCAGTTGAGCCAGTGCTACCCATATTTCATTCTGCTGGGAGAACTTGGGGGGGGCAGTTAATCTGTAGTTTATTTTATTTTATTGAATTTTTTCAGTTTTATTGAGATAGAATTGACATACAATGTTCTTTTTTTTTTAAACATCTTTATTGGAGTATAATTGCTTTACAATGGTGTGTTAGTTTCTGCTTTATAACAAAGTAAATCATCTATACATATACATATATCCCCATATCTCCTCCCTCTTGCATCTCCCTCCCTCCCATCCTCCCTATCCCACCCCTCTAGGAGGTCACAAAGCACCGAGCAGATCTCCTTGTGCTATGCAGCTGCTTCCCACTAGCTATCTATTTTACATTTGGTAGTGTATATATGTCCATGCCACTTTCTCACTTCGTCCCAGCTTACCCTTCCCCCTCCCGGTGTCCTCAAGTCCATTCTCTACATCTTTATTCCCATCCTGCCCATAGGTCCTTCAGAACCATTTTTTTTCTTTTTTAGATTCCATATATATGTGTTACCATACGGTATTTGTTTTTCTTTCTGACTTACTTCACTCTGTGTGACAGACTCTAGTTCCATCCACCTCATTACAAAGAACTCAATTTCGTTTCTTTTTATGGCTGAGCAATATTCCATTGTATATATGTGCCACATCTTCTTTATCCAGTTATCTGTTGATGGACACTTAGGTTGCTTCGGTGTCCTGGCTATTGTAAACAGAGCTGCAATGAACATTGTGGTTCATGACTATTTTTGAATTATGGTTTTCTCAGAGTATATGCCTAGTAGTGGGATTGCTGAGTCGTATGCTAGTTCAATTTTTAATTGTTTGAGGAACCTCCATACTGTTCTCCATAGTGACTGTATCAATTTACATTCCCACCATAGGTGCAAGAGGGTTCCCTTTTCTCCACACCCTCTCCAGCATTTATTGTTTGCAGATTTTTTGATGATGGCCACCTAGAGCCCGTGCTCTGCAACAAGAGAAGCCACCGCAATGAGAAGCCCGTGCACTGCAACGAAGAGTAGCCCCCGCTCACCACAACTAGAGGAAGCCCGCGCACAGCAACAAAGACCCAACGCAGCCAGAAATAAATAAAAAATAAATCAAATTAAAAAAAAAAAAAAGAAATGTAGTTTGCTCTGAACCTGAGAAAGGGGGTGAGTTGAGGAAGACAGGCTGTGTAGAGAGGAGCTGAAGCCTTTTATATTTTTGTAAAAACTCACATTTTTGAGCTCAGTTGAGCCAGTGCTACCCATATTTCATTCTGCTGGGAGAACTTGGGGGGGGCAGTTAATCTGTAGTTTATTTTATTTTATTGAATTTTTTCAGTTTTATTGAGATAGAATTGACATACAATGTTCTTTTTTTTTTAAACATCTTTATTGGAGTATAATTGCTTTACAATGGTGTGTTAGTTTCTGCTTTATAACAAAGTGAATCATCTATACATATACATATATCCCCATATCTCCTCCCTCTTGCATCTCCCTCCCTCCCATCCTCCCTATCCCACCCCTCTAGGAGGTCACAAAGCACCGAGCAGATCTCCTTGTGCTATGCAGCTGCTTCCCACTAGCTATCTATTTTACATTTGGTAGTGTATATATGTCCATGCCACTTTCTCACTTCGTCCCAGCTTA
>NC_041215.1:30731253-30738669 GCF_002837175.3 Physeter macrocephalus
CTTTTTTAGATTCCATATATATGTGTTACCATACGGTATTTGTTTTTCTTTCTGACTTACTTCACTCTGTGTGACAGACTCTAGTTCCATCCACCTCATTACAAAGAACTCAATTTCGTTTCTTTTTATGGCTGAGCAATATTCCATTGTATATATGTGCCACATCTTCTTTATCCAGTTATCTGTTGATGGACACTTAGGTTGCTTCGGTGTCCTGGCTATTGTAAACAGAGCTGCAATGAACATTGTGGTTCATGACTATTTTTGAATTATGGTTTTCTCAGAGTATATGCCTAGTAGTGGGATTGCTGAGTCGTATGCTAGTTCAATTTTTAATTGTTTGAGGAACCTCCATACTGTTCTCCATAGTGACTGTATCAATTTACATTCCCACCATAGGTGCAAGAGGGTTCCCTTTTCTCCACACCCTCTCCAGCATTTATTGTTTGCAGATTTTTTGATGATGGCCATTTTTTGATGATGACTGGTGTGAGGGGATACCTCATTGTACTTTTGATTTGCATTTCTCTAATGATTAGTGATGTTGACCATTCTGTCATGTGTTTGTCGGCAATCTGTATATCGTCTTTGGAGAAATGTCTACTTACGTCTTCTGCCCGTTTTTGGATTGGGTTGTTTGTTTGTTTGATATTGAGCTGCATGAGCTGCTTGTAAATTTTGGAGATTAATCCTTTGTCAGTTGCTTCATTTGCAAATATTTTCTCCCATTCTGAGGGTTGTCTTTTTGTCTTGCTTATGGTTTCCTTTGCTATGCAAAAGCTTTTAAGTTTCATTAGGTCCCATTTGTTTATTTTTGTTTTTATTTCCATTTCCCTAGGAGGTGGGTCAAAAAGGATACTGCTGTGATTTATCTCATGGAGTGTTCTATGTTTTCCTCAAAGAGTTTTATAGTGTCTGGCCTTACATTGAAGTCTTTAATCCATTTTGAGTTTATTTTTGTGTATGGTGTTAGGGAGTGTTCTAATTTCATTCTTTTACATGTGGCTGTCCAGTTTTCCCAACACCACTTATTGAAGAGGCTGTCTTTTCTCCATTGTATATTCTTGCCTCCTTTATCAAAGATAAGGTGACCATATGTGTGTGGGTTTATCTCTGGGCTTTCTATCCTGTTCCATTGACCTATATTTCTGTTTTTGTGCCAGTACCATACTGTCTTGATTACTGTAGCCTTGTAGTATAATCTGAAGTCAGGGAGCCTGATTCCTCCAGCTCCATTTTTCGTTTTGGATAGTATAGTCATTTTCACAATGTTGATTCTTCCAGTCCAAGAACATGGTATATCTTTCCATCTGTTTGTCTCATCTTTAGTTTCTTTCATCAGTGTCTTATAGTTCTCTGCACACAGGTCTTTTGTCTCTTTAAGTAGGTTTGTTCCTAGGTATTTTTCTGAGATTTTAAAACATTATCATACAAGTATACATAGTTTTCTTTTTTTTTTTCTTTTTTTTTTTTTTGCGGTATGTAGGCCTCTCACTGTTGTGGCCTCTCCCGTTGTGGAGCACAGGCTCCAGACGCGCAGGCTCAGTGGCCATGGCTCATGGGCCCAGCTGCTCCGCGGCATGTGGGATCTTCCCAGACCAGGGCATGAACCCGTGTCCCCTGCATCGGCAGGCGGATTCTCAACCACTGCCCCACCAGGGAAGCCCCATAGTTTTCTTTAATATTAAACAAAAGGGAATGAACCCGTGTCCCCTGCATCGGCAGGCGGATTCTCAACCACTGCCCCACCAGGGAAGCCCCATAGTTTTCTTTAATATTAAACAAATAACCATTTCATGCCTGTGATCGTAAGTCCTTCCTCATCTTAATATTTTGTGAAGAAGAACAGAATGCTCTGGGAGTATTTCAAAATACTTGCTTTCCCCCTCCCTCTGTTGTAAGGGAATTCTTCTCCAAGCTTCACTGTGAGAAGCTGGGAGAGCTCCTGGAGTTAAAACTCATAAAAGTGTGGGACGTGTCCCTCCCTGGAGTATTTAACTCTCAAATGTGCCACTGAGCCCCTAGCATTTGTCAGCTGCAGTTTGTTTTCCTGCCCAGTGCTGGTTCCCATGGAGGTCTATGCTCCACTAAGTTGTGACTCTCCGAACTCACCTGTTTTGGAGCAGCAGTTTGCCCATGATTTCAGTTCTTGATGAACCTGAGAGGAGCTGTTGATTCTCAACTTGTTCCGCCCTTTTCTCATTGTGAGGGCAGGAGCAGCCACATACAAGCTCCTGACAGGCAGGAAGTCCTCCACTCTTAAAGTTGTACGCTTTTGTTTTTCTCTTTTTTGTTGATTCGCATTGTGAAATGTTTGTCTATATTATGGGTCTTTTCGCAAAGCAAGTTCTTTTACTGATGCTGCTTTTGGTGGTTGAAATGAATTATTTTCAGTTTTTATGTTTAGCAACTCCCCCTCTTTCTTTCTTTCAGTTTTATTTCACCGCTATTCTTCTAGCTTTTTGAGTTAGTTTATTTTTTTCCCATTATCTCTTGATTTTACTTTGATGCCTTTGTTCTGCTAACGCCGTAGGAAAATGGATGATTTGTATGTTACTAGGTCATAAGCCTCTTCAGGGCAAGGATCATGTGTGTTTTCTTCACCACTGTACTTCAGTTCAAAACACAGCACGAAGGACAAAGAAAGTGCATAATCCACAGTGGCTGGATAAGTGAATGAATAAATGGATGAATGCTAGATTTAGGGTGTTTGTCTCTCTTATTCCGTATATTTTCCCTGTTTTGAGTTTATTTGGCTGTTTCTTCAGCATTAAATTTTCTGCATAAAAAAGTGTTGCTTCTTTGATCGAATTGTACTATATATGCAATTTTATATCTTGCTTTGTAAAATTTAATCTGGTTATATTTTTAAATAAAGTTTTTAATAATATTATTACGGATTCATTTCTATTCACTGAATGTATCATATCTTACTTAAATATTAACCTATTGATGTAAATTTGAGGTACTGACAATTATTTTTGTTATTAAAAGAAATTATGGGAATATTTTTATGCCCGGAGTTTTTAAAGTATTAGAGAAAGCTTCTTCACAATAAAAACCCTGTAGTGAAGTCTATGGGTCAAAGACATGAATATTTAATTGTTACATTTTAACACATGGTTTTCCAAAAGGGTAGTTCAAAATTTGGTAGCCACCAGCAGTATATGAATGTGATCATCTCTCTGCAGCTTTGCTGATTGGGGGTGCTGTCCATTCCTGTCTCCCATCTCTGACCCAGTGCTCCTTGCACTACACTGTCATGAGTTTTTGTCTCTCTTCAGATCCTTAGAAACTTTCCCCAATTTCTCAAATGCAAGGAAGATGAGAGAAATATCAAAAATTAACATAATTCACTTCATTATTTACTTCACTTATTCTTCTACTTAAAATAAATTAAGATTGCTTAAGCCTTTTTAGAGCCACAGAAGTACAAAGGAGAAAATAAGCCCCAAATGGCTCCTTTATGAGTGAATGCATTTCACAGGTTGAAGAAGTCAAACTGTGCATGGTGGAAGGGAATGGGAATTGAAAGCCTCCTTTCCCTTTTTCTGTTCCTCTCCTGGAGGTAATGTATCTTTGATTCTTTTTAGAATAAATATATATACACTAAGTGACGAATTTAGAATATTTCATAGACTCTAAGATGCTTCATGCCAGCCCTTTCCTGGCCTTACCAGAAAGTGCCAATGGACGTTCTTTACAGAAACCTCACCACTGCTGCCTGACTGGCAGTGGCTGTGAGAGGTCCTGGCTCTAAGAGAAGAGGAATGTTTTTAAAGAAAGGGTGAGCATGTTCATCACAGAGTCAACAGGGTCTAACAGGGTGTATTTATTTCCATATTTAAAAATCTATTATAAAAGGGTCATATTTTTCAGAGTGTTCTGTATCTTGCAGGGGAGTTAAAAAAATTACATCAGGTCACACAATTAGTAATAGGAGGAGCAGGATTTGAAACAGATTCATCTGCTGTGGAATTGCATATTAAAAAAAAATTTATCTGCTTTTTTTTTTGAAGGTTGATTTTAACGAACAAAAATTTCTGTATAAAAACATTTAAAGTTTATCAAATGCTTTAAAAATACACACACACACAGATCCAAAGCCAATACAGAATCTTTTGAACATTATCATTTTTCACCTCAGCATAACGTGTAGAGGGATTTCTGGATAAAACTTTACATGTGAAAAAAGACCCATAGTCTTACACATGCACACACACAAGAGCACACAATCACAATCAGGAAGAACTAAAGTATATGGTAAGAATGCAAACAGGATGGGAATGAATTTCTTGTAAAACTTATATAAATGAATGCTACATGAGTAAGAGAACTTTCTAGACCAAGAGAAGATGCAGAGAGGGGAAAGAGAAAGCAGAGGTTAGTCTAACTCATTATAAATAGTTTGAGAAGGTCATTCAAGAACAGTGAATTTGGGGAGTTACAGATAATCCCTAGGTTTCACCACCTCAAATTCTGTGACTCTGATAACTGATGATGCTTTGAAAGTGTCTATGTTTTCATTTTTTGTAGGTCTTGATTTGTTCATCATTATTTAGGTGTGGTTTGTCCCTTTTGGTGTTAATTCCTCCGTTCTCGTCAGCGTTATATCCAATTCACCAGAAGAGCCACAGTAAGAAACGATGGCAAGCACAGAGGACGGCAAGGGTGGCAGTCACGGATGGCAGTTAATAAGAGCCAGACTGCCTGGGTTTGCATTTCAGTGTCACTAGCTGCTAGCTGCCTGTTACTCAGCAAGCTCCTCGGCCACTCTATGTCTCCATTTCCTCATCTTCAATTAGGGATCATTATTACCCACTTCACATAGGGCTATTAAGAGGATTTAAACAAGATAATCCATTTAAAGAATTTATCACACTGCCTGGCACAACTAAATGTGCAATAAATGTTAGCTAAAGTTACTATTAGTCATAGAATTACAGGGGATTCAAAAGAAGAATTTTCTTCTTTCTCTGTATTTCTCTTTGATGAGGTTTTCAGAGGCAAAAAAAGATTGAGGATCTAGTCTTATGAATACAGATGTTTGCTTTTATGTTAGAAAAAAAAAATTACATGGCTCCATATCACAAAACGTAACATCTTTCCATTAAACATCACACAATTCTCATCACCATTATGCCCTACACACACCTTAAATGATGTGGAGTTTCTATTGATATTCACCAACAATAGGGTCCAGAAATTTAAAATAAGAAATGGTTGCAGAAATTCATGTTGGGCAGTAATCTGTGTGTGCCCCAAGAGCTTGGACCAACACAGATGCCTGGGATTCTACCTCCAAGGCCTGGACTCCCCCACATACAGTCAGATGGGTCAGGTTCCTGCAGCCCTTCAAAGCTCCCTTTGCGTCCCCCTTCAAGAGGGGAAAATAGGTGAAAGAAGCAGCAGCCACTGAGGACGGACTGTCCCACACCTACTTCAGTACGATAAGATAGCTATCATTGGTTTCTGCTTTCATTGTGTCCAGAATAAAACAGGCTTCTTCCTGAAAGTTCTGTACCATCTCATCACTAATAAGCACATGGCCCCTGCTTGTAGACCTGACTGATCTGGCAAGGGGAAATGCTGAAAAGCTGAGCAATTTTTTTCTGTCAGTTCAACAGCTGTCAGTTCTTCTAGGTAGATGGCATGGTCACCAGAGACAGTATTTGAGTCCCCATCCTCATATGCTTCTATTGCTGTTGCTGCTGCCTCCTCAGCTGCAAGGTTTCCTGACAAACATAAATGGTTAGCCTTGGGCGCACCATCCGGCCTTTTTTAATGCATTAAAAAGTCTGATTCCAGGACTCCCTGGTGGCGCAGTGATTGAGAATCTGCCTGCCAATGCAGGGGACACGGGTTCGAGCCCTGGTCTGGGAGGATCCCACATGCCGCGGAGCAACTGGGCCCGTGAGCCACAACTACTGAGCCTGCGCATCTGGAACCTGTGCTCCGCAACAAGAGAGGCCGCGACAGTGAGAGGCCCGCGCACCGCGATGAAGAGTGGCCCCCACTTGCCACAACTAGAGAAAGCCCTCGCGCAGGAACGAAGACCCAACACAGCAAAAATAAATAAATAAATTAAAAAGTAACTTAAGTAGGCATTATATTAAAAAAAAAAAGTCTGATTCCATCTGCAGGGCCACAGATTTGAATCACATCATCTCTAGTTAGTTTCAATAAATCTGCCCCTGAGAAGTTTGTAAAAAGCCTCGTGAATGTGGAAAAACGGTTTCGATGCAACCACCGCTGAGCCTTCTGAGGCGTGGTTGTTGGCAGGAGGTTATCTGTGACTACAGGGGGCTCTGGCTGGTGATTTGGTGAACCATTTCCTTCCCCAAGAGAAAGACTGCTATGGCAACTGTTGAAGCCAGGTGATGGGGAATTAGTGACATACGTGATCTCTGGCCATGGAGAACACTCTGTGAGTACAGTTGTCTCATAGGAAGGTTGATATTTCTCCTTCTCATGAGGCGTTCGTCTCTCCATTTGCTCCCTGTCTGTTTTTTGTTTTCTGTCCGCACCTTTGGGCGTGAAGACTTTGATCTGGCAGCTGGCTGAGTGTAAGTGCTCAGTATATGCCCCGTCCTCGTTCTCCTGGAAGGTATCGATTTGTACTCGAAATGGCACTCCCTTCTCTCCACCATGTTTCCTCATGTGAACTCTGTGCTAATACAGTGCACCTGAATAAACACAGATGTCCTCCTTGCAGGGTCCCACAGGAGCTCCACTGTATTTAGTTGGTTTGGATTAGCCCTAGGATCGATTATACCCACAGACATTGGGATACATCTGTCATGGACCACAACATGGAATACGCTCTTCAGCAATTTGCCATTAATTTCTGGTAGTTCTCCAAGTCTCCTGTCGTCTAGTATTCGGATTTCATAAGACCGGCCTTGAGTGAGATACGTCAGGGTTTCCTCCTGGAGTCTCACCGCTGGCAGCGCAAAGCACATATTGAAAGGGGAGGATTTTACTCTCATTGTCTGGAGGCAAACTGGACTCTTCTTGCTTAAAAATGGGCAAAGCTAGGACATCACTCATGCTACCAGCACCAGCACGCAGCTCTGTCCGATCCCGGATAGTCTAGCATCAGAGCCCTGCACCAGCCGGGATTCAGTCACCTCATCGGTCAGAGGCGGCTTCAGAGCCCAGGCCATCCTGGCTCCTTCCTTTGGCCCCAGGAGACGCCGTTTCCAGTACAAAGGCGAGTAGTGTGAGTCTACCCAACGGGGGCAAGACTGCAAGACTGTAGAAAACTACAGACCAAGATCTCCCACGCAATACTCACCAGCCGCCCCCAAGCCGCCCCCCCCACCCCGTACTGCCCGCACAACGAATCTCCCGCACCCTCTGCTCCTCGCTCTTGGCTGCCCTGACTTCCAGAATCCCTCCCCCTCCCCCTCCCCC
>NC_041215.1:30739013-30784246 GCF_002837175.3 Physeter macrocephalus
GGGCCTGCGCAAGGGTCCTTCGGCTTAACTCTTCCAGACTGCCCAAAAGGAACCCTGGGCTCCTCTCACTCCCACTCTTCGGGCTCTCCCCTTGAACTCGTGGTGGGCACTCGCTGCTTTACAAACAGACCAGCAGCAGCCACCCGCTGCCTACCCTGCACTCCCACGCCGCTTTCATACCTTTTCCTCCGCCCCTTTCTGTGGGAAACCACCCCCCCACGCCCCGGGAACCGGTCTCCTTTCCCCTCCAGGCCTCGCTTCCCGTCAGTCCCAAGATCACTTCCGGTAACGCCTTCTCAATCCCACGGCTCTTAGAACCAAATCCAGGTTTCTGCTGAGTTGCCTCCCTGCCCTGTGCAGCCCCCCACGGCCTGGAAGCATGGATGGGGAAAGCCCAGCACTGGCTTGAATCCCAGACTCACCAGGCTCCTCCAGCGACCGCAGCCCCATCACCAACCTATCATGGCACCCTCTTCCTTCACCCTATCTGCTTCCTTTGATTCCCATTAATGTGACTACTAGAAAACTTTATTTTAATTATTTATTTAAAATTTATTTCATTGAGGTACAGTTGATTTACAATGTTGTGTTAATTTCTGCCGTACAGCAGAGTGATTCCGTTACACATACATATTCATTTTCATTTACACGTTCATTTACACATTCACATTCATTCATTTTTCATATTCTTTTCCTCTATGGTTTATCACAGGATAGTGGATATAGTTCCAATAGTGGGGCTTGGGCAAGGCATTGCATGCCCAGTGAAGGAGTGAGCTGTATGCATCATATTTTTGCAAAATGGCCTTCAGTTCTAGGTGTTACAGAAATATTTTACTCAAAATGATGAACCTGCCAGTTATCTCAAATTTAGAGCTGAGGAACTTTCCCAGGACAAGCTCAGAGGCAGGTGAAGAACTTGGTAGTGGAGTGAGCTTTGGTCGCAGGCAGGAAGCGAGGCTGTTGCATTGACTCTGGCCTTGGCTCACCGTAAAACATTGAACTAATCGTTCCTCTGTGCCTCAGCTTCCTCATCTGCAAAATGGGAGAAGCTGGACTGAAATACGAATATACCTTAAATTCAACAATTCTATGACAGTTTCTTTGAACCTATAGTTTTGTTGGATAGGAAGAAAAATCTTCATAGAAATTGGTGTTCAGGGATGAAGTTTTTTCAGCTTTGGCTGGTAGCAGTAAGAAGTATTCCTACTTAAAACTTTCAAAAGGAGACTTCCCTGGTGGTCCAGGGGTTAAGACTCCATGCTTCTGGAGTTTCTCAGTTTTCCTGGATATTTCCCAGTCTACAGGAGCCATGTGGCTGATAGAGTCTTGGTGCTCTGGCCAGGTGTCAGATCTGAGCCTTTGAGGTGGGAGAGCCGAGTTCAGGACATTGGTCCACCAGAGACTTCCCAGCACCACATAAGCTCAAACGGCGAAAGCTCTCCCAGAGATCTCCATCTCAACACTGAGACCCAGCTGCACTCAACGACCAACAAGCTCCAGTGCTGGAAACCCCATGCCAAACTACTAGCAAGACAGGAACACAACCCCACCCATTAGCAGAAGAGGCTGCCTAAAATCGTAATAAGTTCACAGACACCCCAAAACACACCACCAAACGCGGTCCTGCCCACGAGAAAGACAGGATCCAGCCTCATCCACCAGAACACAGACACCAGTCCCCTCGACCAGGAAGCCTACACAACCCACTGAACCAACCTCACCCACTGGGGACAGACACCAAAAACAACAGGAACTATGAACCTGCAGCCTGCGAAAAGGAGACACCAAACACAGTAAGTTAAGCAAAATAAGAAAACAGAGAAATAAACAGCAGATGAAGGAGGAAGGTAAAAGCCCACCAGACCAAACAAATGAAGAGGAAATAGGGAGTCTACCTGAAAAAGAATTCAGAGTAATAATAGTAAAGATGATCCAAAATCTTGGAAATAGAAAGGAGAAAATACAAGAAACATTTAACAAGGACCTAGAACTAAAGAACAAACAAACAATGATGAACAACACAATAAATGAAATTAAAAATTACCTAGAAGGAATCAATAGCAGAATAACTGAGGCAGAAGAATGGAAATGACCTGGAAGATAAAGCAGTGGAAATAAATACCGCAGAGCAGAATAAAGAAGAAAGAATGAAAAGAATTGAGGACAGTCTCAGAGACCTCTGGGACAACATTAAACACACCAACATTCGAATTATAGGGGTCCCAGAAGAAGGAGAGAAAAAGAAAGGGACTGAGAAAATATTTGAAGAGATTATGGTTGAAAACTTCCCTAATATGGGAAAGGAAATAGTCAATTAAGTCCAAGAAGCACAGAGAGTCTCGTGCAGGATAAATCCAAGGAGAAACACGCCAAGACACATATTAATCAAACTATCAAAAATTAAATACAAAGAAATCCAGGCTGCTCACCCGTAGGCACTGGGCAGCAAATACCCTTTATCCACCTGGGTCACTGCTCTGGGTTTCATATTCACCTAGGACCCCACTCCTTCTTGGCAGCGCCAATGATTGGTCCCTATTTGAGTCTGCCTGGTATGTTTATCCGCTGCCTTCATCTCTTGGCTCCTGGCATCCCCTACAGGCTGAACTTATTATTATTATTATAACACTTTCATGAGATCTATCCTCTTACCAAGTTTTCAAGTGTACATTACAGTATTGTTAATTACATACACAATGTAGTCCAGCAGAGCTCTAGAACTTATTCATCTTGCATAACTGAAACTTTGTACTTGTTAAATAGCAACTCCCATTGCCCCCTCCTCCAGCTTCTGGCAACCACCATCCCCTCTTCCGCTTCTATGTGTTTAACTTTCTGGGTACCTCAGATAAATGGAATCATGCAGTGTTTGTCCTTTTGTGACTGACTTATTTCACTGAGCATAATGTCTCGGTTTCATACCTGTTGTCACATAAGGTAGGATTTCCTTCTTTTTAAAGGTTGTATAATATTTCATTATATATGTACACGTGCATATATATATATATATATTTATAACAGATTTTCATCCATTCGTCCATTGATGAACATAGGTTGTTTCCATATCTTGGCTACTGTGACTAATGCTGCAATGGATATGAGGGTACAAACATCTCTTTGAGATCCTGATTTCAGTTCTTTTGGATAAATACCCAGAAATAGGATTGCTGGATCATATGGCAGTTATATTTTTACATTGCTGAGGCATCTCTATACTGTTTTCCGTAGTGGATGTACTACTTTACGTTCCTACCAAGAGCACACAAGGGTCCTGATTCCTTTTTGTCTCCATCAGCACTTGTCATCTTAGGTTTTTTGACAATAGCCATGCTAACAGGTGTGAAGTGATATCTCACCGTGGCTTTGATTTTCATTTCCCTGATGGTTAGTGACTTTGAGCATCTTTCTTTGTACCTGTTGGCCATCTGTATGTCTTCTTTTGAGGAATGAACTTTGGGTTTGGTGATGTGCACACCCCCTTCTTTGGCTTACTGTTAGCCTCTAGCATATCAATTCTCTAATGCCACCTACCTCCAGAGCTTTGAAGAAGTGAGAGTTTTGCTGTCCTTTCCCCACTCCTCCCAAGACCCCCAGGTCTCCTACTCAGTGGACTAGATCCTTAGACTTCCCGGGGTATGTGGGGCTATCAGGAACCTTATATTAGTGTTTACTCTCTTGGCTTCTTAAGGTCCAGGGTTTTTTGCCTCTTAACTCTAGCTGCATTCTGGAGACATAAAGTTCTCTGAAGTTTGAGGTATTACTGTGTATCGTTGTGGCTAGATTTTGGAACGTAAATATATGCATATTTGGTTGAACAATATAAGTACATTTGAAGCTCCAAAGGTATTTGCTCATGTGGGTTTATGTGTATGAACATATTTTTTGATGTCCTTATTCTTTAATAACTAATGATTCCAAGGAAGAACCAGTTACCATATGCCTTGGTTGTTGGTATGGGGCTTGGAAAGAAATTCTGTAACTTGTGCTCAAACTATTAGACTAAAGCCATAGAAATGGGTAGGGGAAGAGTTGCTTGAAAATGACCCCAGTCCCACAGTGGTGGTAGGGCACTGAAGGAATAAGGTTCTTTATCTTTTTTTTTTTTTTTTTTTTTGTGGTATGCGGGCCTCCCTCTGCCGTGGCCTCTCCCGTTGCGGAGCACAGGCTCCGGACGCGCAGGCTCAGCGGCCACGGCTCACGGGCCCAGCCGCTCCGCGGCACGTGGGATCCTCCCAGACCGGGGCGCGAACCCGGTTCCCCTGCATCGGCAGGCGGACGCGCAACCGCTGCGCCACCAGGGAAGCCCAGGGTTCTTTATCTTTAAGACAAACTTAATCCCTGTGACCTTGCCTGCTTCCCCAAGTCACGTCTTTCTCTGGGTGACCAATAAAAGCAAGTCACGGCACCCAGTTCTTTCTGTGGGGAGTTTCCCAGGATGCCCCTGCTTCATTTTTGCCCTGTCTTTTCCTCTGTGTCCCATTGTGGGTGGCCTGCCTTCTGCCTCCAGCTTTTCTTATGGTTTCTGTCTTCATCTTGCCTGTGAACTGGATGAAGGAACTCAGGAGCCTTGGCTGAACTTTTGGTTTTCTGCAACACCTGGAGAGCAGGAGAGCACTCATGAGGGTGATGGGAACTCGAGGAGGGGGTGGGGGGGGGAAGAGGACTCTGAGGGGGTCAATGAAAAAGGGGGCTGGAGAACTTGAACTAGTATTTTGTTTACATTTCCTTTTCCCCCTGTGTGCGGGTAAAAATCACACCATCTAGCATAATTCCTTTGTCAGGTGGGGCAAGGATAAATGGATTTAATTTCTATTTTTGGACATTGCTCTGTTTTTGTAGCCCTTTTATCTGAATCCCTTAATCATCTAGAATAGTTTGGCAGTGTTGCATTTCAGAGCAAAGTGAGGAACAGATAAATAATTGAGAAACAATAAAATTCTATTCTGAAGAAATAGGTAGCTGTTTTTCAGCTCTAAGAAGAGAGAAGGGCTGCAGTCATATATTCACATCACTTGACGCAAATAGGAGGATTTATTTTCTCCATGCACTCTCTCCTTGAGCCACTCCCAGTAATGGAGAAAAAGAACCACAGAGCTGACGAGCTTGGGAGTGATGAGGCTCTCTGGAGTTGTTGCAAAGCACAAAAAAACATATGCAGAGCCATTTAATTTTTGCTTTCCCTTTGCCAGGAAGAAAAAGAAAAAGTGGGCAAATCAAAATGTCTTCAAAATCCAATTTGGCTCTTTCCAATGGGATCATCGCTCTCCTCTATCTGGTTTTGCCAGTTAAACACTAATAACGCACATTCTAAGGCATGATCTGTGAGTACAATTTATTTCTGAATTCAAGCCTCCTTCTTAAGACTATTTGCTGTAATAGATAGACTGGAATAATATCAGGATTAAATAAAAGAGGCGCTTCAGAGAAAACAAATACACCAGTGAAAACTCCACTGAAGAAACATTGTTTACTTGTCTCCTCGCATCCAAATTCAACAAATATTTTCTAGAGGATTTCAGCTTCCAGAAAAAAAAATAACTGACCCATCAGTCGTTGCTACTGTTTATTGGGTGTACCGGACACTGGACTAGGCACGTTACATTCATGATCACATTTAACACTCATAACCACACCACTGACTGGCTGTTATTATACCCATTGCACAGATTGAGAGTTTGGTTCCTAAGACCTCTGTGCTCCCTTCTTCTTCAAAAGACTTCGCTAAGAAACCCCAGTGTCAATGGTTTGTTTTCTTCCTTTCTTATGATGGTTGATATCACTCCTCATGCTCTAATGACCATCACTTTTTGTCAGTGGAACAATGGATCAATCAATAATGAGTTCCTTTTTTCCTCAGCCTAGGATTTCCTTGGAAGGCAGCTCACAGCAGATAGCCCAGACTAGTGGGTAAGTGAGGGATGCATTTCACAAGGGGTGTTCAGGTCAATAAAAGATGGGACACACCTTTGCAGAGCAATGCTCTGTGCTTCCTTGCAGCCTTTCCTGACACAGCCCGCTCATCAAGCACTGCGAGTTCATTTGGCATTTCTGCATGATGTTTGTGCCGTCCGTTTAATCACCATGGAATTATTCTCCATTTGTTTCGGGTCTACACTATTCCTCTCACCTACCCTGTTGTTCTTTCTAGCTTCTTATGCATTTCCTGGGGTGCTTAGTTCTCAAAAAGAACACAATGGTGATTCCTTATTCAACACTATTTTTTGAGCTTGTTCTATGTGTGAGCCGTGGTGCCAGATGATGAAAATAAAAAGGTGAATTAAGATATACTCTCTGTCCTCAAAGAGCTCACACTTAGACGCAGGAGATAAACGTCTAAGTAGCCATTTAGAAAACAATATGGCAGTTGTAGGGATGAGGGAGAAATTCAGACGTTAAATGGGAGCTCAGCCTATTTGGCAGGTCAGGGAAGACTTCCTGGAAGAGGAGATGCTTGGGTTGAATCTCAGTTCAGGATAGGTAGGATTAATCAGTTAAAGGGAGTGAGAGTAGAAGGAATGGCAAGCAACAGCTTGGTGTGTTTGGAGAACTACAAGCTTGGAGTGGCGAAGGTAAGCGTTGAAAAGTAGGGGGTTTGGGGAGCTGAGACCAGTGAATGGACCCCCACCTTAAAGAACTTGCACTCTGGTTATGGGGAACCTTTAAAGTGTTTTAAGCTGGAGACTTCAATGTTTATATGTGCATTTAGATAGAAAACCCAGTGGGTGAAGATAGGTAATTTATCACTGTTTTCTTATTTAACCCACAGACAAACACTCTGCAAAAGGTCAAGGAGAAGCGGAATATTGGCTGCACGATCACCCTCCTTGTCCTGTCCAGAGGGCACTGTGTGTGTGTCCTCCAGGGGCTGTCAGCTGAGCCATCCCAGCCATGCCTCCTCTGTGGCAGTGGCCTCATGGATTGGTGGCTTCTTTACTCTTGATGGAAGAGGTGGATTAGGATGTTGGTGGAGACAGAGAAAAGTAGGTGGGTGGATCAAGAACTCTTAAGAGATTAAAACCAATAGACTTAACTAAATGCCCAGTGACAGATGAATGGATAAAGAAGATGTGGTACATATATACAGTGGAATATTACTCAGCCATAAAAAGGAATGAAATTGTGTCATTTGTAGAGATGTGGATGAACCTAGAGACTGTCCTACAGAGTGAAATAAGTCAGAAAGAGAAAAACAAATATTGTATATTAACGCGTATATGTGGAACGTAGAATAATGGTACAGATGAACCAGTCTGAAAGGCAGAAATAGAGACACAGATGTAGAGACCAAACGTATGGACACCAGCGGGGAAAGTGGGGGATGGTGGTGGGGGGATGAATTGGGAGATCGGGAGTGACATATATATACTAATATGTATAAAATAGATAACTAATAAGAATGTGCTGTATAAAAACAAACAAACAAACAAAAACAATAGGCTTGGTCATTTCTTGCTTGAACAACAGGGTGGTTTTTGTCATGTAAGAAAAAGAACTGACTCTCTAGGGTCACGGAGATCAAGGATCATACTCCAGCTCTGACAGTCACTAACTGTTTAATCTTGGGTAAGGCACCCCAACCTCTCTGAGCCCCAACTTACTCCTCTGTAAGGATGAGTAATAATGCCCATCCAACAGGGCTGTGGTGAAGATGCTTCTGGGAGAGTGCCTGGCCCATGGTAGATGCTCAGTGAGCATTAACTCTCTCCCTCCTTAACTATCAAATGTTTCATTGATTTCTGAACTAAAGCAGTCTTATTTCCTCTCAATATTTCAAGTGGGGTGGGGCAGGAAGTTAGCCCTGGGAGTGGTGCAGTTCAATGAATCCTAGCTCCTAGTATGTGTCAGGATTTGTGCTAGGAGCTATGCCCTCCAAACTAAGTTTGATTCTTGTATTTACTCTGAACGCAGGTGCACAATTTTACAGATGAGGAAACTGGGTCCCCAGAGATTGGATGTCTTGCCTATGATCCTGTGGATAGAAAGGTTCAAGTCCAGGATCTTATCAAATCTTATCCTTTTCATTACACCAAGCTTCCTACTAAGTACCAAGAATTTTGACGGGCCCTGGAAAACTGCAGAGTTGAATAACACATAGTGTCATTCCCTGAGAAGTGCATCGATTAATAGGACAAGCGGGACAGATATTTGTAGAGCTCTAGAAAACAGTGTGGAAGTACTGATCCAAAGTGAGGTGTGCTCAGAATGCTATGGGAGCCAAGTGGAGAGGGGCAGCTAAGGGTTGGGGGACTGTCTGGGGGCCTTTGGTTTCCTCGGAGTCCATCATCTGTGGTCTGGAGACGAGATGCTAATCATTAGATGAAACCTCAGGGCCAAGTCCATGGAGATGCTTCTGTGGCAGAAACATTGGCCACATCTACAAAGATTTCCTCTCTGTGCCCTTCTGGTCTGCGGATAAAGTCATTGGAAGTCACTTTGGAAGATTTATGCCTCATTGAGAAGGACACGGCTCTGTGTGGTTTCCATCCATCTGCTTGGTCTCCAAGATGAGCTTTCTTTTGAACGGGGAGAGCAGCCCATTTCCCTGCCACCTGCCAGTGTTTACTGTGCCACCATGGCTTATTACCGCTGCTATCAGCTGCCAAGGAGAAGTGTGCCTGCTTTGAACAGGAGCTCATAGAAGTTAATACTCGGGGCGGGGAGGCCAAGCCAAGAATCCAAGTGGAAACGTTTACCGTCAGTACAGTTACAACCCTTGTTCTCATGCCTCGTGCCCTTATGTCCAGCACGGCTACCACTCCCCATCCGCCCATACTCTCCATCTGTATCTTCTTGCCGCATCTACTGGGCATGGAGTCTGTCTCACTGCCTCCGTCAAAGTCATTGCCGAGCAGGGTTCGCCACTACTGAGGAACCATCGACAGCATGGAGACACCAGAGCCTCTGAATTTTCTGCTGTGAAAAAGGAATAGTTTCAATCTAGTTCACTTTAGTTTAGTTCATTCCCATGAACCCTTCTTGGGCACCACCAAGGGCTACAGAGAAGAATGACATGGTCCCTGGCTCAAGGAGCTAACGAGGGGTTCCACGTGTGTGTGTGTGTGTGTGTGTGTGTGTGTGTGTGATGGAATGATGAACAGTTATAAGTGAGATGGGATGTGTCCTGCGCTGGGCAGAAGTGTAGGGCAATGAGGTAGCCCAGGGGAGGGACATAGATGCCTCACTATAGGTGTGGCGCCAGGGATTGGAAAGGGGTGGATGGACATGGGATTTGCATTTAGGAAAAAAAAGTCACTCTGATTGCACTAGTCCCAGCAGTTCCAGAGTAGAAGGCTACCGTAGCAGTCCATGGAAGAGATGGATCAGGATGTTGACAGAGACAGAGAAAAGCTGGGGTCTCAAGAACTGTAGAGACCACAGTAGGCTTGGTCATCCATTTACTATGGCGAGCATGGGAGAGGCAGGTGCCAGGATGACACCGACATTCCTGGCTCAAACAACAGGGAGGTTGGTGATGCTTCTGAGTGAGATCTGATTCTTGGAAGAGATCAGAACGGGGGGGTTGGAGAGGAAGAGCAAAATTTTGGTTTTGGATCCTTTGAGTGTGAGATGCTCTGGGATTATTCAAGGGGAGGCGTTAATTAGGAAGCTTTATACAAAACCCGGAACTGAGAAAAGAGGTCTGGACTGGTTTTATAGACGTGTGAGTCATCTTGGTTTTGATGGTAATTGAAGCTGTGGGCATAGAAGACAGTGTTTTTTTCTAACCATTAAAAAAAAATTGAAGTCTAGTTGATTTACAGTGTTGTGTTAGTTTCAGGTGTACAGCAAAGTGATTCAGAGATATATATATATATATATATATATTCAGATAATATGTATATAACTTGTTGGTTATCTATTTTACACGTAGCAGTTTGTATCAGTTAATCCCCAACTCCTAATTTATCCCTTCCCCTGTCCCCTTTGGTAACCATAAGTCTGTTCTCTGTGTCTGAGAGTCTATTTCTGTTTTTGTAAATAAGTTCCTTTGTATCATTCTTTTTTTAAGATTCCACATATAAGTGGTGCCATATGATATTTGTCTTTCACTGTCTGACTTACTTCACTCAGTATGATCATCTCTAGGTCCATCCACGTTGCTGCAAATGACATTATTTCATTCTTTTTTAAGGCTGAGTAGTATTCCATTGTATATATATATGTACCACATCTTCCTTATCCATTCCTTTGTCGATGGACGTTTAGGTGGTTTCCACGGCCGCTATTGTAAATAGTGCTGCTATGAACATTGGGGTGTGTGTATCTTTTCAAATTATAGTTTTATCCAGATATATGCCCAGGAGCGGGATTGCTGGATCATACGGTAGTTCTAGTTTCGGTTTTTTAAGGAAACTTCATACTGTTCTCCATAGTGGCTGCACCAGTTTACATTCCCACCAACAGTGCAGGAGGGTTCCCTTTTCTCCACACCCTCTCCAGCATTTATTATTTGTAGACTTTTTAATGATGGGCTTTCTGACTGGTGTGAGGTGATACCTCACTGTGGTTTTGATTTGCATTTCTCTAATAATAAGAAATATTGAGCATCTTGTCGTGCACTTGTTGGCCATCTGCATGGGAGACAGTGTTGATTAAGAAGAGAAGGACTGATTGGGACTAAGTTTTGAGGAATTCCACTACTCACGGGCTGGAGGAGGAGGATAAACCCACAGAAGAGACGGAGGTGGTACAGCTAGAGAGGAAGAAATAGCAGCAGCAGGTTGTTAGGTCATAAAAGCCCAAGGAAAAGTATTTCAGTAAAAGGAAAGGGTCAACAGTGTCAAATGCTACTGAAAGGCCAATTGAGACAAGGCCTAGAAAGTGTCCACTGAACGTGGCTGTATGGACTTCAGCGGAGACATTAGCAAGAACTAGTTCAATGGAACGATGGCATCAGATCCAGATCAGAATGGGTTGTGGAGTATGGCGGGGGGGTGTGTGTGTGTGTAGAAGTGACAGCAGTGGCCACTTTAAAGTTTGAGAGGTGGGGGATGAGTAGCACCTGGACCTGGACTCTGGTGCTGATGGTGGGCAAATGCATCAAAGCAGGGAAGGATTAGACAGAGGCTGGGAATGTTGGAAAGAAAAAAAATGATATAGCAAAAAATTCCGAAGGTGGTAGGTAGCCGCGGTATCCAAAGATCAGACAGAGAGATGGCTGTGTCAGCTCCTCTCCTGTCCTAGGAGTGAAGGATGACGGGATGGATGCTCTTGCAGGCAGGTCTCTATGCCTGGTTGCAGGAGTCTCCTGTCTGAAAGCATTTATTTTCTCTGTAAAGTAGGAGGCAAGATCATCTGAAGAGAGAGAAGAATGTGGATGTGTATCCGGGACAGAAGCTTGAGAAGAGTAGATAGATCTCATAAAAAATACTGTGGAAACGGATGATGGTGTAGGTTTGCTTGGCAGGGCTGCGGGCTCACTTGAGGCTGGGGGGTCTGCGCAGCAGATCCGAGAGGCCCTAGTTGGCTTTTCCTGCCTGGACGGAGGCATGGAGCTAGCAGCCAGTTGTGTTTTCCCAGGCTTGGGTTTTATCTGGATGGTGCAAACAAAAGGAAGCAGATGGGCCAGGTAGCTTAGGGTATGGGCAAAAATGTCATTAAAATCATGGACCATGGAGACTAAGTTAAATCAGTAAATGAAGAAAGGAGAGTGCTGATGACCTGGGAGGAGCTAGAGTTTAAGAACTCAGAGTGAGAGTAGTTGTGTAAGCAAGATGGAAGGTGGAGGAGATGGTGGCTGGAGGGGTGTGGTGGAGGGGAAAGAAGACCACTGGAGATGAGTAGGTCAACAGACTGACTAAGGGACCACCTGCTGGGTCATCCATGTGGATGCGGACATCACCAGGATGATGGCAAAGCCTGGCGTGGAAAAAATAACATGCACTATAGCCTTCAGTGAATGAAAGACAAGAGCAGCTAAAAGGGGGAGGAGGACAGACCCTGTGGTATTAACTCAGAGAAACTTGCAACAAATGGCCCTTAACCTCACTTTGGAGGGCATCAGTACGTCATGGTAAGTATCCTGAAAGCATCTATTCACACGTTCATTCAGCATCTATTGACAGTTGATGATCTCGCATTGTTGAGTATCCTCTCTTTGCCAGGCACGTCGCTAAACACTGGGGTGACAGGTGAATGAGACACATTTCCCAGAGATCTAACTATTCAGCAGAAGACGCAGAGGCAAAGACAGGAACCTACAATGCCATGTATCATGCTGTTTCTGAAGCAGAGGAAGAATTTTCATCGTGGCCCAGAGGAGTGAGGAATGAATTCTTATTGGGGATGGTGAACAAGATGTCCCAGAAGAGAGGCTTATTTGGGCTGGAAGTTGGAGAGTCCAGAGGTCCAACATCAAGGTATCGAGAGGTTTGGTTCCTTCTGGAGACTGAGGGAGAATCCATTCCATGCCTCTCTCCCAGCTTCTGGTGACTTCTGGCAGCCCTTGGCTTTCCCTGGTTTACAGCTACATAACTCCAATCTCTGCCTCTGAAGTCACATGGCCTACTCTCCTCTGTCGCTCTGTGTGTCACATCTATCTCTTCTTTCTCTTAGAAGGTCTGCAGTCACTGGATTCAGGGCTCACCCTAAATCCAGGACAATCTCATCTAGAAATCTTTAGTTCTATCTGCAAAAACTCTATTTCTAAATAAGGCCACATTCACGGGTACCAGGGCTTAGGACTTGGATATATCTTTTTTAAGGCCACTGTCCAACCTACTATACCCTCCCTGTAATTGGCAACAATTTCTACCCACGCTCTGACACTTGGATGTCTTTCCTTTTTCTGAATACCCAAGTCCTTTCGTGTAACTTTTCCAGTGTCCGGCTTCTATGGTCCTGGGGTCTACCTTCCATCTTTTTAGTGTTATCTCCCCCGAGAGCTGAAGACCTGCTCCCAGGCCACATGCTGTGCTGCGCCACTAGGCTGCCTTGCCACTGATTCCTGGCTGTTGAAGATTTTCTGCCCTGACGTGGCTACTGGCCTGTGACAGTCTCTCCAAATGCACACAGGCTCAAAGGCACTCTGTTGAAGGTTCCAGCAGCTTACCCTCTATGTCAGACCCCCTCCAGACTCCATTTTCTCCCACCATCCAGAACCTGGATGCCTGCTGCGTCCTGGGGCTTATATTTTCCATCCTGGGTCTAGGAACCTGGCCTCTGCCTCTCTGATCAATCACTTCTCCCTCATACGTCTTTGAGATGTCTTGTTTTTTTATTCTGGCTATGACATTCACAGCCTGGCAGCAGCTCTAGCCTAACCCCATCCCAACCTTAGACCCTAGAACCCTTCTGACCTGGCTGTTGTCTTGAATGCACACCTGTGTACAGGGGAGATAGAACTTATCCCGCACCTGCTGTGTCTTCTGTCCCAGGTCCCAGGTCCTTCTGGTTCCCTTTTCCTCATCATGTCACCAGAAAAGGCCTCAGGAGAATGAGGACCACCCAGGTCTCACTTTCTGAAGATCCAGTGAGGTGATTGCCTTGTTCTTGCAGAGCTCACGGGGAATGCACAGTCTCATGGCAGCATGTGGGGATTTCCTCGCTGCTACTTACTAGACGTCTGACCTTGGGAGAGTGCATTGCCTTCTCTGCTTCAGCCTCCTCATCTGTAAAGTGCGGACAGTAACAGAACATTTTTCTAGAGCTCTGTTGGTTTGAGGTTTGGCCTGATGAGGGTCAGGATAAGAGGTGACTCCAGGGAAGATTATAATTGTATGTTTTGCAGGGATGCCCTGGAGGACATGGACCTCTGTCCACCACGCAGGGTCTCCTCAACGTGAACTCGGGAGAAATTGCTGTCAGATCACATAATCGGGTAAAGCTGGGGCTCACTTGTGAAAGCAATTTGTTCTGTATTAATCACATCAGAAAACTCAAGACACCTCTCGTTTTCCTTTGTACCTTGGCAGCTAGGGAGCTCAGAGCCAAATTTGTGCCCTTTGTCTAGCATGAGGATGGAGCCATAGGGGCTGTTTCCCATGCACTAAATGTTTCTTCGGTTATGTTACTTTCACTTTGGTAGTGGATACGTTTGGAATTGCAGCCCTGCTCACACTAGCTGGTGGCAGACCACCCCCCCGCCCCAAGTTGTGACTCTGAATAATGTTATCCCCTGAGTTGTGTGCTCCCTGCCCAAGGCCTCAATTCATCTGTAGAATCCCTATCCGCAGTGTGATGGTATTTGGAAATGGGGTCTTTGGGAGGTAATTTCATTTAGATGAGGTCTTGAGATGCTCATGGTAAGATGAGTTCCCTTACAAGAAGACACACCCAAAAGCTTGCTTCCTTTCGGTCTCCCTACTCATAGGCATGGAGGAAAGGCCATGTAAGATGCAGTGAGAAGTCATCTGCCCGCAGCCCAAAGAGAGAGGCCTCACCAGACACTGACCATGCCGGCACCTTGATCTTGGACTTTCAATCTCCAGAACTGTGAGAAAACAAAATCTTGCTGTTGAAGCCCCCCGAGTCTGTGGCTTTTTGTTATGGCAGCCCAAGATAAGACACCCTCACATCCAACCTCAACTAATTTCTGGGTAAATGGCAGCCATCTGTGACAAACTGGACCAAAGATGACTTCTTCCTAGGAATCTGGGGTTGGACCAAGAGAGAGTCAGCATCTCCCCAGGTGGCTTGAGCCCTAAGGAGCAGACTTGGGGGCTGCAGATAACTAAGTGGATGGGCAGGAGGCATGCCAGACTTCTGAGGAAGAAGAGAGAGTCAGGTGCATGAGATAAACAGAGCTGTAGGACAGTCAGCTGATACCTTCTGGGATCCAGAAAGAAGCTTTGTTACTGGTACTTTCTTTCCTGGGGCCCAGTTACTTTCTAGCTCTTGGGTTCCACAGATTAAATCTCAAGTACATATTTTTTGAGTTGCAACATTTCCTTTTTTTTTCCCATATAAATGTAGCTTGAATTCATTTCTGTTACTTGCAAACAAACAGAAATTCTCCAGTAAGCCCTTTGCTCCGATCCTTCACCCTGTCACTATTTACGTTTTGGTGCTGCACCATCTTTCGTGAGGTGCCTCAGAATCCTCTGTGGGCACGGGTGGATTGTGAATAACTGAAAAGAATTCAGATAGTCTCTTCTGAAGCTGGGTAGGAGCTGAGGCAGGTTACGAAGGCTCCTGGATGTCACAGACAACAAGACAGGGCCTGGGCGAAGTCCAGACCACAGAGAGATGAGTGGTTGACCCAGAGTGTCTTTGGTTATAGGAGTATCTCTTCTGCCACAGAGAAAAATCATTTTGGCCTGGCACGGCTTGCTTTGAAAGCATGTTAGCTTTTTCCTAGCTTGCTCTTGCTTTGCCAGGAGTTGTAGATCAGTGAGTTATTTGTGCTTATTTCTCGGAACTCACCCTGAATAGTCCCAATTATGGCTCCAAACAACGGTGATTGCTATTATTGAGGATTTAGGGAAGGGCTTATGTTTCTAAACATCTTTTTATGAGCCTCCATTTCTATGGTAACCATGATAGGCTGCTCGGTACACACGAGCACTTCTTTGGGAAAACCTGATAGAAGAAAACCTGAATTTACAGAAGAGATAAAGAAGAGGTGGGCTATTCACCTGGTCTTATAGAGAATTCAGAGAGCTGCTCCCCTGGAGCATTCGGTGCCTTCTCTGTTCTCCGTAAAGATCATGAACAATGTCTTACACAGAATAGACTCTGAATGAGAATTTTGTTGATTGATTGATGAGCCACTTGGGAAGAAGAGAAATGTGAAGCTAGGGTGATGGTTTGCTGCTGCCAATTGGAGATAAAACGGAAAGGAACAGAAAGCATCCTGAGCAGACAGCCATAGTCAGTGGGGAATGGGACTCTATTTTAAAAAAATGTGATTTGCATACAGTTTTTAGGAAACTTCTTGCTGCGTAAACCAAGGTAGACAGGCATGTTTCTCATCAATGTGCCTGAGGTCCAAGGGATGGCCCCTTGCCCTGGGTCCCAGCACTAATCAAAGGAGGAGGTAAGCACCCACCGTGCCTCAGTGCCGGGACCCAACATTTTTGCAGAGAGGAGCTACTTGTCATTGCCTAAGTTTCAAGTCACCATGGGGGAGAAGCTGCATTTTGCAAACCTGAGACCTTGAATAACGTGGAGAGCAGGGGCCGCCAGACTCCTCTTCCCCCTGGGGACCTGCACTGGTAAGGCCTCTTGGTTGCAAAGAGCAGAGCAAAGGGCCCTGGACCGACGGAGCTGGTTTGAACAAGAAAGGGGAATTTAGGATAAAGAAACAGAACTACTTTCTGGACTCCAAGGGCAGGAATGCAGCTGGGCTTCAGACAGGGCGGACCCGGGAGGTGAAAAGGCGTGAAGGATGCAGGCAGCACCCTTGCTCCATCCTTTTCTCTTGAAGCCTGGCTTTATCCACCTCTGCGTGCACAGTGGGGGCCTGGTGGTCGAGGAGGTCACCGACAGCCCACAGACTACTCCCGGCACCCCAAACGGGGTCAGCTCCAGCCCCGGGGGCAAGCCTGAGAGGGTGTGTCTGGTAGCAACTAGTTAGCTCCGAGAAATGTAGTTAAGTCAAGAGCTCCCAGTAGATCACTTTGATTCAATATGAATTCACCAAATATCCCTTGTGGGCCTGTCTCTGTGACAGGTGTAAGGGGATAAAATAAGTAAGAACTGGCCTTAGCCTCGTTAGTTCATTGTCTGGCTGGGGAGATAGGTCGGTAAAGAGATACGGAATGGAAATTGCCAGGATGGGGACAATCACAGATTTTGGGGGGCGGTTCAAAGGAGGGGTGTATGCGTTTATTCACTCAGCAAACATTCATGAGTACTTCCCAGGGCCTGAAAGTGCAGCAGTGTCCATGGCAGACAGGGCCTCAGGGGAGAGGAAGGAAAGAGCCCTGGAAATAAGTAGGTCAGGAAAGGGAGTAAAAGGCCATCGCGGAGTCATCCACATGGGTGCTGACGTCAACCAGGATGATGGCAAAGCCTGGGGTAGAAAAAATAACATGCACCAGCCTCCAGTGAATGATCAAGAGTCAAGGCGGGTGGGACGCAAAGCCCAAAGAGCGGGGCAGGGGCCAGATCGCGAGGATCTTGGAAGGCCTCGTGGGCTGTGATGGGGCCCTGGATTTTACTTTAAGCACAGCTGGAATATGCTGAGTGAGGCTGGATAGCCAGGGGTGAGGGAGGAAGCGGGGAGGGCAGAGGGGCGTGGTGGCTGAGTTAGCGGTGGTAGGGCCCGGGAGAGACGGACCCAGATTTGGAGGGAGAACCCCTGGGTCTTGCAAATGGGTTGCATGTAGGGAGTGAAGAAAAGAAAGAACCCAGGATTAATTCTTAGGCTTTGAATCAAGCAGCTGGGGAAATTGTGGTGCCATGTACCGAGAAGGGGAAAATTAAGTGAGAAAAAGCATTTGTGGGATCAAGGGTTCTGTCACATCCTTTTAAGTGTGAGGTTCCTCTTGGACGTCCAAGTAGAGATGTGGGGCAGACAGAGGCAGTCTGGTGCTCCAGAGCAGCGCCGCCCAGCGGAAATACAACGTGAGCCACAAATGTGAGTCACCTAGGTGTTGTTGTTTTTTTTTTTTTTTTTTTCGGTACGCGAGCCTCTCACTGTTGTGGCCTCTCCTGTTGCGGAGCACAGGCTCCCGGAAGCACAGGCTCAGCGGCCATGGCTCACGGGCCCAGCCGCTCCGCGGCACGTGGGATCTTCCCGGACCGGGGCACGAACCCGTGTCCCCTGCATCGGCAGGCGGACTCTCAACCGCCGCGCCACCAGGGAAGCCCCAGGGAAGCCCCACCTAGGTGGTTTTAAAATTCACTAGAAGCTCCTTAAAGAGGTAAAAGGGAACGATGTGCAACTGATTTAAGTATACGTTGTATTTAATCCAATATATCCCCAGTATTATAATTTTAATAACAATCAAAATAAAATAGATATTTTTCATTTTGGGGGATGAGTTCATCTAAATCTGGCGCCTGTTTCCCCTTTCGGCACACCTCAAGGTGGCACACCTAGCCGCCTGTCAAGAACTCAGGGGCCATGTGTGCCTCCTGGTGCTACCATCTTGGAGGTGCAGACAGGGAGAAAGTTGAGGGCTATAGACCTGCATTTTGGGGTCATTATCACAGAGGAGACAGCTGAGGCACGGGGTTACCTAGGGATACCTAGGGACCGCAGATGGGGAGGGCGGCTCAAGGGTGCACTCCAGGGCACTCCCAAATGGACAGCTTGGGTAGAGAGCAGGGGAGACCAGGAAACAGTGAGGGACTTGGCGTGTGAGGAGTCAAAGAGTGAAGAAGGGGGAGAGGGCTTCCAAGTGTCCGGGACAGCAGGGGCAGGAAGGGCCGTGGAGGGGTCTGGAAGGTGGTGGGCTTTTCTAGAGCGGGGAGAGGATGGGAAGGGGCAGGTGCGGGAGCCCTGTGGGTCCCGTGCCCATGCTGAGGACTGGGAGCTTCCTTCCCTGGGTCAGGGGTCTGGGGCATGTTTGCAACCACACACACACAGCACACTCCCTGGTCACTCTGGGGTCAGTGTGCTGCCTGCCCGGGCTAGGCCCTGCTTTCGTCCCTATTCAGAAACCCAGAGTGAGACAGGGTCACAGTCTCACAGGAGTAGTTGTTCTATATTATAAACAAAAACTTCGTTTCTTTTTTTTAAACGTTATTTTTTAATTTTATTGAAGTATAGTTGATTTACAATGTCATGCTTTTCTCAGGTGTACAGCACAGTGATTCAGTTATATATATATTTTTTCTTTTTCAGATTCTTTTCCCTTATAGGTTATTACAAAATACTGAGTAGAGTTCCCTGTGCTGTACAGTAGGTCCTTGTCACTTATCTATTTTATATACAGTCATGTGTATCTGTTAATCCCCAAATCCTAATTTTTCCCTCCTTTGGTAACCATAAATTGCTTTCTGTGCCTATGGGTCTATTTCTGTTTTGTAAATAAGTTCATTTGTGTCTTTTAAATTGTTTTTTTAGATTTCACATATAAGCAATATATGATATTTGTCTTTCTCTGTCTGGCTTACTTCACTTAGGATAATCATCTCTAGGTCCAACCATATTGCTGCAAATGGCATTATTTCATTCTTTTTTATGGCTGAGTAATATTCCATGGTGTATATATGCCACATCTTCGTTATCCATTCATCTGTCAACGGACATTTAGGTTGTCTCCATGTCCCGACTATCGGAAACAGTGCTGCTATGAACATTGGGGTACATATACCTTTTTGAATTATAGTTTTCTCTGCATATATGCCTGGCAGTGGGATCCCTGGACCATAGGGTAACTCTATAAATAGATTATTTTAAATTATAAGTGTCATGAAAGGAAAGTACCCACTTCCATTAGAAAGAACTGCAGGGGTATCTACGGCCGTTTGGAGAAAGTGATATTCAGGCTGGTTAAGCCCGCTTACTACTCCTTGACCCCAGAGCTCACACCTGGCTCTGCTGGCCCTGAGGCTTCAGGGGACTGGTAGAAGGAAGGCCAGGCAGGAACAGTTAAGCAGCATGATGGACCGGGGGGTGGGGGGGGTGGTCACTGCACTGGGACTCAGAAGACCCAGGTGAGCCCTTGTGTGGGGCACTTAAACTCCCCAAGCTTTCATTTCTAAGCAGCGAGAAAAATCCCCAGTGGACTTACATCTGGGCGATCAGACAAGGCTTAGCTGATGAACGTGCTTTGAAAACCATGTCACACTGCATACGTAGAACATGTTAACATTTATGCAAACAACATTTTTTGTGCCAGTTCCATGCCAGGTGCTCGGGGGGCAGATTCAGTGGTTTGTGAGACACGGCCCTCATCCACAGGCCTCATAGTCTAACGGGCCTGAGAGAGAAACAGAAGGCGGGAGCTGTGTGTTGAATGTTCCCTCCTGCACCGTCCGCGGGCTGTGATGGCCAGTGATGCTCTGGGAATGCCAATCGGACTGTGATACCTGCTTTTTTTTAAATTGAAATACAGTTGATTTACAATGTTGTGTTAGTTTCAGTGTACAGCACAGTGATTCAGGTTTTTTTTTGCAGATTCCATTCCATTATAGGTAATTATAAGATATTGGGTATAATTCCCTGTGTTATAGAGTACATCCTTGATGCTTATCTATTTTATGTATAGTATCTGTTAATCCCATACCCCTAATTTGTCCCTCCCCCCTCCCTCTCCCTTTGGTAATTGTAAGTTTGTTCTCTCTATCTGTGAGTCTGTTTCTGCTTTGCTTACACATTCATTTGTATTATTTTTTAATTAAAGCCTTCAGTGCCCCCTTGGCCCCATGAAGAAGCCGGTGCTCTTGCCTCCCTGACATGCCTGTGGGCTGTCATCTCCTGCGGCTGCCCCTCTGAGCGCACCTCTGCCTTCCTGCTCCTGTGTCCACACACATTTCTCCCTCCTTTCCAATTCGCCTTTACACTCAGATCTTTTTTTCTGTGGACCTATCTGCTCACCTATCCTGTTACCCACTCCTCTCTCCCCAAGTGCTGTTGTCCACTCTCTTCTCTGCGCTAAATCAGTTTCTCACGTGTAGCTTCCTATTTGTATGTGGCAGGCTCTCCTCTGAATAGTTCTTTATGTCTGTAAAAAGGACTCTTTAGTTGCAAGTATCTGAAATCTAATCAAACCAGACTAAATTTTTAAAAAGTGATCGTGATTGTTGTGGTTGTTCTCTTAGGGGACTCATGAAACTGAGACATTCAAGAAATGAATCTGGCTTCAGGAGCAGCTGGATCCAGGTGTGTGTCATCAGGAAGGTGACCCTTTTGCCTATCGATGTTCCCCCCGTTAGGCTTTATTCTCAGGCAGTTGCTCCCTGGGGTGGTGAATGCGGCTGCTGGCAGCTCCAGGTTCTGTTATGAGGAGAAGGCACTTCTTTTCCAGTAGTTTCAGCAAAAGTCTGGACTGAGTCACGTGCCCTTCCCTGAGCTAACCGTGTAGCTGGTGGTGTGGGTTCTCTGACTGACCAGGCATGGGGCCCCGTGCCCTGGACGTCCAGACGTCCAGCTCCAGCTGGAACTACGTGAGCTCAGAAGTCAGGTTCTTCAGAGGAAAACCCAGGCACTATTGGTGGAAGAAGGGATTCTGGACAAGCACATATCAAAAACGTCTGCTTTCGGGCTTCCCTGGTGGCGCAGTGGTTGAGAGTCCGCCTGCCGATGCAGGGGACACGGGTTCGCGCCCTGGTCCGGGAAGATCCCACATGCCGCGGAGCGGCTGGGCCCGTGAGCCATGGCCACTGAGCCTGCGCGTCCGGAGCCTGTGCTCCGCAAAGGGAGAGGCCACAGCAGAGGGAGGCCCGCGTACAGCAAAAAAAACAAAAACAATAACAAAACACAGTGCTCCCAGCACTGCGGGCCTGAGGGGCATGGTTCCTTGAACGCGGCGTATCACCCTCTCGGGTCTCAGTTTCCCTACTTTTAAAGTTTGGATTGAAATAGCTGCTCATAAACTTAGTATTACATTTACAAGTGGCTTTGACCTCAGAGCAAAGGGTGGGGAAATAAGATTTTTTTCGCTGACATACTTCTCCTTTTGAAGGTAAAAAGTGAGGATGGGAATTCGCATTGGAAATCAATATTTTAGAAGACTTAATGGCAGCATGACAACTGCACATTTGTGGCTCTCAAAAGGGCAGATCTGTGCAAATCAGAAGAGAAGGAGCAAAATCAGTAATTTCACGTCTTGCCTGAGAAAGAGGATTCATAGAGAATTTTAACAAGGAATGAAGTTACTGCGAGGGACTCCCCGTTCGGGTTAGTTTTCTTTTCTTTTCTTTTTTGTTTAAAGACTCTTGGTAACAGATTCAGGGTGCAGCTGTTGAAAAGAGGGCTCATTAATTAAAAAGCTGCAGCGACTTTCCCTGGTCTATAGAAATGAATTCTCATTTCTCACGGAGACATTTAAAGTCCTGTACCATCGGAGCCCAACTTCATTTCATGTTTTCTTGGGTATAAAAATCCATTGCCCTTTGGACATTACTGGCCCTCATTGCTGGTCCATTCCAACAGTTATTCATCCCCTGAATGTCAATGGGTACCTACTATGTGCCAGGCCCTTTTTAGGTGAGGGGATATGGTGGTGAATAAAATCACACCCTGTCCTCTGTCGAGGCCACAGCATTGGGCTCAGACAGCTGGATTAGAATTTAGACTCAGGTATGTGCCAAAAGTGTGATTCTGGGGAAATTTTTTCTCCTTTCCAAGCCTCCTTTTTCTCTTCTATAAAGTGAGGTAAGAATACAGATTCTTAGATTTGGTGCAGATGAATGAGAAAATACATGCCATGAGCTTGACAACAGAGATGGTTCCAGTTCACTTTAGCTTCCTCATTGCTGATAAGATCTGCTCTGTCCAGAATGTCTGTTTTCATCAGACTTGCCGGTTGGCCTGGACACAGAACCACTGAAGCCACACTGTCCCTGTGAGAATGCATTTCCCCAGTTAGCTCCTCTGGCAAGTGGGGAGCTCTAGCTTTATTAAGCAGGGGACACAGAAGACTTTGGAGAAAGTGAGAGGAATGGTGTGATTGGAGCTGGGGTTCCAGTTAGGTAGCCATTGCGATAATCACACGAGAAGCGGCCAGGAAGGAAGGAGTGATGTAGATGTGAAAATCTATAGAAGTGATACATGGTATGGAAAGGGAGGGAGAGATTTTGAACCTGGGAGAAAAGCGGTACTGGTGATTGGAAATGGGGGCCTTGAGAAAGGGGAGCTGGTTATAGGGGGAGAAGGTAGAGTTTAATTTTATCCAAGAACTCTAGACTGCTCTCTTGGTAATTTGGGGCCATCGGGGTAGGGGGCGGAGGACAGGTTATTTCAATCCTCCTTAGCTCATGACGCAAGCAAAGTGAGCATTCAGCACCAGGCATGTGAGATTCAGAGGCCTGTTGGCTTGGGCCAAGTGGCTGAAGAAGGAGGTAAGGCATGAATTGCCTGGGGCCCTGATCATCCTCCTGGGCATGAGGGGGGGGGTCTTCTCATGGCCTGAGTGCTCCATCAGGATGGATGTCACGACACAGGTGGCATGGCCACATGGCAGTGTGGACCACAGGCTGTCTGCTCTCTGGGTCCTAGCTCTGCTTGACTATGTAAAGAGGGACACCCAGGTTTTTTTTTTTTTTTTTTTTTTGGGGATACACGGGCTTCTCACTGTTGTGGCCTCTCCCGTTGTGGAGCACAGGCTCCGGACACGCAGGCTCAGCGGCCATGGCCCACGGGCCCAGCCGCTCCGTGGCATGTGGGATCTTCCCGGACCGGGGCACGAACCCGTGTCCCCTGCATCGACAGGCGGACTCTCAACCACTGCGCCACCAGGGAAGCCCGACACCCAGGTTTTGAGGTTTTGAATAAGTAGCAGCTGGGCTCTATTCCTCAAGTCCTTGCCTTGCTGCTTTGGCCGGAAGGTAGCCTGCTTGTCCCCTATGTCCCTTGGTTGCCACATTGGGACCGGGAATTATCTCTCAATGACTTATTTACTCAAAGGCTCTGTTCTTACAAGCCTCTTTCTGGCTCATCTCCTTTAGGTTGCTTTGCGAGATACATGCAATAATACCTGGCAACACACCACCAGTTGGGTTGGCAACTGCTGAGCAGTGTGTGATGTAACTTTCACCCTCTTTTCAACATTCTTCCTGCCACCAAACACCCGAATGCCTTCTTCTCTAGTCTTCATTCCACAAAGCAAGGTGATCACAAAACGACTTTAAGGTTTCGAACGGCAAAATGGATAAAGGTGACGGTGCTGTAAGAGGGCAAACATCCAGCACGCAGCTGAGAACAGGGACCTGGCGTGTGGGGACGAGGCTGTGGCTCCTGGTCCAGCTCTGAGAGGTTTCATCTTAGCTGAAGCTGGGGGAGAGAATGAACTCTTCAGAGGGGGGTGAGAAGGACAGAGGCAGGAGGGAGACCAGCAGAACTGAGAAGGAAGGGAAGGAGAGAGGCAGGGTTTATTAGGAAACTTAACCCTAATGCTAAACCTAACCCCAACCCTAACCCTAGCCATAACTCCAAGCCAAACTTAACCCTAACCCTAACCCTGCTCTCGACTGCCGTGGAACCAGGGATATAAGCACCAAGGCTGACAAAAGCTATTAGAACTTGGGACTAAAGAGCTGTGACCAAGGAGAAGGGCTCAGAGATGGATCACAAGAGGTTCAGCTGAGAGCTGGGGATGCGGAAGTAGAGACGGCATCTTGCTAAGCAGCCTCAGAATCAGGGTTTTGACTGGAGCAGCACAGGATCAAGACTGGACGACCAGAGCTGGACCCCTGGGATCCACAGCTGGAGTCGAGGGACTTCTGAGCTTCTTGGTGTGTGAAAAAGCACTTTGCGACTGTTTAAGCCCATTTAAGTCAAGGGTTTTCTGTTTCTTGCAGCCAAACACATCTTAGTGGTTTTCACTATCTACCAGAATGTAAACTCCAGGAAGGCAGGAATCTCCCTATCTTGTTCATTCTTGAATACCCAGGGCCTAGAAGAGTGGCCAGTGTATGTGGATAAATATTCATTGAATGCAATATCTTTAAGAAAGTGGTTCTAATAATATTATTAGTAAAGACTGATGGAATTTTTTAGGTAAGAAAACAGGTACATGCCTCTGGGAGCTTCTCCAAAATCAGTTTTCCTGTAAGGGACTCAGATGAGTGGGCGGAGGGCCTAGCGCCACTTGGCTGCAAAACATCATCTACAAATACCATCATCCAGTGTCACTTTTCTTGAACCAGAAGCCCAGAACAATGGTTCTCTACGAAAATCACTTGGGAGTTTTTCTAAACTACACGTGCCTCTTTGAACTGCTTAACTGCAAAAAAAGACATTTCTGAGACAACTGAGGAAATTTGATTATGGGTTAGGTCTGCAGCATTCAATAGAAATCTAATGCAAACCACATAAGTAATTTAAAGTTTTGTAGTAGTCACATTACAAAAAAGGAAAAACAAACAGGGGAAATGAAAAATATTGTTTTACTTCAACAAATACATCCAAAATGTTATCATTTCAATGTGTAACATATAAGAAACTATTAATGAATTAATTTATATCCTTCTTTCCATGGGTGAATGTGGCTGAGCCGTGAAATTTTGAGTTGCCCAGGAAACGGGTGTAATGAAGGGCAGCCTCTAATCCTGGCTTGACCACCACTGTGCTGTGTGTGCACTGGCAGTTTATTTCCCTCTCTGGGCCTTCGTTGCTTCCTCTATAAAAAGTCTCTATGCATATAGTAACCTGAAGCCTCAAAACAGGTATGTGAAGTAGGTATTACTCACCCACTCTACCTGTGAGGATGCTGAGACTCAAAGAAGTTGAGGACCTTGCTCGGGTCTCATAGCTGTGAAGGTGGAATCGATACTGAACTCAGGTATCCCTGACCCTGTAGAGGGCTCTTTCCACTTTGTTGCCCTTTCAAACCCTCTCTCTTTTGGACCAGAAACCTCCCAGAAAGTAACACCACCTTTCCACCTCGGTCTAGGATCCTGGTCAGGGTTGCAAGACTCTCCTCCCCAGCCTTACAGACAGAAGCCAGTGGAGATCTGGGAGACGTGTGTGGGGCGATAGCAAGGGCCCACTTGTTTTTTCTAAAAATACACGGACTGATGCAATGTCTAAACTGCCCTGCCTTAGAATACAAAGGCATTATTTGCTCTTGAAAACAAAGGGGGTTGGGGCTCTGCTTGATGTTTACAGTGAAGACTCTGCTTGCTGTCAGTAAGACTGTCCTCACCAGCATCCCCTCAACTTCTGGGCACTGAGAGGGATACCCCGACCCCAAACCCCTTTAATCTGGGGGTGGGCTTTCGTGTTATGCTTAGCAGCAATACCAAGGGAAATTCAAAGTCAAAATTAGCTTGAGGGTTGCTGGTACAAATAAATTCTTCTCAGTGGAGTGAGTGAAGCATGGTAATTTAGCAATTGACGACCATTTTCTCAATAATAACCAAAATAATAATTCATAATTAGAAGAGGTGTGATAAAGGATTGCATTTAAACCAGATGCAAAACATTCACACCCCCTACATCCACTCCTCACTTTTATTCTTCTCGCTGACTAATTTAAATATTTCTCATTCCCTTTTCTCCTGCAAAAAGATGAAAAGGGCTATTTTTCCCTTGAGTAAAGATGAGTGTAATTTTCTTCTAGCAGGCACACCCACAGTTCACTGTTGACTTACCACAAAGGCCAATTAATAGACAATCGCCCTTATTTGCTAATCTCGCGTGCCTTATGAGTGACTGTGAGTTGAAATGGAGTTGATCTGAGAGGGGCCATCCCTGGGCCGGCTTCTCACAAGAAGAACAATGCCCACCTCGGGGGTGTTCTGGAGACCCTGGCGCTGGTCCCTCATCAGCCCACTGTATCCCTGCTCTGGCCTCGTTGCTTTGATGGAGACTTGAGGAGTATGGCCGCCCAAGCTTTGAAGGTGACTAATTAAGCTCTCGCTGCCTGTGCCCTGAACGTCCTGGGGTGAGCCTCTGGATGAAGAAGCTTCTCATGGCTGGTGAGGCTCTGGAGCAGAAAGAGAGTATGCAGAAGCACTTAATGCTTCTTCTAATTTCTCAGACAACTTGGAGGCACCGAAGGCAGAGCGTCCTGGGAATTTATTCTCACTGTTAATGGAGATAATTTGAGGAAAGCACTTTCAGCTGTTTGTGCTCATAGCCCCTTCCGCTTTGCACTGCCTACACCCAATTAACTAATCATTTTTATAGAGGGAGCAACTTGGCCTTAAGAGAGAACACGCTGTGTGATGAAATATAGGAGGAAGCAAGGACTCTGGGTTTTCTGCTGTCCTAGTTAAAGAGTGAGAGAGAGAACAGTCCTGGCTGACTCTCACAGATCCACCTTCTTCAAGGGAGAAACTGGGGGCAGGGGTGAACCTGAGAGGAGCAGTCGGTGCTGTATCGTCCAGGACAGAACCAACTGGATGTGGAGATGGAGAGGAGTGGACCGAGGTGAGATCCCCCAACTGTCTCCCTAGAACACACTCTATCGGTGTCCATCGAAGGGCGCCGATGGAAGGGTGTACAGAGGGGAAGGATCGTCCCTTCTGGTAATCAAGCTGAGAGATCACAGATCCAGGAGAGGACTTAGGTGTGAACTCTTTAAGTCTCTGTGGTTGAAATCAGCAGTGACTTCAAAAGTAGAAGAGTTTTGGACCCAAGTATATCTCCCCACCAGGGGCTACGGATACTGCACCTGTAACCACACCATCTGGAGTTCCAGGCAGAATGCAAATACTCCTGGGAGGAACCAGTGCACACAGCAAGGATCCCTGTGTACACAGCAAGTTCGGATCAAGGCACAGTAGAGTGGGGCTCAGGATAGGTTTCAGGAGGAACAGACAACAAAGAAATAGACAAGGAGTTACATAGCACACACATGTTCTATAAGTGTGTTTAAGTGCTGTAGAGAAAAATGCAGCAAAGCAAGGGGATAGGGAGAGCAAGGGGTGGGGTGTTACTTTGTATCGCATGATTGGGAAGGTCTTTTGGAAAAGGTGACTTTTTAAAAATACATAAATTTATTTATTTATTTATGGCTGCATTGGGTCCTCTTTGCTGTGCACGGGCTTTCTCTAGTTGTAGAGAGAGGGGGCTACTCTTTGTTGCGGTACGTGGGCTTCTCATTGCAGTGGCTTCTCTTGTTGCAGAGCATGGGCTCTAGGCACACGGGCTTCAGTAGTTGTGGCCCGCAGGCTCAGCAGTTGCAGCGGACGGGCTTAGTTGCTCCGCGGCATGTGGGATCTTGCCGAACCAGAGCTCGAACCCGTGTCCCCTGCACTGGCAGGCGGATTCTTAACCACTGTGCCACCAGGGAAATCCCAAAAGGTTACATCTGAGGAACAACCAGGCGGAAGTAAGAGAGTGAGAGCTATGTGGACATCGGGAAAAAGCATCCTAAGAGGGAGGAATAGCAAATGAAACAGCCCGAAGACAGGGATATGCTTGGCTTGTTTGAGCAATAACAGGAAAGTCCATGTAGTTGAAATAGAGGATGTGAGAGGGAGTGCTGCAGCGAAGATGGTCAGACAGTTAGTCAGTGGCCCCGTGGGCCACTGTAAAGAGTTTGCTTATGTTATTCCTGTTATGGGAAAGATAGGAGTGATGTGAGTGTTCTGATGGCTGGGGTGTGCACAGACCTCAAGGGACAAAGGAGGAAAACGATGGGTAATCAGGTTCCTGCATCAGTCTAGGCTAGAGAGAAAATATGTCCTTGCACCACGATGGCAGTGGCAGACATGGGAGGTGGATTCCACACGATTTCAATGGAAGGTCCAGCCGAAATTCCTGGCAGATTAGATACGGGGTGTCCGAGAGCGTGAACAGTGTGGTGTGACTCCAGTGCTCTTGGCTGCAGCAGCTGGTAGGATGGAAATGCTATTTCCAAGACAGGGAGGATGGTGGGAGGAAGAGGTTGGAGAAAGTGAACGCTGAGTTTGGGGCTGGATGCCCGTTAGATACCCAGATGGAGAAGCCCAAGGGCTGGTTAGATAGCCCAGTTTGGAGCTCCATGGAGAGGGCGAGCTGGGGATATAAATTGGGGAAGATGATAGCTTGACAAGTGGTGAGACTGGAAGGGATCCCTTAGGGAGCATGTGTAGACAGATAGCAAAGAGAGTCTGAGGACAGAAAGAGCACTTCACTGGAAGCAGGGGAGAAAGTGTTTCAGAAGGAGAGCAAAAGAGTCTTTTTTTTTTTTTCTTTTTTTTGCGGTACACGGGCCTCTCACTGCTGTGGCCTCTCCCGTTGCGGAGCACAGGCTCCGGACGCGCAGGCTCAGCGGCCATGGCTCACGGGCCCAGCCGCTCCCCGGCATGTGGGATCCTCCCGGACCGGGGCACGAACCCGCGTCCCCTGCATCGGCAGGCGGACTCTCAACCACTGCGCCACCAGGGAAGCCCGCAAAAGAGTCTTAAATACTGCTGGAAGGTCGGGCAAGAGGAGGACCCTGAAGTGATCCTCGGGTTCAGCAATGTAGAGGCGATGGTGCCCTTGACCAGAGCAGTCTCCACGGAGTGCTGGGCAAAAGCCCAAGTAGAGAGTGGTCCCGAGAGAGCCAGAGGGGAAATGGGGATAGTTTTAGAAACTCACTTTTGCTATAAAAGGGGAACAGGACAGTTGAAGGTAGCCAGAGGCTTCTTTCAAAAGACGTGTGGTTACTAATTTTTTAAGGTGGTGGAAATAACATCACGTCTATATATTCTGACAGAAATGAGCCATTAGAGAGTGAAACAACTGATGATGTTGGGGAAAGTGATGGAATAATACCCTTGGGTAGGTGAGAGGGGCTGTGATCTGGTGCCACATCAGAAGACCGGCTGTACCAGGAACCCAGCCTCCCCGGAACAGGAGGAAAGCAGAAGGCGTATGGGTACAGAAGTGGATGGTGGCTGGAAGCCTGTGACATGTCTTGCTGGCTTCTACCTACTAGAGACATGGGAAGCAGCAGAGAAGGAGAGCTGCAAGTCTGAGGTGAGAGCTGTGGTTCCCCAAGTCGGTGGAGGGTGAATGGACCAGGGAGGGCAGTAACCATCGTGCACTTGAAGTGAGACCGGTGGGTATGTTTTTGTCCAGCCATATTCAGCCGGCTGCTGGGATGTGGGTACAGAGATGTGGACAGAGGATTTACTGAGGGTCAGGTTTTGCCGGGCAAAAAACGATGGAGGGGAACATGGGCGAGGAGTTTGAGAATGTAAGCATGGGAGCGATTATAAGAAGGCATGAGGTGGTCGAGGGGCAGTGAATAAATGTATCAAATCAATGAACTGAAAGTCCTGTTGGCGTGGAAGCATTGTGGGAACAAAAAGAGGGACACATTCAGAAAAAGTTTGAGAATATAGGGGATTTTGCTGAAAACTGGTCTGGAGATGTAATATAGGGGAATACTCTAGAGCGGGGGTGGGTTGTGGAGAGTAGGGGCTGTGTTCAGCTGAGAGCACAGAAAGAGCTGGATGGGGTCAGACCTGTGTTGTAGGGTCTCTGAGAGACTCAGGCTACCCAGGGAGGCGCGATGGGGTGGGTGCTGGGGGGTCCAGATCATGGTGGCAACACGTGTGAGTGTTGGGTGGAAAGAAGGGGGATGGCTTGGCTTCATATGCCACATAGGATTGAGGTGGTGTCCTCTTCACTCCTTTTGAAATGGAACAGGACCCTATGGTCCTTCCCACCCCCATATTCTCTGCCCGCCTTTTGTCTGTAGAAAAACTTTAGTCCAAGGATAAATTTAATCAGAGAGGTGAGAGAATGCAGAACCACAGGAAGACAGTCAAACCAGACCAAATAATAATAGTTTAGTCATTAAACCAAGTCAAGGACCATTAGTTCCTTCTCAAGGGCTGCAGATAATATTCTGAGCCATATGCTAGGAGCTGTCTTGTAGATACTGGAGCCGCCACCAGGTGGACGAAGTTAACTACATGCTCACCAGCCTGTAGCCATGACCTAAACGGCCATAATCCCAAGAATTGGCCTCAAGGAAATAAGAACAGACCAATTCTGGAACTGAAGATTAACTGTACTTAAAACAACCAAAATGAGGCTGGTCAGACCACCGCATGACCAATTTCAAGATGACGGTCAGAGCTGACTGTTTCTGCATGTAGCCCCCTCCCTCCGCCTATACACCCCTGAAACTCCCCTTTGAAAGCTCTTGACCCCTGATTGTCAGTGGGGAGTCGGCCTTTGGACACAAGTTTACCCTTCCCACCCCACCCCGGCCCAGTTGCCGGCCTCCAAAATAAAGCAAACTTTCCTTTCCACCAACCTTGCATCTTGAGTATTGTCTATCAAACGGCAAGCAACCAGACCCCACTTTCGGTAACTTTCATGGGTGGTGTGGGAACTGGGTGCAATTATTGGGGACATAGACTTCTGAGGATCCTTCTTCCTTAATTAATCAAAGATTGTCCAACTTCATACTGGGCATCTTCCTTGGAATATTCCATTAAATTCAGTAGTAGCCAACCCAGATCTATTGTCACCCCTATAGATCTTTTTTCATACTGTGATTTTTCAGGGAAAAGCTCCCACCATCAACCTGTTCCCAATAGGAAACCCGAATCCCCTTCTTGCCTTCTCTCTCTCCCCGAGCCCTTCTGATGAGACTACATGCAGGATCTGAATCTGCCAGCCTGTTGCCCCCAGCCCCCCAATGGCTGTGTTCCCCACCACCCTGTCTCTGACCTGGCTGACTGCAGGAGCTGCCCACTGCTTTTCTCCCTTCCACCCTCGCTCTGCTACAGACGTTTCTTCCAGCTAGGTGAGCGTCTGAGAATGTAGCTTGGTTAGGGTCCAGCATGTCCTCTTGGACCCTTGCTGGCTTCCCAGAGCTGAACACGGTGCTTAGCTCCTGGAAGGCAATCCAACGGTATTTACCGATGGGTTGATTCCCAGCTGCAGACACCATGGGCTCCTTCACTGGATGTGACAAGCCCAGCTCACACTAATGAGCACATCAGATCGTTCATTGGCTCCTAGGACTGAGACGTCTAGAATAAAATTTGACTGTGTCTCTAGAGCTACAGTAGGTTCTTCTCCTGAGTAAGCAGTTTGGCTTCTTTCAGCTACATATTATTTTTCTAATTAATTTTATTATTATTATAATTATTCTGATTATTTTTATTTTATATTGGAGTATAGTTGATTGACAATGTTGTGTTAGTTTCAGGTGTACAGCAAAGTGATTCAGTTATACATATATGCATCTATCCTTTTTCAGATTCTTTTCCCATATAGGTTATTACAGAATATTGAGTATAGTTCCCTGTGCTATATAGTAGGTCTTTGTTGGTTACCTATTTTATATATAATAGTGTGTATATGTTAATCCCAAAGACCTAATTTATCCCCCTCCCTTTGGTAACCATAGGTTTGTTTTCTATGTCTGTGAGTCTGTTTCTGTTTTGTAAATGGGTTCATTTGTATCTCAGCCATGTCTTATCAGCTTACTGATCGCTTCAGGAAAGTAAAGACTTTTTTGGTAGCTCTAGGGGAAGGTTCCAGGGAGGATCCTGGCTCACCAGCCTTGTCCACCTCTGGGAAGGGTGGGCACCAGCACTTCCTGGCAGAGAAGGGGGGTTCTGGAGGGTGCTGGGCTGTTCCTCCCTGTCCCCCACCCCCCATTTGGCACTTGTCAAGAAAGCAGATGGGAAATCTGGAGAAAAGAGTTAATACATGGCAGAGGTTTTATGTGGAAGTTCTGTTTTCTTTGGATTGCTGAGTCCATGAAAGGAGGCCCACATCTTTATGGAGGAGGTGAGGGAACACTTGTCAGAGGGTATTTGATAAATGTGAAAAACCAAGCGTAGGAGGGTGTGTTATTCTGACTGATGACAGCATGTTCATATTAGTGTCAAAAAACGTATTAGGAAGATACAAAACAACAGCATCTCTTAATAATGGAAATAAAGTAGGTTCAATTAAAATGCTTGCTGCTGTTTTTCAAGCACAGGGCCAAAGGACATAAAGCAAACATTCTTAGGTTCTCAGAAAAAAGAACAATGAATCTGTTAGAAAAACAATTTGCAAAATACCCATTAGTCCAAAAGCATACCTGAGAATTCTGTCACCAGGCCTCTAATGGGCCATGAAACTTGAATTCAATAAGAAATGATTTAACCGTCAAGCAGGTGAACAGGGCAGACGTCAGCTTCCTTACTCTCTCATCATGGAGTGTATTTTTTGGAGGCTCTTTGTGTAAATACTATTTGTTTCACTGAAGTTCAAAGAAGCTTTGTGTGAAAATGGTATCTTGCTTCACGGAAGGTGCTGGTGCCGGCTGACCTCCTGTCTGTCTCCCCTGCTGTTCTCTGCCACCCTCCCTTCCCCGCAAGGGGTCCCAAACCTCAGCCCCCAGAGCTGTGATTCCCGGGTGTGAGCAGTGAGTCAGCTAGTCTGGGGAATTCTGAGAACTCGTCCATTAGATTCCTGCTTGCCAATCCATTAATTTTGTTGTCCTAGGCCTGTTGGGAGCCCTGTTGCCACGTGTAAGAATAACATCACTGCTGATGCTTTAGGCATCTGTTACCCGGGCGGCTGTTTTGTAGACACTGCATCTCCACAGCAGTGCTGGCCTTTGTGTGCCTGTGTGTGGTGGTCACAGTTTTACGACTGACTTAGTGGGAGGGAGTGGACATCTTCCTCAAGGGTAGATCACATCCTTCAACACCCACCGAGGGCTGAGGCCCCGCTTTCCCCCTCCTAGGAACACTCGGCATATCCTCTGATGTGGAAGAACGTGGAAGATCCTTCCTGAGCATTTTACAAAGAATCGGAGGATTCTGTTCAGGACACTGTGGTTTGGGATTTTCTTCTGATGGTTTGGCATCTCTTGCTGTTACGCACGAGATGCACATCCAGGAACCTGGGCCTGGGTGGTGGCTTGCTGTCCGCTGGAGGGATTTGGAATCTTGTGCCTGGAGGAGGCTGGTCGGAGAGGGAGGAGGACAGGTGGTGGACATGGATGAGTAGGCCGGCTGAGACTTATGTGCCCACCTCTGGCCCCGGGGTATTTGAGTGCTTGATCAGAGCATGCAGGCCCAGCTGCCGTCTAATCGGCTAGGAGGATGCTTCTCCCCTTCCAGCTCTGATGTGTCTTTCTGCCCAGTGATCAGACAGCTCAGGGGGGCTGAGGATCCATGTGATATGGTAGAGAAGGTAAGGCCTTTGGAACTCAGTCCTGCTTCTTTTCAGCTCGGTGACATTTGAAAATTGACTTAACCCCTCTGAGCCAATATTTCCTCATTTTAAAATGTGGATAAGAAGACCTAATTCTTCATCCTATGTTCATAGCAGCACTATTTACAATAGCCAAGACATGGAAACAACCTAAGTGTCCATCGACAGATGAATGGATAAAGAAGATGTGGTATATAGACACAATGGAATACTACTCAGCCATAAAAGAGAATGAAAGAATGCCATCTGCAGGAACGTGGAGGGACCTAGAGATGATCATACTAAGTGAAGTAAGTCAGACAGAGAAAGACAAATACCATATGATATCACTTATATGTTGAATCTAAAATACGACACAAATGAATCTATGAAACAGGAGCAGACTCACAGACATAGAGAACAGACTGGTGGTTGCCAAGGGGGAGGGGGTGGGGGAGGGATGGATTGGGAGTTTGGGATTAGCAGATGCAGACTATTATATAGAGAATGCATAAACAACAAGGTCCTACTGTAGAGCACAGGGAACTCTATTCAATATCCTGTGATGAATCATCATGGAAAATAACATGGAAAAGAAGAAGACCTTCGTCTCTGGTCTGTTGTAAAGAATCAATCAGCTGAGATAAAATACACGGCTCTTGACAGAAGGCCTGTAGCATAGAGAGCATGCCAGTCAGGAAGCTATTGTCTTCCAGCTCGGGATCCACCCTTCTTGGCTCTGTGATGTTGAGGCTGGCTTTCTGCAAGCTGTGCTTCTGCCCCGCCAGCTGCTCCCTGTTCCTCTCTACCAGCAGGAGGCACTAAAGAGAGGCAGGAGGCAGGAGGAGGGAGAGGGACCTTGCTCCTCCACCTGCAGCACGGTTTCAAGTCTCCAGCTTTCCCCAGCGCCCCCAGGACTAGCCTCAGGGGCTCCCTTCCAGGTACCAGCCTCAGCGGGACAGGTCCCTCCCCTTCTGGGTGTGGGGTTCCTCCACACTTCCTGGTTCTGAGGATCCAAGCTTTTCTCCAGGTGACGGATGCTTCTTGTGGTCCAGAGCATCCTGGCTCCCTCCCGCTCCTTTTGTGCAGAAAAGAGTGAATATACCAAACATACCAGACCTGATGGCTGTCCTTAGGAAGGCCTGCTTGCAAGGCTGGCCCTTGGCTGGCATCTGGGAACTTGGATTTCAGGAGGATTCCCACTGTTCCTTAAATGATGGAGCAGCTTCCTGTGCCTGTCCTGTCTCTGCACAAACCATGTGGTTTCTGTTGAACCTCAGTTTCCCTCTTGGAGTCTGGGATTTTGGCAGGTGCTAGGCAGAGGATGACCTGTCCCCAGTAGAAGCCCTGGGCACTGGGTCTCTGATGAGCTTCCCTGGCAGACAGCATTTCACAGGTGCTGTCACAGCTCCTTCCTGGGGGATTTAGCAATGTCCTGTGTGACTCCCCTGGGGGAGGACTGGAAGTTGGTGCCTGGTATTCACCCCATGTGCCTTTTCCCTTTGCTTACTGTGCTTTGCATCCTTTTGCTGTAACACATCACAGCTGTGAGGATGACTGTCTGCTGAGGCTTGGGAGGCCCTCTAGGGAATCAGTCCTGGGGACCCTGGCACCCCTTTTATACTTTCAGTTCTCCAACACCCTTTTCAGCAATTAAAAATTTTTTTTTATTGAAGTATAGTTGATTTACAATGTTGTGTTAGTTTCAGGTGTACAGCAAAGTGATTCATTAAATATATGTATATATAAGGGCACACATACGTATATACCCATATATATATATGATTCTTTGTAGGTTATTAGAAGATATTGAATATAGCTCCTTGTGCTATAGAGTAGGACCTTGTTGTGTATCTATTTTAGACATAGTCACGTGTATATGCTAATGCCAAACTCCTTATTTATCTGCCACCCCACCTTCCCCTTTGGTAACTACAAGTCTGGTTTCTAAGACTGTGAGTCTGTTTTTGTTTTGTAAATTAGTTCATTTGTATCAATTTTTAGATCTGATCTATAAGTAATATCATATGGCATTTGTCTTTCTCTGTCTGACTCACTTCACCTAGTAGATAAACTCTAGGTCCACCCATGTTGCTGCAAATGGCATGATTTTGTTCTTTTCTATGGCTGAGTAATATTCCATGGTGTCTATATGTACCACATCTTCTTTATCCATTCCTCTGTCGATGGACATTTACTTTGTTTCCATGTCTTGGCTGTTGTGAATAGAGCAGAGCTCCTTGTTTAAAGGCGAGGACAGGTGCCCTTGTGGAAGGACTTTGCTGCACTGGCACAGATACATCCTGTAAATCTTCCTCTAAGCTGTCCCCAGAAGGTCCTGGGTCTGTTGACTAGGGTGACTGTGCTCAGGTCCATGGACAAAGGAAATAACCAGACCTCTAGTGCATTACTCTGTGCTGGCTTTTTTGTGATGCTAATTCCTGGGGAGCCCCAAAGGCCGTGGTCCACTGGTCAGGTTCATGGACCCACCCTGTGGCAATTTCCCATCCCTGAATGCATGCTGTGAATAGACATGATCAGCAATGACCAGAATCTCCACATTGGCCTTAGGCCCATGGAATGAGGGCTATGACAGCAGAAAATATATAATCCCTTGGGACACCCCCTCTTGACCTGGATAGAAATCCAAAGCCATAGTCTACCCTAAGGGAGCTGCCAGCCCCAGGGACCAGGGACAAAGAGTGGAAGGGCCATATGCTCATGTGTCCACGTGAGCTTGTCCATTGGCTGCCTTTCAACTGGACTGGACCGTCAGGCACAGATTCTCAAGGACAAGATAGAGCTGAGTGTGAAGGGTGTGGTCCTGGAATGGGAAAACCTGTGTTTGCATCTCAGCTCTACCACTGAACAGGTGTGTGACCTGGGATGTGGACTCGGCTAGAATGAAGCCCCAGTTTCTTCATGGAAAAGTCCAAGAGCCTGGTAGGTGAAAGACTCCTGGAGTCGGACCGTCTGGACTCAGCTGTGGCTCCTCCACTTACCTGGGAGCTGTGTGAACTTTGAAGTTACTTAACCTCTCTGTGCCTCAGTTTCCATCTCTCTCAGGAGATATTATAATGTCTACTTATTGGCTTCTTGTGGGCATTCTATGACGTCATGGTTGCAGTACACTGGTACAAAACAAGCGCTGGAAAATAAATGATATTATCATTATATTAATTATTTAGGAGAAGAAGCAGTTTGGCACATGGCTAAGGCTGATGTGAACAGAGGTGAGAAGTGACCCATTTGTATCTAAGGCCTGGCCAGTGTTGCTTTATTCCCCAAACCAACCAACCAACCAACCCACAAATGAACAGCAAAAAGGCCCATCCTATTTATCCAAATGATTATGCAGATCCAGTTCATTGCATGGTGCAGTGTGACTGGGGCAGAGGTGTGAGGGGTGGCTGCAGACAGAGGGTGGGTGACGAGAGGGAGCTTTATCTCCCGTAGGGCGCTTGAAGACAGAAAGCCATGTGGCCACCTGTTGGATTAAGTTACATTTCAAGCTCATCTCAATGTCCTTCCCTCAGACATGAACTGCCCCTGGGCTGAAGGGCTCCTCAGGGTGCCTGTGAGGATCTGGACATTCTCCACCAAGTTCAAGCACAGATATGGGGCTTCCACAGTACTTGTTTGAAGGAAGGTACCTAGCATTTACGCAGCCCATCCTAGGCACCAAACACTGCGTGAGTGGCCTTATGTATAACTGGCTTCTCACAACCAGGGTGGAAATACTCATTTCACCTGAAAAAGAGAAAACTAACAACAGCAGTAGCAGGGGCAGCAACGGGCAGCATTTATTGAGGGTCGCTATGTGCCGACACCGTGCTAAGCCTTTTACATCTATTGAGTTACTTAAACCTGGCAGGGAACCCATGGGAGTAGCGTTGTCTTTATTCCCATTTTGTAGATGAGAAAACTGAGGTGCAGAGAACTTATATAGACGGGCCAAGTAAGTCTGATTCTAAAGCCCGTGCTTTCCCACCTTAATCTGATTTCACCCAACAGAGAAGAGTTCACACGAGTCCCACCCATGCTGAGACGTGGGGCTGCGGTGGGGAGGTGGTGAGTGGTGGGCCTGTTGTCTTTCCAAAGAGGGGAATGGAAGGAATTTACCTTCTCCCTAAAACTCAAGTTTGTTTTCAACAAGCCAAAGAGGTTGAGATCCTGCTGTGTGCCTGGCCCTTGGCAGGTGCTAGTGAGTCAGGGATGACTGTGCCCCCATCCTGGTCCTCAGGATCCTCTGCAGCCCTGTCCTTAGACTGACATCTCACGGGCATGGGGTGTTTCAGCATCTTCTCTCCCATCACCCCATCCTTCATGTAACAACTGTGCGGCTATTTCCTGCTGACCTGGCTGCTGAAATGGGCCAGGCACTACCCTCAACTACACTCGACCCCTCCCTTCCTCAGCTCCATCGACTCCAAAGTTGCTGGAGCAACTTTATTCCTCTCGTTCATCAGTGAAGATATTGCAGTGTGAGTAAATTGTCTGAGATCTCTTAACTGGAAGGCTGGGGCTTACTTCCATGCCTTTGGGCTTTGAAGACAAGTTCTTTTTCCAATCTCCATATCTGCCCCTGTAGAGAATAATTTGAGGGCCTTTTCTAAAATACCCTATGTCTCCAATTGACCCCCAAGTTCTTCCCTTAGAACTGGCAGGGGTGTGTTGAGATGACACCTTGGGAAGGCTCTGAGGACAGAAACTGCCTGTCTTAGTCACCATTCGATTCCAAGCCTGGTGCTGAAACACAGAAAGCTCCCAACAATATTTAACCAGAGAGGAAACATCACTCATATCCTTTTATCCAGGAAGAGGCAGGGCATGTGCACCCCCTTCCTGTGGGTAGGTTATGAGGTCCAGGAGAGATGAGGGCCTGGCTCCTGGTGTGGAGAGCTCAGAGAGATGAAGACACAGCACAGGAAGGGCTTATGCCCGGTCATTAATTATGAAACAATTCCATTGTTCCCTGGTCCCCACCCGGTAAGCCACGTCTGTGCCCATGGGACCCCATGACTGAATCCAGGATGCTTTTTCTTGTTCTCTCAGAGAAACACAGACATTGCCACCCACTGATGGCAACCGCACATCACCTCCAATGACACCACCTTCCAGGACATTCTCCCCCTGCCCTGATTCTGCCGCCAGGCCCGACTCATCCTGTGACAGCTGCAATTACCAAACTCATTTTCCCGGTTGGCCTGAAAGAGTCAAATCAAGTCACTCTCTGGGTTCCTTTTTTTAAACTGGCCATGGTGTTAGTGTCTTTATTCCCTTCCTTAACACAAATGGCTTCTAAAACGAGGAGTTTAATTTTGCGGCCCACTGGTCCATCACGGGCATCAAGGTGGCCGCATCACGCTGTCTCTTGTCAGTGCTGTCAGGAGACCAGAGCTGCCGAGGGGTATCTGGAAGCGGGGAGGGATGTGTCACTGAATGAGAAGATTCCCATCGCTGCTACCTTTAAAATAAATACGACCACTCACACACAACTCTCTGTGGATTCCTCTGTGGTCTGCTGGGGTGAGGGTTGCACTTCGTGGAGGGAGACCTCCAGAGAGGACTCTGCTCTTCCACTGGTCAGTCTGGTGACACTGGGCCTCAGTTTCCTCATGCGAAAAAGAGAGATTTTGACGGGATAATGTCTAAGATTTCTTCCCTTTTCAGTTGGCTTCGATATAATTTTCCACATGCCAGGAACTCTGCCAAAGGCATGAAGATGAGAAATAAAGCACAGTCTTATTTTCAAAGGTTATAGATTAAGGACACACATAAAAGTAAATATATAAACAAGGTAATAAGTTACGTGCTGTCGTAGAGTGATGTGCGCTCTGAGGATGTATCTAAAGGAATGACGAGTTCCGCCTGGAAGGATCGTGTGTACGGGATGGAGTAGGGGTAGGGGAGGGGAGATGGGAAGGATACAGGAAAGCAAGGATAATTAGGCTGGGCCTGGACGTGTGGGAAACATTTCTCGGGGCTGGGGAAGAGGGTTGAGAAGCTTCAAGAAAGGGAAGCAGGCCTGTGGCAGGCAGCTAAATACTTCCTGCCAAATGCCTAAGTACCCCCTCAAGCTGAAGCTTTGTGATTCGTGGGGAACTTGAAGACTTGCCTTTAGACAACAGCAAAGGCCCTTTTGTTATTAGAAAGCCTGCTGCTCTAGGGTCACCCTGGGGGCTATCCCAGGGGCTTTCCTGAAGGGCAGATAGTAAACATTTCAGGCTTTGTGGGCCCTATGGTCTCTGCTGAAACTACTCAGCTGTGTCGTTACTGTGCTAAAGGAATCATGGACAGAACATCCATCCTTGGACACGGTTGCATGTCCATAGAACTTTATTTACAAAAACAGGTTGTGGGCCAGACTTGACTCATGGGCTGGAGTTTGCTGCCCCCTGGAGGACAGGTAGAGCTGAGATACAATTTTTAAAATTCAATAGTTCTATGGTTGGTGCTGTTTTATGACACCTTTTCTTTTTTAAAAAAATTTATTTTATTGAAGTATAGTTGATTTACAATGTTGTGTTAGCTTCAAGTGTCCAGCAAAGAGATTCAGTTTATATATATATATTCTTTTTCAGATTCTTTTCCATTCCAGGTTATTACAAGATGTTGAGTAGAGTTCCCTGTGCTATACAGTAGGTCCTTATTGTTTACCTATTTTATATATAGTCATGTGTATATGTTAATCTCAAACTCCTAATTTATCCCTCCTCACCTTTTTCCCTTTGGAAACCATGAGTTTATGTTCTACGTCTGTGAGTCTGTTCCTGTTTTGTAAAAAAGTTTGTGTCATATTTTAGATTCCACATATAAGTGATATCACATGATATGTGTCTTTCTCTGTCTGACTTACTTCACTTAGTATGAGAATCTCTAGGTCCATCCATGTGGCTGCAAATGGCATTATTTCATTCCTTTATATGGCTGAGTAGTATTCCATTGTATATAGGTACCACATCCATTACGACACCTTTTCTTAAAACTGCACATGGCATGGATCTTTACGTGGTGTGTCTGGCCTTCAGTGGGTAACTGGTGGCACCTGCATAGGACTCTGACGAAGAAGATGCTGTCTTGGGGGCAGTGAGGACCCAGATCACTGCATGATCATGTGACTGGCAAGACTTCCTGACTTTCTTTGGAACCTCCTCCTCCACTCCTGCTCCCCCTGCAACCGAGCTGCCTTTCCCACCCCCATCCCTGCCATCTCCCTGCGGGGGACCTATCGCCTCCATGTCCCCAAATATCCCCTCTGACTGAGTCCTGGCCTCATGCTAAGCACTGCAATAGGGGTTTGATGATAAATAAGGCTTGGACTTGGCTATCCTTCCACAAATCACTTCTCCTTTCTGGTCTCTGGTATGAAGAAGTTGGTCTGAGGGATGTCTGGCTTCCTGGCTGCTCTTGCATACTATGGCTGTGCTGTGTAGCTAGTTATGCAAGTGAAAGCTTGGTAGACTATTAGTATTTCTGCTAGTAGGAAAAGATTACTGAAGACTCAGAGCTTCAACCAAAGCCAAGTATCCACTCGGTGCAGGGTAAGGAGACTCCTCCTTACCAGGCCCTCAGTTCATCAGTTCGGGATGCTGCCTGGGATGCTGACTCTGAGAAGAGTTGGTGGAATGCTGTCCTGCTGGCCTGGAGTGACGTGTCTGAATGTCCATCTCTCCCTCTGGATCTGAGCTCCTGGGACAGGGATGAGATCTAGTTTCTCATGTCATCTCCAGCAGTGGGCACAGTCCTAGCACATAATAGGGGATCAGTAAAGCCTTGCTGAATTGAAAGCTTTACGGCAACGTTTGATATTTGTTTGGAGGCTTAGAGGAGACCCCAAGGTAAAAAAGCCTATTTTTTTAAAAAAATTGGAGTATAGTTGATTTACAGTGTGCTAGTTTCAGGTGTACAGCAAAGTGATTCAGTTTTCTATACATTGTATAATATATATTATTTACATATCTATTCTTTTTCAGATTCTTTTCCATTATAGGTTATTATGGGATATTGAGTATAGTTCCCTGTGCTCTACAGTGGGTCCTTGTTGTTTATCTATTTTATATATCGTAGTTTGTATCTATCAACCCCAAACTCCTAATTTATCCCTCCCCACTACAGGAGGCCTCTTTTTGACAGGGGAAATTATTTTGGGGGGAATGATGAACATTTGTAAGCACTTGTTCTGTGCTGGGGCTTGGTCCTGATTTAATTCTTAAAATGGTACCTATAATTTCTATTTCACAGATGATTGACTATGTCAAATCAATAGGCCAAGCCAACTGCTTTCTATTGATAGAATATATTGATTGTATGTGTCAGGTAATATGCTATTTTGTATATTTCCATTTCCATTTAATTCTCACTATAACACTGCACAGTTTATTTATTACCTTCATTTCACAGGTGAGCACATTGAGCCCTGGCCTAAGGTCACCTAGGTAGGTAGTCTGACTCCAAGGCCTGTACTCTGATGTATCCAGTTTGCCTGGGAGCTTCCTGGAAATCAGGGCCAAAAACTTGATGGGTTACAGAGTTTTGGTTGTGAGAATCTGTCCTGGAAGGATCTGTCTTTAGGATAAAAAGCCTCAATGACACTTTCACAACATAGAGAGGAATCAGTTTAGATATGGTAGTTTGTATACAGGCTCTTGTTTTTAAAAATTAAAAAAATTTTTTATTGGAGTATAGTTGATGTACAATTTTACATAAATTATAGGTGTACAACGTGGTGATTCACAATTTTTAAAGGCTATACTCCATTTATAGTTATTTTATACATAATAGTTTATAGCTTATTTTATTTAGTTAGTTAGTTTTTATTGGAGTATAGTTGCTTTACAATGTGTTAGTTTCTGCTGTACAGCAAAGTGAATCAGCTGTACGTATACATATATCCCCTCCTTTTTGGATTTCCTTCGCTTTTAGGTCATCACAGAGCACTGAGTAGAGTTCCCTGTGCTATACAGTAGGTTCTCATTGGTTATCTATGTAGCTTATTTTATACATAATAGTTTGTACCTCCTAATCCCCTACCCCTATCGTGTCTGTCCCCTCTTCCCTCTTCCTACTGGTAACCACCAGTTGGTTCTGTATGTCTGTGAGTCTTCTTCTTGGTTATATTCACTAGTTTGTCGTATTTTTTAGATTCCACATATAAGTGATTATCTCTTAAAAGATACTAAGGCTCTTCATTATCATCCCCAAATTATGTTCTTAAAGGAGGAACACTCAACCCTGGTTGCCAATTCAGAAAGATTTTTGTTAAACAAACAAACAAACAGACAAAGCCTGGGCAGATCCCAGGCCTAGTCAATGAGAATCTCTGGGGTGTGAACATTGACATATTTTTCAAAGTCAGTTAAAGCCCCCATAGCAAGCAGGGCTGGGCGGGGAGGATCCCCATTTACCTCCACTGTTGCCGCTGAGGAATAGAATTTCTGGCAGTCTAGCTTGTTACAAAGGCTGCTGAGTATGCCTTGAGGTGGGAGAGGATGACCTGACCTTCAGCTCTTCCTTCTCAAACATGATTTATCTCAGATGCACTTTTGATAGACCCTGGACACCAGAGAATGTCAAGTCGTTCTTGCTCATGGAGCCGCGGGGTGGGTGTCCTGAGTGTCTGCTTGAGGGGTCAAAAGTCTAGTTGGTCACTGTCTTTCTTCTCAGTGACCTCTGTGAACTTTGTCCTCCATAGGTGCCCATACAAATGGTAACTATGATTAGAAGCAACATCTTCAGAGAAAAGCCATTACCAGTGACAACCAAGGAACAGAAACTAGTGACCCATTTAATTCATTGCATTTGCTGTGTGTTTTAAACTTTTCAAATCCTTCCCACGTGGTCTATCTTATTTAACTCTGATGACATTCTCTTTAGCATCCTGCAGAAGGCTTCTCATGACAGGACCCTTGGCTACTTTTCCAGGCTTTTCTCTTGCCTCTCACCCCAGGCACGTGTGCCCTAGCCATTCGCAGTCATTGGTGGTCTCTCATGCTTCCATGTTATTGCCCATCCTGCTTCCTCTCTCTCTGGAGTTCTCTTTTCACCTTTGTGCACCTGGTAAATACCTGCCATCCTTCAGGATCAGGTGGAGAGTTTCCGCCTCCATCAATCTTTCCCTGCATCCCCCAGTCTTCAACACCATCCTTCCCAGCTCACCGGCCATGATGCACTCAGGTGGTCCTCTCCCTAAACTACCAGCCTCTCCAGGGCAAGCAGCCCTTCCGGTTCATGGTTTGCTTGTCTCGTGCTGAGCACAGTGTCTGGAAAATCGTGCATGTTTAATCAATGTTTGTTGAGTTACTGAAACCCTGTGAAAGAGATTTTGGAAGAGCTGGGCAAGAGTTAGCAATGTGTTAAGTCCTACGTCACTGGTTGTTTCTTCCACTGCTTCACTCCATCTACTCCCTACAAAATGCAGTGTCCTGGATAAGAGGCCCTGAGAAAAATGGGAAGGATGTGGCCTCCTAGAGGGGAACAGAGTGCCTGGGGGACAGGCTGGGAGTGGGAGAGACTTGCTCTTTTCCAGGTGCCCTTGTTATGTTTTGAACTTTGCACCACGTTACATGTGTGACCCACTCAAAAAATAGAATAAAACACAATTGCGCTCATCATGAGATGATGACGTTTTGTGTGATTGCTGAGAACACTGGGCTTTGGAGTCAAACCCCTGTTTGATTCCTGTCATTTTCTAGCTGTGTAAACCTGAGCAAATTTCTGAGCCCGCCTAAGCCTCTATTTCTCTACTTTAATATAAATATAATGATAGCAAAGCTTTAATAAGGTTAGAAAGAGAAAAAGCAGCCCCTGGGAGTGAGAGCCAGCTGTGAACAGAAACTATGCCACAGAACACCAGTGTCAGATAAACCCACTCTGTGACTGCTATAAAACAGGACAGAAACAAGATCACTTCATAGCCAGGTCTAAATAAAGACAAAAGAAGAACATGGTCCAAACCACAAAAATGATAAAATGTCCCCTAGGGCTCTTCTAGGTTACTGTGGCTTGTTTACCAATTACATCTATTTGGCCTTAATTTGTTCTTTCCACCTTCTGGGTGACAATTATCAAGTTAGCCAGTGATAGAATTCCCCTTCCTTCCTGAAAGATTCCAGTCCAGGGCCAAGTCTCCCCTTCTGGGACCCTCCCTTAAATCCCCTACCAGGAGCCCAAATCCTGTCACAGATCCTTTCTACCATCCTTTTACAGAGATGTCCACTGCTCCCTGTGGGCTGCGAACTCCCTTGGTGACATGAGCCAATGGACTCAGCTTTGTTCAACTACAGGTGTGTTTCTGGCAGTTTGGCCACTGCAAAGCATTGACAGGTTGTCATCATCATCATCACCATCATCAACATCATCACCATCACCATCATCATCTTCATCATCCCCATCATCATCACCACCACCATCAGCAGCAGCAGCATCACCATCATCATCATCATTACCACTACCATCATCATCATCACCATCACCACCACCGTCATCATCACCATCACCATCATCATCACCATCACCACCACCACCACCATCATCATCACCATCACCACCACCACCATCATCATCATCATCACCATCACCACCACCATCATCATCACCA
>NC_041215.1:30784466-30784571 GCF_002837175.3 Physeter macrocephalus
TCACCACCACCATCATCATCACCATCACCATCATCATCACCATCACCACCACCATCATCATCATCATCACCATCACCACCACCATCATCATCATCACCACCACCA
>NC_041215.1:30784744-30788556 GCF_002837175.3 Physeter macrocephalus
CATCACCACCACCATCATCATCACCATCACCATCACCACCACCATCATCATCACCATCATCATCATCATCACCATCACCACCACCATCATCATCATCATCACTGTCACCACCACCATCATCATCATCATTAGTAATGACCAACGCTTTCTCTCTTCTGCCTCTCCATTTTGGATTGACCTGGGGTCAGATAATAACAAAGATAGGACTTGACTCATGACTTCTTGAGTCTAATCCCCACTATCTTTCAACTGCATTGTGGGAAATAATACTTTTGCACAATAGAAAAAAAGGATTCTTATGTCCCATGGAATCCCAGCTGGCACTGTTAATACCAGAGTTTGCTAAAAACATCCCGGACAGACTGGAAGTATATTCTGGAATACTATGGTCCTTTGTATGTCTCTGTAGCTGAAAAACCCCAAGCAAGCTCAAAGACTCAGAGGAAATCGAATACAGCTGCTTAATCGACACAGCTGGGCTGGGGAGCCTATGAGAAGGATGCTTGTTCTACTCTCCAGGCATGGCAGGGGTGACCTTTAGGGATGAAGGTCAGCTCAGTGCAGAGATGACCTATGCTGGGAAATTCTTCCTGGAGGCAGAGAAGGGGACTCACTGTCAAGGAATTCTTTTCCAGGTTTGCTTGGCTGCCATGACAGACAGCTTGAGCATCTTAGTACTTAACTACTTTTTGCTCACCCCCATTTTGGACTTAGAAATGAGAAAGCAATTATTATTTGAGTTGAGGAATAAAGAAGAGTTTCTATCCAGTAAAAATAATAATTTTCTAATGTGACATTGAAAACAGGGGATATAAAATACACATGCTTTATGATGAAAGCTAAGTAGGAGTTATATGGAGAAAAAAGTACCAAAATGTTAATACTGGTTGCCTGTCTGTGGTGGGATGGTGGGCGATTGTCCTTTTTTATATTTTCCAAATGTCCAATGAGGATCATGTGTTGCCTTTATAAAGGAAAATGTGAAACATGATACAAAGTTTCAGCAAAGTTTCATCTCAGGGCCAGAGGCAGAAGAGTGCACAGACTAGACCCTTGATGGCAGGAGATCAGAAGCTTCCCGAGGCCCCCAGTTCTTCCTAAGAGAAGGCACAGAGCTGTTGGTTGTTTGCTAGTTTTATACAAACAGCAGATCGAGCATCATAATGTCACTCTTCCAGTGAGGAACGGACTGCAGGCCAAATTGGGTTGTAACTTTCCTCTGATGTCTGGCCTGTGGCCCAGGGCCCTGCTACCCAGTTCTGTTGAATATCTTTGTTGCCACGCTCTATAAGCCTCTGTTCAGGGAGTTGCAGGAAGCTTGATGTAGTCCAGCCATGGTATATAAAGCTTGGAGGGGTGAGAGATGGGACTGGGTGGGGAGAATTCAGAGCACAGAGGGCCAGGGGAGCCACGTGTGGAAGGCTGGGCTTGGACCCTAGGTCTGTGCTACTTAAACTGGGTGCCACATCCTTCCGGTGTGACATCATGTAAAGTATGGCATCAGCACAGCACATCTTCCTGGACATTCAAGCTGATTTGGTATTTTGGGATCATGTGGAGGGCATGCAGAGAAAGTCCAACAATTTAACTGCTGAGTATTTTATATCGTTATTTTTCTATTAAAACAAAAAGATACGTTAGGCACTGAAATGTGAAATCTGCATGAATTATTAAAAGATAAAACACTGGAGTGCAAAGAAATGCTGTGCTGGCTGCAGGCCACCTCCTGGCACCTCTACCCACCAGCAGGGATTCACTCTTGGCCAATTTGACATATTTTTTTTTCACCAGACACTGAATTTATGAAGCAAAGAATGGAAGACAATCTGGGACAGTGAATTGGGGACCAGTCTTCCAATAATTTTGAAAAAGAGGCTGTGAAAAGGAAAGGCCAAGGAGGAGCTTATAATGCATTTTTAAAAGCAATTAATGTGCATCTAAAAACGAACCAGAGGTGCTGGCACAGCCCTTTCGCATGAGGAATGCTGGTCTGAGGGGCCGGGTGTGAGACCTCTGCAGTGGCACTCAATGAGCAAGTGAAACAAGATGAAGCACAAAGGAAAAAAAGGTTGAGAGCATTTGTTTGGCATCTGTGCGGGTGGCCTTCTTGCTGGGGGGTGTCAAGTCACACAACTGGAAAGGAGACAGCAGTCTCAGCCATCGGCTTCCACTACTAAAGAGAGTCAAGAAAGTTTGTTTTCTTAAAGATTTGCTCAGAGGGAGACCTTCAAGAGGGCAGAGGATTAAGACGTGGAGATCACCTTCCTCCCCACAAATACATAAAAAAAAATCTACATGTGGAACAACTCCAACAAACACCTACTGAATGCTGGCAGAACACCTCAGACTTCCCAAAAGGCAAGGAACTCCCCACATACCTGGCTGTGTGGCTGACAGGGTCTTGGTGCTCTGGCCAGGTGCCAGGCCTGAGCCTCTGGGATGGGAGAGCCGAGCTCAGGACATTGGATCACCAGAGACTTCCCGGCCCCATGTAATATCAACTGGAGAGACCTCTCCGAGAGATCTCCATCTCAACGCTAAGACCCAGCTCCAACCAACAACCAGCAAATGCCAGTGGTGCGTGACCCATGCCATACAACTAGCAAGACAGGAACACAACCCCACTCATTAGCAGAGAGGCTGCCTAAAATCATAATAATGTCACAGACACCCCAAAACACACCACCAGACACAGTCCTGACCACCAGAAAGACAGGATCCAGCCTTATCCACCAGAACACAGACACCAGTCCCCTCCACCAGGAAACCTACACAAGCCACTGAAACAACCTTACTCACTTGAGGCAGACACCAAAAACCATGGGAACTATGAATCTAAAGCCTAAGAAATGGAGAACCCAAATACAGTAAGTTAAGCAAAATGAGAAGACAGAGAAATACACAGCAGATGAAGGAGCAAAATAAAAACCCATCAGATCAAACAAATGAAGAGGAAATAAGCAGTCTACCTGAAAAAGAATTCAGAGTAATGATAGTAAAGATGATCCAAAATCTTGGAAATAGAAGGGAGAAAATACAAGAAATGTTTAACAAGGATGTAGAAGAAATAAAGAACAAAAAAAAAAAATGATGAACAACACAATAAATAAAATTTAAAATTCTCTAGAAGGGATCAATAGCAGAATAACTGAGGCAGAAGAATGGATAAGTGACCTGGAATATAAAATACTGGAAATAACTACTGCAGAGCAGAATAAAGAAGAAAGAATGAAAATAATTGAGGACAGTCTCAGAGACCTCTGGGACAATATTAAATGCACCAACATTCGAATTATAGGGGTCCCAGAAGAAGAAGAGAAAAAGAAAGGGACTGAGAAATATTTGAAGAGATTATAGTTGAAAACTTCCCTAAGATGTGGACATATTTAAAGTGATGAAAGGGAAAAACCCTACAACCAAGATTACTCTATCCAGCAAGGATCTCATTCAGATTTGATGGAGAAATTAAAATCTTTACAGACAAGCAAAAGCTAAGAGAATTCAGCACCACCAAACCAGCATTACAACAAATGCTAAAGGAACTATTCTAGGCAGGAAACACAAGGGAAGGAAAAGACCTACAATAACGAACCCAAAATAATTTAGAAAATGGTGATAGGAACATGCATATTGATAATTACCTTAAATGTAAATAGATTAAATGCTCCAAGCAAAAGACATAGACTGCCTGAATGGATACAAAAACAAGACCAATATATATGTTGTCTACAAGAGACCCACTTCAGACCTAGGGACACATACAGACTGAAAGTGAGGGGATGAAAAAAGATATTCCATGCAAATGGAAATCA
>NC_041215.1:30788755-30789190 GCF_002837175.3 Physeter macrocephalus
CACCAATGGACAGATCATCCAAAATGAAAATAAATAAGGAAACACAAGCTTCAAATGACACTTTAAACAAGATGGACTTAATTGATATTTATAGGACATTCCATCTAAAAACAAGAGAATAAACTTTCTTCTCAAGTTCTCATGGAACATCTCCAGGATAGATCATATCTTGGGTCACAAATTAAGCCTTGGTAAATTTAAGAAAACTGAAATTGTATTAAGTATCTTTTCTGACCACAATGCTATAAGACTAGATATAAATTACAGGAAAAAACTGTAAAAAATACAAACACATGGAGGCTAAACAATACACTACTAAATAACAAAGAGATCACTGAAGAAATCAAAGAGGAAATCAAAAAATACTAGAAACAAATGAAAATGAAAACACGACGACCCAAAACCTATGGGATGCAGCAAAAGCAGTTCTAAGAG
>NC_041215.1:30789320-30878716 GCF_002837175.3 Physeter macrocephalus
CTGGAAGAAATGGACAAATTCTTAGAAATGCACAACCTTCCAAGACTGAACCAGGAAGAAATAGAAAATATAAACAGACCAATCACAAGCACTGAAATTGAAACTGTGATTAAAAATCTTCCAACAAACAAAAGCCCAGGACCAGATGGCTTCACAGGCAAATTCTTTCAGACATTTAGAGAAGAGCTAACACCTATCCTTCTCAAACTCTTCCAAAATATAGCAGAGGGAGGAACACTCCCCAAGTCATTCTACGAGGCCACCATCACCCTGATACCAAAACCACACAAAGATATCACAAAAAAAGAAAACTACAGGCCAATATCCTGATGAACATAGATGCAAAAATCCTCAACAAAATACTAGCAAAGAGAATCCTGTTGGATTAAAAAGATCATATCCATGATCAAGTGTGGTTTATCCCAGGAATGCAAGGATTCTTCAATATACACAAATCAATCAATGTGATACACCATATTAACAAACTGAAGGTGAAAAACCATATGATCATCTCAATAGATGCAGAAAAAACTTTTGACAAAATTCAAAACCCATTCATGATAAAAACCCTGAAGAAAGTAGTTAAAGAGGGAACTTACCTCAACATAATTAAGGCCATATATGACAAACCCACAGCCAACATCATCCTCAATGGTGAAAAACTGAAACCATTTCCACTAAGATCAGGAACAAGGCAAGGTTGCCCACTCTCACTGCTATTATTAAACATACTTTTGGAAGTTTTATGCACAGCAATCAGAGAAGAAAAATAAATAAAAGAAATTGGAAAAGAAGAAGTAAAACTGTCACTCTTTGCAGATGACATGATACTATACATAGAGAATCCTAAAGATGCTACCAGAAAACTACTAGAGCTAATCAATGAATTTGGTAAAGTAGCAGGGTACAAAATTAATGCACAGAAATCTCTTGCATTCCTATACACTAATCATCAAAAATCTGAAACACAAATTAAGGAAACACTCCCATTTAACACTGCAACAAAATGAATAAAATACCTAGGAATAAACCTACCTAAGGAGACAAAAGACTTGTATGCAGAAAACTATAAGACACTGTTGAAAGAAATAAAAGATGATACACACAGATGGAGAGATATACCATATTCTTGGATTAGAAGAATCAACATTGTGAAAATGATTATACTACCCAAAGCAATCTACAGATTCAATGCAATTCCTATCAAACTACCACTGACATTTTTGACAGAACTAGAACAAAAAATTGCACAATTTGTATGGAACGACAAAAGACCCCAAATAGCCAAAGCAATCTTGAGAAAGAAAAATGGAGCTGGAGGAATCAGGCTTCTGGACTTCAGACTATACTTCAAAGCTACAGTAATCAAGACAGTATGGTACTGGCACAAAAATAGAAATATAGATCAATGCAAAAGGATAGAAAGCCCGTAGATAAACCTACGCACATATGGTCACCTTACCTTTGATAAAGGAGGCAAGACTATACAATGGAGAAACGACAGTCTCTTCATTAAGTGGTGCTGAGAAAACTGGACAGCTACATGTAAAAGAATGAAATTAGAACACTCCCTAACACCATACACAAAAATAAACTCAAAATGGATTAAAGACCTACATGTAATGCCAGACACTATAAAACTCTTAGAAGAAAACATAGGCAGAACACTTTATGACATTAATCACAGCAAGATCTTTTTTGACCCACCTCCTAGAGAAATGGAAATAAAAACAAAAATAAACAAATGGGACCAAATGAAACTTAAAAGCTTTTGCACAGCAAAGGAAACCATAAACAAGTTAAAAAGACAGCCCTCAGAATGGGAGAAAATATTTAGAAACAAAGCTACTGACAAAGGATTAATCTTCAAAATATATAAGCAGCTCTTGCAGCTCAATATCAAAAAAACAAACAACCCAATCCAAAAATAGGCAGAACGCCTAAATAGACATTTCTCTAAGGAAAATATACAGATTGCCAACAAACACATGAAAGGATGGTCAACATCACTAATCATCAGAGAAATGCAAATCAAAACTACAATGAAGTATCTTCTCACACCAGTCAGAATGGCCATCATCAAAAAATCTACAAACAATAAATGCTGGAGAGGGTGTGGAGAAGAGGCAACCCTCTTGCACTCTTGGTGGGAATGTAAATTGATACAGCCACTATGGAGAACAGTATGGATGTTCCTTTATAAAATAAAAATAGAACTACCATACGACCCAGCGATCCCACTACTGGGCATATACCCCAGGAAAACCATAATTCAAAAAAAGACATGTACTACAATGTTCATGCAGCACTATTTACAATAGCCAGGATATGGAAGCAACCTAAGTGTCCATCAGTAGATGAATGGATAAAGAAGATGTGGCACAAAAATACAATGGATTATTACTCAGCCATAAAAAGAAACGAAATTGAGTTCTTCGTAGTGATGTGGATGGACCTAGAATCTGTCATACAGAGTGAGGTAAATCAGAAATAGAAAAACAAGTACCGTATGCTAACACATATATATGGAATGTAAAAAAAAAAAATGTTCTGAGGAGCCTAAGGGCAGAACAGGAATAAAGGCACAGATGTAGAGAATAGACTTGAGGACACGGGGCGGGAGAAGGGAAGGCTGGGACGAAGGGAGAGAGTGGCGTGGACATATGTACACTACCAAATGTAAAATCGATAGCTAGTGGGAAGCAGCTGCATAGCACAGGGAGATCAGCTCTGTGCTTTGTGACCACCTAGAGGGGTGGGATAGGGAAGGTGGCAGGGAGACGCAAGAGAGAGGGGATATGGTGATATATGTATATGTATAGCTGATTCACTTTGTTATACAGCAGAAACTAACACACTATTGTAAAGCAATTACAGTCCAAAAAATATATTAATAAAATAAATAAATAAATAAAAAGGAACCATATTAGACCCAGGGAATGGTCTTTTCATGATTTTAAAGGGATGTGAAATGGATCCCTTCCCCCTGCCCACCCCTCGCCGTGGGGTACACAGGTGGAAGAATGACACATTTTTTTACATCATCACAGCTTCATTGCAGGTGGCTCACTCCCTCCATTCTGAAGGATTTATTCATTCATTCATTCATTCAGTCCACAAAGACTTACTGAGTTCCTTCCAAGTGGACATCCATATACTGCAGAGAACAATTTCCTGCACTCCTGGGGCTTAGAGGTTCCAGATCTTGTGGAGCATTCTTATGGTTACTGAAAAGTGCACCTTGGACTCTGTGTCATTGAACTTGGATTCTTGTGCTGCTCAGCTAGTCTCACTGATTGGCCTTGGGCAAGTCAAGTGAATGTGCAGATGTCTGTTTCCTCATCTGTAAAATATAGACACTTCCTGTCCATCTCTGCCAGCCCTGCCGATTTCTCAGCATGAATGTGAGATTTGTGAATACAAATTCAAGGTCTTCGTCATCTGTGACATGTTCTACTGGGTTCAGCTGATAATATAAATAATAAAAGAAGAATCTAATAAAAGAAGAATCCCAAAGTATTATTCTTATGATCATGATACCATTCTAATGAAGTTTTCTCAGCCATCAAGCACATCAAATCGAGGGTAAGAGGTACTTTTGAGAGAAGAGCTAGAAGCAAAAACTGGTGTAAAATGAAACCAAGAAAGCGCGGGCACTGCACTCAGCCTCTGCACAGCAGGTTGGGGGCCGCAAAGACAAGCGGGCCTGCAGCCCCTCAGAGATGTGTGCTTCCAGCACTGCCTTGTGTCCTGCGCTCCCCTGAAAGAGCAGCGTGGACCAAGAGTTGGGCCTGATTTAACGTTGCCTGGTGGTTTGGGCACAGAATCATCTCGTGTTCCAAACAAGGTTCAGTTCGCAAGGAGAGCAGGGCTATACTTCATGTATGAGATGGTTCCTCACCATCCATCCTTTCTCCAAGGAGCAGAGGTTTTGGTGCGTCCTAAGGAGGAGGAGATGGGCTGCTCCCCGTTGCGAGCAATGGGCTGGGGTCACTCTGCACTGGTGGCCCTCGTTCCACTCTGCTTTCATACAGAAGGGAAAGTCTTGGAGGCCTGGCTCTGTGCCAGACCTTTATTCTGCATCCTGGACCTGTACTAGCTCACTTAATCCTCACAGAAAACCAATGACACAGGCGCTATCTCATTGCCATTCTGCAAAGAAAACAGAGGCATCTGGAGGTCAAATAACTTACCCAAAGTCACACAGCCCATGAGTGGGAGTAAACCTGGGTTTTAAATGCTGAGCCTGCTCTCCTAACCACAACACTGTGGTGTCTCTCAATGTGCTTTTAGTTTAATCTCTTGTTTTTTTTGAGAGATGTGTCTTTTTCCTGCACATTTACAGCTTTTTCTCTTTTTTTGAGTTGGACTCCACTACTGATGGCAGGGAGCACAGTTAATCAAACATTCTATCTCTTATCTATCATTTATTCAGAGAATACTGAGTGGGCAGACTCATGTCATGTAGTGAAAAACCACAGGCTTTGAAATCAGGGATGCCTGGATTTACAGCCCTATTTCCAGGTGTGACCTTGAATAAACCAGTCTCCATGAACCAGAGTTTCCCACTATGCAAAATGGGGATTATGATACCTATTTTTATGGCTGGAATTAGCAATAATACTCTCAACATATCTAGCACACAATAAATGCTTGATAAATATTAACTCTGCCTTGAGGAATAAAAAGTCTATAGCTTACTCTTTGCTCTCACTACTTGCATTTGATAGAACTTGTTGTCTGCTCCATCTACCAAAGCATAGTAAACATGAGTCACCTAACGTGTTGACTGATATTACAGGTGTCTGTGTAGCTCCTATATCAGAGAATGTGGAATGGCATCATGGGAACATCCTTGAGCTCTGAGGCCCCTGGGAGAAGGTCTCCCACTGGATCATGTTAGCCAAGCCAGGCCAGGCTACAATGAAGTAACAAAAAGCCCCGAGTCTCCATGCTTAAGCTAAACATAATCAACTTCAAAAAAAAATTTATTTTATTGAAGTATAGTTGATTTACAATGTTGTTCTAATTTCTGGTGTACACCAAAGTGATTCTGATATATATATATGTATACACACACATACACACACACACACACACACACACACACTGTATATACATATTCTTTTCCATTTTGCCTTATTACAGGGTATTGAATATAGTTCCCTGTGCTCTACAGTAGAACCTTGTTGTTTGTGCATTCTCTATATAACAGTTTGCATCTGCTAACCCCAAACTCCCAATCCATGCCTTCCCCACCCCCTTCCCATCCCCTTGGCAACCACAAGTCTGTTCTCTGTGTCTGTGAGTCCACAAAAGATGAGAAGTGGGAGAATTTTGGAGGGTGGTCAGAGGGGCGTCTCCGAGGAAGGGAGGTCCAGGGTACCAAGATGGAAAGACGAGTGGAGCCAGCCAAGCACAGGCTGGGCTAGAGTGCCGGAGTGAGAAGGTGAAGAACACCTGGCATTTTCTAGAAACGATCACAATATCAGAGGCCTGGAGTGTGCTGAGCATGGGGCAGAGAGGCAAAGATGAACTGGAGGCGAGGGGGCAGCCAGGCAGGGCAGGACTCTGGAAAAGAGGCTAGGGACTTTGCCCTTACTCTGGGCACCAAGGGAAGGTCGTGAAGCTTTAGAAGCACAGGGGGCCACAATTTGAGCTGCACTTTTATTTTTTAATTAATTTACTTTTATTTTATCTATTATTTTACTTATTTTTTATTTATTTTTAATTGACTTATAGTTGATTTACAATGTTGTGTTCATTTTTGTTGTACAGCAAAGTGATCAATTGTACACATATATACATTCTTTTTTTTTAATATTCTTTTCCATTACAGTTTATCACAGGATATTGAATATAGTTCCCTCCACTATACAGTAGGAACTTGTTGTTTATCCATTTTCTATATAATAGTTTGCATCTACTAATCCTAAACTCCCAATCCATCCCTTCCTCACCGTCCCCCATACCCTTGGCAACCACAAGTCTGTTCTCTATGTCTGTGAGTCTGTTTCTGTTTCATAAATAAGTTCATCTGTGTCATATTTTAGATTCCACATATAAGTGATATCATATGATGTTTGTCTCTCTCTGTCTGACTTCACTTAATATGATAATCTTTAGGTCCATCCATGTTGCTGCAAATGCCATTATTTCATTCTTTTTATGGATGAGTAGTATTCCATTGTATATATGTACCACATCTTCTTTATCCATTCATCTGTCGATGGACATTTACGTTGTTTCCATGTCTTGGCTACTGTAAGTAGTGCTTCTGTGAACGTTGGGGTGGATGTTCTTTTCCAATTAGAGTTTTGTCTGGGTATATGCCCAGGAGTGGGATTGCTAGGTCATACGGCAACTCTATTTTTAATTTTTTGAGGAACCTCCATACTGTTCTCCGTAGTGGCTGCACCAATTTACATTCCCACCAGCAGTGTAGGAGGGTTCCCTTTTCTTCACACTCTCTCCAGCATTTATTATTTGTAGACTTTTTAGTGATGGCCATTCTGACTGGTGTGAGGTGGTACCTGATCGTAGTTTTGAACATAGTCAACTTTTATTTATGTCTCACTCTACACATGTAATGTCATGCATCCCCAGAGTCTGACACAGATCCAGGCTGATGGAGGCACCACCATCATAGAGCTGTACCATCTGAGACACCCGGGCTCCTGGTAGCTGGTGTATGGAAGACACTGCTGGGGGGTCTGCAACAGGAGTTAAACGATGCTCATCACCCCTATTGTCGGCCTGCAGGTGTGTCCTGTCTAACTGCATGGGGCAGGGAAATCCTCCCTCATGCTTGGCTGGGGAGGATAAATGGATGTGGACGATCACTCTGAGGTTCTCTGGAGGTAGGATCTGGTTTCTGTGCAGTCTGCCATTTCTCTGCAGCTCGGGTCCCAGTCTGAAAGGGGTGCCTTCCTGCAAAAAGACATTTAAAACATCTTTCCTTTTTCAGTGGAGACAGGCAGGGCACCCCAATAGGTGTAGGACACAGAGCGCTCAACTCACACCAGAGAAAGAAGTCCTTTGGTTGGAGGTGTCTCCAGATTCAGATGTTAAGAGAGGGTCCAGCCAAGGGAGAAGTCTGGCCCATCCTCTCACAGTGCGGCTTTAATCAGGCTTTTCCAGCTTGTTCCAATGCAAGAATGTTGGTTTGTACAAAAATGGAGGTTAGGATTTTAGAGGTTAGAGAACAAAGAACAGCTGGGTTGTGTCAGCCTCAGTGCCTGGATGGATTTGGCTTCTGACAGGGTTTTGGAGACATGAACGTCGTCATTAATATCAACTTCAAAAGTAAAGAACGTCCCAAACACTCTGCATTTTTCTCTGTTGGTTCACCATAACTGTATCATTCATAGAAATTAAAAAATATATATTTTATTTTATTTTTTAAATGGAAGTATAGTTAATTTACAATGTTGTGTTAGTTTCAAGTGTATAGCAAAGTGATTCATTTATATATATATATATACACATATTCTTTTTCATATTTGTTTCCATTATAGGTTATTACAAGATATCAAGTATAGCTCCCTGTGCTATACAGTAGGTCCTTGTTTATTTTATACATAGTCTTGTGTATATGTTTATCCCAAACTCCTAATTTATCCCTTCTCCCAACCTTTCCCCTTTGGTAACCATAAGTTTGTTTTCTATGTCTGTGAGTCTGTTTCTGTTTTGTAAATAAGTTCATTGGTATCATTTTTAAAAAATTCCACATGTAACTGATATCATATGGTATTTGTCTTTTTCTTTCTGACTTTCTTCGCTGAGTATGATAATCTCTAGGTCCATCCAAAAAAAACGTCCCAAACACTCTGCATTTTTCTCTGATGGTTCACCATAACTGTATCATTCATAGAAATTAAAAAATATATATTTTATTTTATTTTTTAAATGGAAGTATAGTTAATTTACAATGTTGTGTTAGTTTCAAGTGTATAGCAAAGTGATTCATTTATATATATATATATACACATATTCTTTTTCATATTTGTTTCCATTATAGGTTATTACAAGATATCAAGTATAGTTCCCTGTGCTATACAGTAGGTCCTTGTTTATTTTATACATAGTCTTGTGTATATGTTAATCCCAAACTCCTAATTTATCCCTTCTCCCAACCTTTCCCCTTTGGTAACCAAAAGTTTGTTTTCTGTGTCTGTGAGTCTGTTTCTGTTTTGTAAATAAGTTCATTGGTATCATTTTTTTAAAATTCCACATGTAACTGATATCATATGGTATTTGTTTTTTTCTTTCTGACTTTCTTCGCTGAGTATGATAATCTCTAGGTCCATCCATGTTGCTGCAAATGGCATTATTTCATTCTTTTTTATGGCTGAGTAATATTCCATTGTATATATGTACCACATCTTCTTTATCCATTCATCTGTTGAAGGACACTTAGGTTGCTTCCATGTCTTGGCTATTGTAAATAGTGCTGCTGTGAACGTTGGGGTGCATGTATTTTTTCGAATTAGAGTTTTCTCTGGATATGTACTCAGGACATCATAGTAATGTGGAAGCTTTTGTTTTGAGATATTCCTCTCCCGGGGTCAAATACCTAGTGTTCTGATGGCAGAAGATGCCCGTGGTGTCCTGAGCTTTCACTCGTTAGCCATTTGGATTTGGCCTTACCCTCTTTTAGCCTCAGTTTCCTCATCAGTTGTCCCCATCAAATGGGGACAAGGATAAGCCTGATGTTGTGTGGTTGTCATGAGAATCAAATGAAATGAGATGTGAAATGAGGTCAGCCTGCTCTCACGCCAGTCATGGCTGATAAAAAGCCAGCCACAAAAGTGTTATTTGGTGTTTCCAACATTTATTCATCCCTGACCAGCTGGGGCTTCAGTTTACACTTCTGTACACCCTGGGCAACCTGTCTTAGGATGCTGGGATTTTGATCACAAAAGGATGCTCTTCTGGCCCATATCTCCCTTCACCCAGGCTTCTTTCTGCACCAGTGAGACCCAATACCCTGAGTTGCTTCTCATCCAGTAACTCCCCTCCTGTCTACAAAAGAAGATTGATAACATTTTCCTCTCACTATCATCAGGACCACTCAAAGCATCTATTTGCCACCGGCATGATTAACAAGGGGATGGGCCAGCCCTCCTTCCGGGATGGGAGGGAACCTGTTGGAAGATGATAATCATTGACCACAGGGCACATTATGCCGGAGGAGGAAAACCAGAAATGAGACAGGAAAGGGGGCAGCAAGTACATCTTCACCAGGATATAGATTTATTCTGGAGCAATGTGGGCTGAAATGCAGGAGCAAAGCAGCTCTTTGCTGGGGACCAGTTTCTGGGAGGATGAGATAACGCAGGTGTTTATCTGAAGCCCTTTTTACACATGCACATATGACAACTTTTTCTAGCTAATTAGAAATTTCGTTTTCCTGCCAGCATTTCCAAAGTCCTATCAATCTCTGTGGCAGACAAATGCTTGACGGAGGTGAATGTTCCAGTTTGGATGATGTTTGGGTAACTCATGAGCCTCAAAAATAGAAAGCGATTCAGATGCAAAGGACATCGACACCTCATTTTTTCAGCATCTCACCTCTGCCCCCAGGCTGTCCTTATGGCGCGTGTATCTCAATTTGCAATAGTGATGCCAATTTTTCCATTCGTCCATCTACTCCATAACAACGTGTTAACTAATAATAAAAATAAATAACTGACATTTATTAAGTTTTTACCTTTATGTCAGATACCATGCCAAGTGCTTCACACTAATTTTCTCATTTTATATTAAGAATCCCCTGAGAGATAGACTATTACCGCCCTACTATATAGAAGTGGTTTTGGATGACTGAGTGTCTGGCACCTAAGATAGAGCAGTGATGAGGACATGGCCTGCCTTCCGAGAGCTTATAGTCCACGGAGGACACACATGCCAAGTGCATGCAGTGTAATAATCATGCACAGCAAAGAGATTCTGCTATCAAACTCCTTGGAGGCCAACTTAAATCAGCATGGGGATGTCAAGGTAGGCTTCCTGTAGGAGGTGATATTTGGACTGAGACCTGAGTAGTAAGCCAGGCCAACGATGGGATGGTTAAAAAAAAAGGTGGGGGGGAGCATCCCTACCCCACCTCCCTCATCCAATGTGGCTTTCGTCAGGCTCTTCTGGCTTGTTTCACTACCTCAGAATTTTTTTTTTTTTAATTTTTATTTATTTATTTATTTTATTTTTTTAACATCTTTATTGGAGTATTATTGCTTTACAATGGTGTGTTAGTTGATTTACAATGTTGTGGTAATTTCTGCTGTACAGCTAAGTGATTCAGTTATTCACACATATATATATACATACATTCTTTTTCATAGTCTTTTCTTTTATGGTTTATCACAGGACATTGAATATAGTTCCTTGTGCTCTACAGTAGGACCTTGTTGTTTATCCATTCTCAATAAAAGAGTGTGCATCTGCTAACCCCAAACTCCCAATCCTTCCCTCCCCCATACGCCCTCCCGCTTGGAAACCACAAGTCTGTTCTCTATGTGTGTGAGTCTGTTTCTGTTTCATAAATAAGTTCATTTGTGTCAAATTTTGGCTTCCACACATAAGTGATATCATATGGTATTTGTCTTTCTCTGTCTGACTCACTTCACTTAGTACGATCATCACTAGGTCCATCCATGTTGCTGCAAATGGGATTATTTCATTCTTTTTTATGGCGGAGTAGTATTCCATTGTATATATGCACCACATCTTCTTGATCCATTCCTCTGTCATTGGGCATTTAGATTGTTTCCACATCTTGGCTGTTGTAAATAGTGCTGCTGTGAACATGTATCTTTTTAAATTACAGTTTTGCTTGATCCTCATTTCATGTAGGGTCCCCACCTCTGCCCAGGGAGGGGCCCTGCGGTGGACACGGGCCCTCAGGGAAGGGCTGTGTTCGGCCTCACAGTTGCCAGTTCCTGTCCTCACTAACTTCCCAGCTTCTGTGTCTGCTCCCACCAGTGATGATGTAGGGGTAGAGGCAAGTCAGGAATGGGGACATCCTTACTGGACTTATGCTGCATGGAGCTGGCTCTGCTCTCTGGCCCAGCAGGTGTTGTCATGGGCATGTCTGTGGATTCTTTGGGGACTCCTTGCTGGGCTCGTCTTTCCTGGGAGATGCTTATCTATCAAGAGGATGCACTGGGAATTCCCTGGCAGCCCAATGGTTAGGACTCAGCTCTTTCACTTCCAAGGGCCCGAGTTTGGTCTCTGGTTGGGAAACTAAGATCCCACAAGCCTCACGGTACCTCCAAAAAAAATAAAAGAGGATGCACTACTCACTCCTCAGCTTCTGCCTGTGCATCCTTCTGTGTCTCCATGATGAGCCCCCACCCAGGCCTCCATTTAGGATCAATTTTAGGACAAGCCAGGGTCAACATTTCTACCACGAGTTCATCTCGGCCCGCAGGCTTCCCGTGCTTTGATCTGCTCTGTGATCTGCACTTACTTCCCAGACTCGGGACTGGATTCTGCCACCACAGTCGGCCTCAGGTTTCCCAGGCATGAGTCTGGCCAGGTTTGCTCTGTTCCCATCGGCAGGAAGCATGTGGCAAAGCCTGTTGGCTGTTGCGACGAGTGGGAGGCCCCCCTCTATCCTCCCCTGTGCAGGTGGGTGATACTGTTAGTTCCCAGTAACTGCCTCTAAAGGAATCTTTCTTCAATAAATAAACTTTTTTTTTTTAAACTGGAGTATATTTGACTTCCCGTGTTGAGTTAGTTTCAGGTGTACAGCAAAGTGTACAACAAAGTGACTCAGTTATGCATATACATATACCCACTCTTTTTAAGATTCTTTTCATTACAGAGTATTGAGTAGAGTTCCCTGTGCTGTACAGTAGGTTCTTGTTGGTTATCTATTTTATATAGAGTCGTGTGTATATGTTAATCCCAAACTCCTGATTTATCCCTCCCTCCTTTCCCCTTTGGTAACCATAAGTTTGAAAAAATAAGTTTCTTAATATTTATTCTTGGTTCTTTTCTATTTTCATTGACAACAAATTATGTAGCTTGGTCTCATCACCAAGTTTGAAAGGTCACATTGAGGTCTGTATTACACCCTGATTTTGGAAGCTGATGTTTATTACATGTCAATATCACCTTTGAAAGCTCAACCTGAATATTCTGTGGCAGGATGCTTTCAATCTTTCCCACACACCTTCTGTGTTTGAGCCTTAGAGCTGTACCGTGAAGTGGATAGGGAAGGCATTTTTGTCTCTATATTTCATATGAGGAGATTAAGTGACTGGACATGGTGTGTAAGAAGAAATCAACTAAGGGTCTGTGGACCAGACTGAGTCAGGAGAGCCAGGCTCAGCATCTACCTCTGGACAAGGCCGTAGCAATGACCCAGACAGCAGTGCCTAAGGGGAGCCTTTCTGGATGGAACAGAGTCCCAGTGGCATGGATGTCACCCAGGCTGGGGCTGAATGAGAAATAAACTTGAGACAAGAGCTTACCCAGCCTGGGTCTTCAGATAGCAAGAGTCGAAATGAACTGCCTTAGGCTCCTGTGCTCTGGGGGCAAGTCCCTCCATGTCTCCGGGCCTTAGTCTCCTTATCTGTTAAATGGAAGCACAAATATCTTCCTCACAAGGTTGTCACAGGACTGGATGAGATAGTGTCTATTAAATTCCCGAAGACTCTTTGCCAGAGGAGAGGTGGTAAACAGTAGACACAGTCCTTAAGCTAAGGCTACGGCTGTCAAGTAGAGGGGTGCATGGTCTTCCATGCAGGTGGGGTCAGAAGAAGGAGAGGATTAGTAAGACCTTCCTCTAGAACTGGAAGCAGAAAGCAAAAGTCCTTGGTGATTTTTCTTCTTTCTCTCTCCATTCCTTCCTTCCTTTCCTTCCTTCCTTCCTTCCTTCCTTTCTTTCTTTCTTTCTTTCTTTTTCTTTTCCTCCTCCCTCCCCCTCTCTCCCTTTTCCTTCCTTTCTTTTTTTTTTAAATCAAAGTAGAGTTGATTTACAATGTTGTGTGAGTTTCAAGCATACAGCAAAGTGATTCAGTTATATATATGTACATATTCTTTTTCAGATTCTTTTCATTATAGGTTATTACAAGATATTGAATATAGTTTCCTGTGCTGTAAGGTAGGTCCTTGTTGTTTATCTATTTTATAGATAGTGGTGTGTATCTGTTAGTCCCATACTCTTAATTTATTTGGTGATTTTTCTAATTTCCTTACTCCTAGTACTTAGGATTCTGGTTTGTTTTTGGAAACAGCAAGAGAACCAGGATCTGGAGACTTCCAGGCCAGTCCCAGTGGCTGGAGGATGATTACCATGGTGGACAGAGAGTAGAGCAATGCCAGTGACCAAGGGAGGAAGCAGGCCTCATTTCCAGGTACAGCGAAGAGAAGGTGGGGGTGCTCCGGGTGCAGCCTTGGGAAGAGGGAACCCCTGGAGTCCGAGGAATCAGAAGGCCTGTGTGCAAGGCAGCGCCACCCAAAGTCCTCTGCAAAGCTGCGGGGCACAGAAGGTGAGCTCCTGGCCTGAGGAGCACACAGCAAAGACACCAGGGCCAATCCAAATGCTAGGGCACCCATTTTCTTTGCTTGAGTTGAATCTCAATTTAGAGAGGTTGTAGGGCCGAGGGAGAGGACCAGGTGGAAACACAGAAAATCCTTCTGTAGGTGTTGACTTGTTTTGTCCTCAGGCTGTGCTTTAAAATAGAATACAGCAGGGACTTCCCTGGTGGTGCAGTGGTTAAGAATCCACCTGCCAATACAAGGGACATGGGTTCAAGCCCTGGTCCGGGGAGATCCCACATGTCGCGGAGCAACGAAGCCCTTGTGCAGCAACTACTGAGCCTGCGTGCTGCAACTACTGAGCCTGCGTGCTGCAACTACTGAAGTCTGTGCGCCTAGAGTCCACGCTCCGCAGCAAGAAAAGCCACTGCAATGAGAAGCCTGCGCACCGCAACAAAGAGTAGCCCCTGCTCGTTGCAACTAGAGAAAGCCTGTGTGCAGCAAAGAAGACCCAACACAGCCAAAAAAAAATAGAATACAGCAAAACCGTGGAGACAATACAAAGATCGTGGTTGCCAGGGTTTTTCTGGGGGGAGGGGTACGTTCGGGGGACGGCTAGGTGCAGAGGATTTTTAGGGCAGAGAAAATACTCTGTGTGGTAATGTAATGATGGATACATATCACTATGTATTTGTCCAAACCCACAGAGTGTACAACAGCAAGAGTGAACACTAATTAAACTATGGACTTTGGGTGATGCTAATGTGTCCGTGTAGGTTCATCCATTGTAACAAACGTACCTCTCCGGTGGGGGATGTTTGTCATGGGGGAGGCTATGCGTGTGTGGGGGGAGGGGCAATATAGGAAATATCTGTGCCTGCAGCTCAATACTGCTCTGAAATTAAAACTGCTCGAGAAAATAAAGTCTTTATAAAAAATAGAATATACTGTGTGTTTAATCACACTATCATTCCTGTTCATCCCGGTTTGAGTAATGATTCTGCAGAGTATGAAGTATCTTTTTCACTCCAGCCCTGGAGTTTCACTGCTGTTGGGTTTACCGTAACGGACAGGGTTGGGGTCTTTTCCGGCAGAGTGTTTGCTGGTGTGCATGTGTGTGTACACGTGTGTGCACTTAGGATGAGACATCAGGCAGATGGGTGGATGGGAAGAAGTATAAAATGTGACAATCCCATATTTCAGCTTGTCTTTCTCTTCTAAAATGTATTTTTGTTAGAAATAAGTGATAGAAGAATTCTAAGCAATAGGAAAACACCGTCAGGGCATTTCCCCCATGGAAACTTGCTGAGATGGGTACCATGTTTGTATGAGTGGAGTCCATTCTGCTTCCTGTAGAATGAAATTTATTTCTTTATGTGCTGGGATGTGGATAGGGCCCCTCTTATGGCAGCCTTTACCCTGAATATTGTGTCAAGCCTTTGTTTTCAGTACCTAGTAGGCATGGTCAAATGGACTGATTGATGGATGGTCTCTGTAATTGGGGTCTCAAACTTGATCATACTCCAGAATCACCTGGAGGGCTTGTTCAAACACAGATTGCTGAGCCCCAGGCTTAGAGGGTCTGACTCAGCATGCCCGGGAGGGAGCACAGTTTGAGAACCACTGGGCCTGTTAACAATTCTAATAAAATTTGATGTCATCTCTTTGAGGCACCAAAGCTGTAAACTAACTGTTTACTCTTAGGGCTTTAGAATGTTGCATAGTCAAAAGGAAAGTGATGTGCAGCTTTATCAACCAGAGCGAGTTCCAGGAACCCCAAAGCAAAGCTCAGGGCAACCCTAGATCGGAGAAGAGAGTTCAGGCTTGAGGCGGAAGTGTGGTTTCCACATCCGGACCCAAATGCAGGCCTTCAGTAATTACTGAGGGTCAGAGCTGGGATGAGAATGCAGGCAGAGTCTGCATCATTAGATGGAGATTGCTGTTCTCATTGAATAGATAAGGAAATGGAGTTTCAGAGAGGTTAAGTGACTTGGTTACAGTCACACAGCTGGTAAGTGACGGGGTCAGAATTTAAACCCAGCCCCATGGGCCACAGAGCTAGGGCTGCTTCCCCTCCAGGGTGCTGCCCTTTAGGACAGCTGCAAATGGTGAGGTCTACACAGGGATGCTTGTGACAATTTCATCCTTGGAATAAGTGTAGCACTTTCTCCGGTTGCCTCCTTGAGTGGCGTGGCTGTTGCTTGGACGCATAATTTCCACTTGGGTGTCAAAAAGCCTTTCATGTGATTTTTGATTTTATCTTACACATGCACTCAAATCTCCATTATGGATGAAGACAAAAAGCGAATGTTTGACTTGCTTAAAAATCGCCGAGACAGCTAGTGTTGGGTCTGGACTTAAACCCCGCCTCCTCAACCCAGGCCTGGGCACTCTTTGTGCCTGACCATCTACAGGAAGCGGTCAGGGCATCTACCTCTCCCTTCCACATTCCCAAATGGGGGGTGGGGGAGGGGAAAGCATATGGATGCACCGGTAATACTTTCACGCTGTTTCTGCTAAAGGTCAAACCGGCACTGCTGCCCGGCTATTTCTGGCATCTCCAGTGAGTTATTTATCCAGTGTCTGTAGCACGCACACCATTCACACATGTGGAGATGCAATCTATGCATTTGAAGGATGGTTATGACCGTGGCCGGTTTATTACTGTATAAAAAGCTCCAGGAAATACGGTGTTTTTCTCAAAATGCCAATATGAAAGTTGATATAAAGATTGGTGATGTGTCAGCTTTAACATTACATAAAAATATATAGGCATTGTAAAAGTTAACAACCATGTTATTTATAATTATATTGCAGATTGGGATTTTTAGGTTCGTATTGTCAGTGGTAACCTTTCCGCTTTCCCTTCAGTCTTGGCCCCAAATGTTTATACTAGTTTTTCACGTCTGTGTTTCCTTCTGTAACAACAGGGCTCACAGTGTCTTCCCTGAGTCCCAGTCAAATGCGTGTCACTCATCCATCTCTCTTGGAAAAAGAATTCTTGTCCCATTGGATTCATAATTCATGGGATTCTGCTGCATACTTTGCTATCTCTTCACTGTCATGTAAGTACAAACTATACTTTTCTCGTTCTCGACATCTTCATAATAACGTTTCTGGATAGCCACATCTGTCTTGCAAGATAGAAAAAGTTACATTCGGTTGAAATTTGAGCCCCTGGATTAAGAAATGTCTATTACCTAACTCTGCCCGGTTTACAAGGATGGAGATTCAAACTCTCCTCCCCACATACGTGTGAGGAAGATAATAGCACGTCTTTATCCTTTGCTCAGCACTGATTTAAGGGAAAAAAATACCTCATATTAAATGTTTGTTCTTCTCTACAAAAGATTCCTTATTGAACAGGGAACTAGTATCTTTAGCTGGCAGAAAGCCACCTTGACAGCGCTTTTAAAGTGGGAAGAGAAAAGTGACATCCACATACTCTGGTGAACTATTGATGGTGGAATAATGCTATTTTCTTTCTCTTTTTAAAAATTTTTTTCCTTTTGAAGACCTAGGAATTTCTTTTTTTAATTAAAAAAATTTTTATTTTATATTGGAGTATGGTTGATGAACAATGTTGTGTTAGTTTCAAGTGTACAGCAAAGCGATACTGTTATACACACACACACACACACACACCTATTCTTTTTCAGAATCTTTTCTCCTATAGGTTATTACAGAACATTGAGTAGAGTTCCCTGTGCTATACAGTAGGTCCTTGTTGGTTATCTATTTTATACATAGTATATATGTATATGTTAATCTCCAAGTCCAAATTTATCTCTTTCCCCAACCCCCCCACTATCCCCTTTGGTAACTACAAGCTTGTTTTCTATGTCTGTGAGTCTATTTCTGTTTTGTAAATAAGTTCATTTGTATAATTTTATTTTAGATTCCACATATACGTGATATGGTACTCGTCTTTGTACAAGTATGGTACTTATCTTTCTCTGTCTGACTTACTTGGCTGAGTGTGATCATCTCTAGGTCCGTGCATGTTGCTGCAAATGACAGGCTTTCGTTCCTTTTATGGCTGAGTTATATTCCATTGTGTATATGGACCACATCTTCTTTATCCATCATCTGTCGATGGACACGTAGGTTGCTTCCGTCTTGACTATTTTAAACAAGGCAATGCTGTTGTCTTTCTTGATGGGCTCAAATTAAACAGTACTCTATGGAGGTGACCCCAGTGTCAGTGGGGTAGGCAGCTCTGGGTTCACAGAGGGAAGAGCAACCTTGGGAGTCAGGAGCTGTGGGTTCTGTGCCAGGTTCTGCTCTGCTGTCTACTACCTAGGCAACCTCTCTGAACCTGTTTCCCCACCTGTGAAAGATGGCATGGAAGGGTACCTCTCAGTCCACCTCATGAGATAGGCAAAGATTTGGTACAAGAACAACGTGTGATATTCTCTTCATGGAAGTGAAATCAGCCGACTCATGTTTCCTTGACTAAGTAGAATGACTTGTTCACTCATTTTAATCTCCTTGCTGAACTAAGACTTAAAGCTAGGTCTAAAGGGTGCAGCCAGATGTGAGCGCAGGGTAAACAGCCCATTCCCATTGCCTCCAGACTCATGACCATGGGCAGAACTCTGCAGATTCTGGGGAGATGGGCAAAAGCAATAGCTGTTGGTGATCTCAGCTGCCGTCACTAAAGGCACAATTCCTGGGACAGCTTCGTGGCTCGCTGCAGAGTCCCTGCTTGCTGCCTGCCCAAGGCCTCATGCCTACCTGCTGCTGTTGCAATGATAGTTTCTGCTTCTTACCACTTTCCAAATCTTTCAGGAGGGCTTCTCACTGGATGATTCAAAAAAAAAACCACCCTAGCAAAGGAGTCTGGGAAATATGGTTTCTGGCCTTCTGCACCTGTGCCACACGAGAGAACTTAGGCTAGTAGAGGTGGTGACAATTTCCCACACGAAGGACCTGGTAAGGCGCACACTTGCTGAGAAAGTGAGGTGGTAACAGAGGAAAGAAGGAACATTCCTGCGAATGAGCTATTTGGAAGGTTAGAAAGGAGATAAAGGAAATACCTTGAATGGAGAAAAATTCTTATCACAGCAAACAGTTTCATCATTGTTCTTGGTTGAAAAGACAGTTTCCAAAGACAGAAAAATGATATCGTTTTGGTCCCATAGTAGTAGCTTATATCTTGGTGGAGACTAGTTCTTAAAAATTAATAAATTTCCAAAGATTCCTTGAAAGCTGTTAAGGGAAACAATTCTTTATGGGATTTGCTCAAGTTGGTTTTGTTTATAGAAAGGCTGAAGTCTTTCTCTCCCTGATGGGTTCTCTCTTGGGCATGAAACGTATTCCAGGGAAAGCCAGGAAAGCAAGACAGCCAAGCAGTGAGTGGGACACATGTGTTTGTTAAGAGGCTTTGACAAAGCATCCGGAAGGGGCATCTGTTATTAACAGTGGGAGCTAAATTTCACTCTTTTGTTTCTCTTCATGCATGCAGAGAAATGCGCCCACACGTCCCCTTTGGTATGATCGCAGAGATATGAGCTGTCTGGGAAAGAAGAAGCATTTCACATTTGAAATATGTGTACTTTCTTGGCAGCCGTACCCAGGACGTCTGAAGAATGAATAATGCATACATGATTATTCCTGATTATTATTTTAACCCTCAATATTGTACCAACTGGGAGAGTGTTGGCATGTTAACAGCTTCTAGAATAACAGGGAACAAAGATTCTGCTTCAGCCATCAGAAGCAAACTCAACTGTACCGGCAAGGAGCACTGATGCCCAGGGAAACTCCAATCTACCTTCATGTGCAGAAATCAAAGACCCCAAGAGGATGTAGAAAAAAAATAGTGGACTTGTGTCAAGACTTTTTTTTAAGGAACTAAGATAAGTTCAGTGGGAGCTTTTCACCAAAGAAGGTGAGCCTAGAGTGGCAGAGATGGAGGGAGAGCCTGAATTATACGGGGGGGCTGGTATCAGGCAGCCACAGTGGTGGGTAGGAAGATGGCACTGGGGGTTGAAGAGGTGGAAAGTGAAACCTGCAAGGCAAGGTCCAAGCAGTGGGCTGGGGCAAGCGGTCCAGATCTACGCTGTGGACAGCCGTAGGGTGCTGGGCTGGCTTTTCCAGCTTGTGTGGCTGGAGGCTGAGTTGGCACATCAAAGCCACAGTCCCAGGCTTAGGAGTCCCCGGAGAGCAGGTTATGCCCAGGAACTGACCCACGGGGTTGGGGGTGGGGGGCACCAGCCACAGGCCCCCTCTGTAGCATCTCTTCTTTGTAACTGCCCTTCTAGGACCACCTCCTCTGAGGGTGACGTGTGTGAACTGGGCTTCAGCTTTGTGGATGTGGGGACTCCGTGGCCTCGGCCTCCCACACACTTGCCTTTGCTCACCTCACCTGGGGCAGTCCTGCAGTTTTATACGATGTTACTCCGGCTGGAGTCCAATCACCCAAGAAGAGCATCCTGTGGAAGTGTGTGATTGTGTAAACGGGGGTGGCTTCAGTTACAAGTGATAGAAACTCAACTCAAGCTGGCTTGAGTTGCTTTTTAAAAATGAATTTTATTGCCTTGTAGAACTAAAAAGTACAGAGGTAAATCTAGGTTCAATAACATCAGAAGATGCTTTCTGAACGTGGAATTGGGGGTAGGTGGGTGAAACAGGTTGGGGGTGGTCAAAAGGTACAAACTTCTGCTTATAAATAAGTCATGAGGATGTCATGTACAGCATGGTAACTATAGTTAATAATATCGTATGGTATATTCGACAGTTGCAAAGAAAATGCAAGAAACAAAAAAATCACACATCAGAAGACAGAGAATCATGGGCTTCCCTGGTGGCGCAGTGGTTGAGAGTCCGCCTGCCGATGCAGGGGACACGGGTTTGTGCCCCGATCCGGGAAGATCCCACATGCCGCAGAGCGCCTGGGCCCGTGAGCCACGGCCGCTGAGCCTGCGAAATAAATAAATAAATAAATAAATAAATAAATAAATAAATAAATAAATAAATAAATAAATAAATAAATAAATAAATAAATAAATAAATAAATAAATAAATAAATAAATAAATAAATAAATAAATAAATAAATAAATAAATAAATAAATAAATAAATAAATAAATAAATAAATAAATAAATAAATAAATAAATAAATAAATAAATAAATAAATAAATAAATAAATAAATAAATAAATAAATAAATAAATAAAAAAGAAGACAGAGAATCAAATGATGTCATGAACCCCGGGGATGCCAATGCCCTCTTTCATTCATCTCTGATCATCTCTGACTTGGTATCATACTCAGGCAGGTTTTCTCTCTGTGTCTGTGGGCTTACAGTTTCACGAACTCAGGTCCAGAAGTAAAATAAATTCCCTGTTTCTAAGTGCTGAGAGTGAGCCTTTTTGGACCAGGGTGGAACCTGTAAGCATCCCTGGTCTAATCTCTGTGGCCGGGGTTGAGGAGGTGGGGTTGTGTTCAGTGTTCTGATTGGCCAGACCTAGCTCATGTGTCCACATCCAGAGACAAGGGGGGAATTATCGCACTTGAGCCACTTAAACTGGGAGGTTTAGAGCTTGGAGGATTTCTTGAAGTAAGTTAGGGTTCTGTTACTAGAAGAAGGGGAAGGAAAAAAATATCCAATGCATATGGGAAGCAGCAGGAGATTAGACCAGCGAAGCTAGCTCATGAAGCATCTAGAATGACAGGGGCAAGTCTCAATTATGAATATCATTTGATTGGAATGACTGCCTGAAACATGGTGTTGAGAAGGATTCTGAGGCTGCCTCGGTGTGCAGTAACTGGTAAGCAATGTCCATCACGGATGAAGAAGGGAGGGCTGAGGTAAGTGCCATGGATTAGCCAACCCTGATGGAGAAGATGACTTTATTTGGCCGTGCTGCTCATTAATGCCTTTAAAAAGAAAAAGATTTTCTCCTTCAAGAAAGAACATGAGACGGGATATAAGTTTTCCGGCAGAAGATGAGCCATATATTCAAGCATCTCTTGTTCTAATGAAGGTCCCACGGTATCCTGCTCCCATCTTTTTGTGTGTGTGTGAGAATCAAGGTAAAGCAGAGAGCTTGGCAAGTATTGTTGAGATCTGGGTACAGGCTGCGGCCGCAATGCCTGGGGAGTGTTTGCATTCCTCTGCTTCAGGCACAATTAACATCGTGAATGAGCCAGTTGTGTGGAAGACGTAAAGTGTTTCAGAGTGGATTTCTCTTCTTGACAAACTCCTCCAGGAGCGGCTGGGGAGCACAGATCTTTTTAGCCGTGGAAGGAAATAGGCATGAACGTAGAGAGGCTGGGGTGCTAACAGCCTGAGCCCCTCTGCCCAGTACCATCAGCTTAATCTTCCGTGGCACAGCGGCTGCCCTCCTGCAACTCTGGCCGTATTATACATGCTCCTCGGGCCCACTGTTTCCTGCTCCACAGCTCCTTCTCATGCATCTGACATTCCCTCGTGAAGACATTTAACTTCACTTCTTACGACTGTCGCTCAGGTGCAAGTCAGTGTCCTCGGATGCCCCAGTGTCCGAGGGGCCCAGCGGCATGTGGCCACCAGGGTTGGGGCTCAGAGAGATGTTTTCAGGGGTGCATTCTCTCTGGGACCCATTCAGCAACCCCCTTGAGTGTCTGGACCAGGCATGAGGATACAGAAATAAACGTCACCAGTCCGTGTCCTCCAAGAGCATCAAGTCTGTGAGCAAAGACAGACCCCTTGATGTGTAAGTCATCATACAGAACACTAAGTTCAAAAGGAAGGGATGGGTCTGAAGAGGCTGCCTGAATATGCAATAATGAATGTGGCTTATCCTACTTCCTGACGCTCTCACCCACCCTATCGTAGAGAACAAATCTGACTCCATATTAGAGCTGTTTCTTTTACTTTAACCTTTGTATCAATACCTATTGCTTTTGCTTCAAGAATGTTGCCTCTAGCCTGAAATATACAGGATAGCCCATCCTCAAGGCTCTGACCTTTAAGAGTATAACCCTTTTCCATTCCTAGAGAGGTAAAAAGTTGCAGAACAGGGAATAACATTTGTCTTGTTGGAGGTTTACAGGAACATTGTGACCTGACCTGCGTGAACAGCTGCAAGAACAAAGGATTCCTACACCAAGAAATTTGCCACAAATGGCCAAGTCCCTCCCTCACCTGGCCTTTAAAAATGCTTTGCTGAAACCTTTTGGGGAGTTTGGCGTTTTTGGGGGCATGAGACCCTGGTCTCCTTGCATGGCCCTGCAATAAACCTTTCTCTGTTCCAAACTCTGACGTTTTGGCATTCTTTGGCCTCACTGTACGCTGGGCACACAAACTTGCATTAGGTAACACTATGAAGTTGGCAGGTCCTGTGTTTATTTCCCCCATTTTATAGATGGGGAAACCAAAGTTTAGGTTGCATAGCCTTTCATTCATTCATTTACCTTTTTCTAGTACCTACTATGTGTCATCAGCTATGCTGGAGATACAGAGATGAGTTGTCCCTCCCAGTCCTGATTGAGATGCTCACATCTACCCCTCAAGAGACACCACTTAGAAAGTGGATCTGGGAGGCGGCTCAGGTACATGTCATGCAGTGTAATCTCGGATATGGCATTCCTACAATGATCTACTCCCCAAAACAACCCCGGATGTTTTGCTGCAGGATGTTTCTCTCAGTTCTCTGAAGCTTTGTCCCGATGAACAGGGGCTCCTGGCCATACAAATGCAGGTCCATCTTACAGCTGAGACCATTTTATGAACAAAGAAAGCTGACTCCCTAAAGTTTTATCCTTTCAAATGGTTATTGACATATCCGGGAAGAATTTTTCAAGAAAGTTCTCTAAACACCAGACTTCAGAGTTATGTGTACAAAGCCATCTATTATGTTTACAAAGAAGCCCTGGAGGCAGAAGTCTTTGGGCCGTGCAGGCGCTGCTGCGTGAACCCTTCTCTCATAAGGGAAGAAATGGCAGGGTGAAGGGCTCCTCAGGACACCTCTGAACCCGGGTACCCGGGAGAGCCCTGGGCCCCTGCCACCTCCCTTTCCCCGGAATGAACACAGTCGAGGTGCCTCTGCTCTGCTTCCAACTCATGCAAGGCTATTAGAGATGATATTCAAGTTATTTTTCTGAAATCACCCACTACAACGGTTACACCAATGATTTGGTTCCGGCACATTTTGACCACCTTCCGAAAAGCTGTTTATAAGGATACTGTTAAGCCGACACAGAGAACATTCTTAGTTTGTTCCTTCAACTTTAAACTGTCCTCGTTAGAGACAGGAGGGAGTGGGGAATCTTGTTAGCACCCTTTTGGGTGAGCTCTGCCAGTTTACACCACAGCACGGAACCCCCATCTCACTGTGCTGAGCGGACCATCAGGCTGGACCACAGAAAGTACCGTGGGCAGCCTGTGACCTGTGACTGACAAATCACCAGTCTAGGGAGGGTGGGACTGTGCTGTTCTGGACTTGGCTGAAACAGGAGGACCCACCACATGGCCGGCGCTGTGCTTTGCCATTTTCATGCGTTTCTTCTCCCCTTGGGGGCTTGAGGAAGATTTGGGAGGCAGAAAAATGAAACATAGAGCTGGATGGAGTTGGAGTGGGGTTACATCTCCTGTGTTACTCCGAGCCTAATAAATCTACCTCAGGACTCAGGGAAAGCAAAGAACCCTTCCCACAAACCTAAGTGACCCCTGCTTTCTCTGAAAGAACACACTGTCTGGGAATATTTAGGGTCAGGTATGCCAAGTCCACTTACGTTTCTTTAAAAAAATGTATTCAGCCTCTCACATGAGACTGTGACAAAAGATGAGGAGGGGTTGGTTAATTTTATCCTATAGTTTTCAACTAATGTATAGCAAATCCACTTTTAGATATAAAATTGCAATCTTCTAGACTCCAGGCTCGTGGTTGAAGTGTCACTGTGTTTGTCACACACTCTTGCCTTAGGAAGAAGCTGTTTATTTCCAGAGTCCCCCACTGTGAAGGGCCACGTGTGAGAGAGAATACATGAGAACCAGACGGTTTGGGAGGGAGACCACTGGACACTTCATCTCAATGGCCCATAATCGTAGGTAATGTGTAGAGGAAAAAACCTGGCTTCAGATTTTTTTTTTATAATTGAAATATAGTTGATTGACAATGTTGTGTTAATTTCTTCTGTACAGCAAAGTGATTCAGTTATACATTTGTATGCATTCTTTTTTATATTCCTGGGTTCAAATTTTGATTTTTCACACTTACTAGTTGTGTGTAGCTCATTTTTAAAAGGCTGCTTATTATCCTGGGAATAATACTGCTTTTGTAACAGGGAAGAGCTAAATCGGACTCCGTGTTTGATCTGTTTCTTTGACTTTAACCTGTGCTTTTCGTTGCTTTTGTTATTATAAGAAGAAATTAACACATCCCCTCCCCAAGGCTGGCCATTCCAGGGGATATTTGCAAAACTTATGGCCTTTTTACTTTACTTCCTCATCTCCCCCACTCTCTGTGCTATACAGGAAACTGGCATCCAAACCCCGATAAGATCCTTTTTTTCAGAGACACTGGTCCGCCGGCTTTCTGAATAAGGTCGTATTCCCTGCCTCAACACCTCGCCTCCCAATTTATTGGCCTGTTGTGCGCTGAGCAGAGCAAACTTGCACTCGGTAACACTTCCTTGTAACGTTGCTGCAAGGGGGACTGGCCTTGCTCAATAAATGCTGCCCTTCACCCTGCCATTTCTTCCCTTATGAGAGAAACATAAATAAAGCAGCTAATATGTATCCTCAGAAAGTAAAGACCACATTCAACTTAGTTCTTCAAAAGGTCATTTGTGCTTTGGGACTAGCCTTTCCCTGACCAATAACCATTTGGATTTTCAAGAATGTGTTTTCCTAGTATTTTTAACATGCACGTAATTTGTGCTAAGCTGGCCTCTGCATGCATTTAAGTGAGTGACCGTGTTCTCTGTTCTCCCAGCCCAGGTCTCTGTTAAGCTCTGGAACCGAGTCAGAGCCAGTTCAAGTCAGGCGTGATTTATTAAGTACCAACGATGAACACGGGGCTCAGATTTGCTTGCTGTCACTGTATCCTTTACAGGTCTCTGAAACTGAGCAGGACCCTGTGGGGCTCCAGGCACAAAAACCTTTCTGTGACCCCTTTTCCTGAGTTCCAAAGGGCAGGTTCAAACAGTTGCTAATCAGGGAAGGGAGGGGCTGCAGAGACAAAAGAGGAGCCATCAAAAAACAGTAGTGTAGCCTTGGGGGCAGGGTCCTTTTTCTGCCTTAAGGGATATACATAACACTATCTTGGAGCTGTTTTGCAGATATTGAAACCCGTGCCCCCAGGTGACAGAAGTTAACTCTCTGCTGCCCACAAGCATGTAGACCCCAGACCTGTTGGAACCAGAAGGTTGATGATGCTGGCTCCCAATTACGTCACCACCAACCAATCAGAAGAATGTCCACGAGTTGATCACACTCTCCTCTTTGAGCCATCACTAGCCCCTCCAGGTTGGGACACACACTTTTGAGGGCATTAGCCTGCAGTGGCCCCCTTTCCCTGGCAAAGCAATAAAGCTATTCTTTTCTACTACACCAAAAACTCTGTCTCTGAGATTTAATTTGGTGTCGTTGTTCAGAGGCCGGATTTGGCTTCACTGTTGACTGACCTGCACATCAAGAACTTCTTTAGAGTTTCAGGGTCTCAGAAACCTAGGAACACAATGAAAGGGGTTCAGCATAATATACTCTTCTTTGAAAACCATGGAAGTGCTGTGCTTTTAGCCCCTGACACGTCTCTTCTTTCTCCCGCTGGGTCCTGGTTTCTGTGATGTGCGCGTTGAGTCTCTCACTGTTTTTTCTGGACCTGGACCACCTTGGACGTGGGCACCAAGTCCATAAGAGGTGGCATGAGAGTCATTAAGAATGATGTGGGAATTTCCTCTCTTTAAAATTGACAGGTGGAGTCTGGGCTTTCTCTCTCCTCTGGGTGGGCTCTTTCTCCCCACGCCCTGACCTGGTCCCTGAGAGCCAAGCTTTCCTTCTGAGGGTTGTTAGCTATCACCTGGCTGAACATTTTTTCCTCAACCCCTTAGGCAAAGAGGCCACCTCTGCCTGGTGACCTGAACTAAAAGCTGAACATTTCTGTGCTCAGATAAACCCTCTTCTGGGGAATGAGCTGGTCTGAACAAATAGAAAAGAGGACAGGAGAGATACTTGGGTTTTTTCCTTCCTACTGAGGGACGCTGAGTGAGGCGCTTAACTTTCCCGAGTCTCTGTGGCCTCCAGCAAAACCCTGGAGAATGTGAGGATGCCAAGGATGTCCTTCTGTCCTGGAAGATGAGCTGCAGGATCTCTTGAGCTGATGGGAAGCTCTGGGGCAGACTAAACTGACTGTAGTTTTCCCTTTTGTAACCACTTGTTTGATGTCATTTTAACAGAAGCTCTACTTTTTTTTAAAGGATGCTTTTTCATGCTGCAATTTGTCTTGTGATTCTTTCCTTATTATTTCCTCCTCCTGCTATTTAGTGCTGGCTTTCCACAGGTGTCCCTGGACCTCACTATCATCCATCAGAGTGATTTCCTCCAAATCTGTCCCCCACAGGGGCTCCCTGGAGGTTCCCCTTTTGTCCTGATACAACCAGATGATTTTAACAGCCACATTTCAACTGTTAAATCACATGGAGGAGACGGAAGCTTCCGACTGATTCTCTTTTCCTTTCTCCGATGCCATTACATGGGGCCTTCGATACGATCTGGTTCGACACATGCCACGAGACGTGAAAAGATCACAATGCCTCTTTCTTTGGAAAGTTAAACAAGCGGCTTCCAATTTTTGATGCCACTTTTCTTCCACACAAATTACCCAGAGAGTGGTTGATTTTTCTTCTCTTGGGGCAGCTCTAAAAACAGAGCGGAGATAAAATTGTGACGTTGAGTGCTTCCCTTGCCCTTGGCTTTCTACCAGCTGCAGAAAGAACAGGGAACCTCGCCTTGAGAACTCTTAGCATAAAAGAAGACGGGTGAAATGTTTCCAGAGGAGGTTGAAGTGACTGCCCTGGCTTGCGGTGGTTTCTGCACCTGCACACTTTGTAAATTTCCCCTTTTGAGTTACAGCCTCCGGAAATGTCTTCTCTTTCTTCCTACTCATTTCTTGGGAGCAAAAGTTCATCGATGCTAATCAAATATTAGTTTTGATAACGATGAAATGGACGATAGTAATAGCTACTATTTGTGGATATCGAGTATGCATTAGGTGCACTACATGCACTGTTGTGTTTAGTAATCACCTTGGTCCTGCTAGAGAGAAGTGGTCTCCACTGTATAGACAGGGAAAGCAGAGCTCGGAGCAATTAAACTACCTGTCAGTAGGACTGAGCTAGAAATAAATGCCAAAGTGAGAATTCACACCCAGGGCTTTTCCAACTTCAAACTCTGTGCCCTTTAAATTTCACTTTGATTGTAGGTCTTTTCTCTTTCTTTGGTCTCCCTTGTCAGGGTAGATAGTATTTCTTTGATTTTTCATTACAAGCAATGGGTAAGGGGTTTGAGCAGCAAAACTCTTTGAAAGGAACCTGGGAAGTTTGGGACCCACCCTCCAAAACACATGCACACAGATGACACTGTTATTTGTTGATTTTATAGAAAAGTCGTTGATTTTATTTTCGTTGTGAAAGGTTCAAATAATGGAAAAGTGTAGAGAAAAACAAATCACCCAGAGCCCTGGGGAGATTTTTTAAAAATACAGAGACCTGTGGCCCACGATGGAGACCTTGATTGAGGGCCCTGGGATGAGGTCTTAGGGTCTGTATTTTCAATAGTCTGTACAGGTGATTCTAATTCACAGCTTGAGCTAAAAAACCATGGCCTGCTCTAGACTCAGATGAAGGATTGCAGTCATGGTTTGGCTACTGGCCTGCTGTGTGAGTCCAGATGGGTCATGCTCCTCTCTCGGATCCCTTCTAACTGGAGGACACTCTCTCTCTCTCTCTGTCTCTTTTTTTGGTTGCAATTTTCAATAAAAAATTATTTTTTAAGACAAAACTGTAGTGACAGAAAGCAGACTAGTGGCTGCCTAAGGTTAAGGACAAGAGTTGGTGATTGTCTGCAGAGAGGCTAGGGGGAACTTCTGAAGTTAAGAACAGGTTTTATATCTTGATTTTTTTTTTAATTGAAGTGTAGTTGATTTACAATGTTGTGTTAGTTTCAGGTGTACAGCACGGTGATTCAGTTTTATATATATATATATATATATATATATATATATTCTCTTTCAGGTTCTTTTCCCTTATAGGTTATTACAAACCATTGAGTATAGTTCTCTGTGCTCTACAGTAGGACTCTCATTTTCTGAGTAGGAAATAGCGCCGCCAGTGGTGTGGGAAGAGAAGTAATAGGACAGTGTGGAAGGCTCCAGGAGCTTTGCTTGTTCACTCAATCCCTTGAGATCCGGTATCTGGAATTTGCAAAGTTTGATCTACTTCCATTTCCAGGTAATGGCATGATCTTCTTTCTGAGATTCAGTGGGATCCAGTGAAAAGAATGTGACTGCAGGGTCAGACCTATGTGGCCGGGAACTGGGCTCTTCCTTTAATTTTAATTGTGTCGGGACCCAATAGGAATCTCTGGCTTTATCATTAGATTTTGACATTTGGATCCAGCCCTTCCTGCAAAAGCATGGACCAAATGGGCCTGGTTCTTTGTAGGTATGCAATACTTCCTAGTTCCCTTCTTCTGTTACGGGTAAGATTTTTAGTGCCAGATTGTAGCCTATGCAGTGGGCATCACTTGAGATTTGCAAGCCTTGCACGCATAACTCCTTTTCTTGGTCTCTTCAGAGCTCCTTTCCTTGGTCAAGGAGAAAAAGTCTCACCCAAACAAACGCTCAATTCTGCTTGTACCCAAGGAGGGAAGAAGCCTTCCAAAAAATGTAAACACCAGGAGTAAAGCACCACTTTGGTCAAGTGGAGATGCCAGCTTTTCTGTCTTAAAAGAGAAGGACTTATGCTGTGGCCATTCCAAGGAGACTTGCAAATGGTTATAAGTGGTGCAAATTATAGAAGTGACTCATGGATACTTAGGTTATTTAATTTCATTGCTGCCCTGGAAAGATACCTCACTGACTGAAGTGTAACAGACAGGTAAACAGTGTCTGAGGAAGTTCCTTGACCTTGTCTGCCTGACTATTGATATGCATAAAAAAAAACGAGGTATAAAAGAAAGACTGGGGGTGGGGTGGCAGGGGAGGACCTCCAGCCGCTTGTGGTTATAGAGCAGCTCCCAGCCTCAGAGTCACATTTGAAATGAAGCTTTTCAAACTCCCCTCTCCCAGCTCACCTCTTTCTCATCAATCAATGGCTGCAGATGATGGGGACATTTACAGGTCAGTCCATTTGTCCTTGAGGCTGCTGACAGGACTGTTGCCCTGCAAAAGTCTCAGACAGATGGGTGACTGTCCTCCTTTGCAGAGCTTTCCTGAGAAAGAAATCATCAGTATTCTCAGTAACCCATGCTGGTGTGGAGCACCAGTAAGAAGGTCTCAAATTCACATACAGCCTTCAAGGGGAGAGGAGTTAGGAGTCCAGCTCTGTTTGGTAACATGGATCATACATCTCAGAATAAAGGAAGCATGGAAATCAAACACGTAAGTGTCAGAAACAGCTCACTCAACACATTACTCTGTGACTGGGGCATTATTCCTGACAATACCAGCTAATGTTCCTGTAGAAAAGCATCTCTGCTTTCAGGAGCTGCCTTTCAATTCTATGAAATGCTGCATTATGCCACTCAAGGTGGAAGTCAATTATATAATTGGGACCTCATTCTAAGATATGGAAAAATATTTTTTTCCTCATGCAGAGCTGGCCCTCAGTGTAGATCTATTTGGCACTGATCTCCTTGGGTGTGGTTTGAGGGGCTCCCCACTGGTTAAAATTTTTTACAGCCTGTGAAATGGAGCAGGACCCTATGGTCCTTCCCCCACCCCATGTCCTCTGCCTGCCTTTTGTCTGTGGAAAAACTTCAGCCAAATAATACATTTATTCAGAGAAGTGAGAAAATACAGAAACAAAGGAAAAGAGTTAAAGGAGACCAAATAATAATAGTTTAGTCATTAAGCAGAGTCCAGGACCTTTAGTTCCTTCTCAAGGGCTATAGATAATATTCTGAGCCATATCCTGGGAGCTGTCTTATAGATACTGGAACCGCCAACAGGTGGAAGAAGTTAACTACTTCTTGGTTGATGGCCAGGTTGTAGCCATGACATAAGCTGCCACAATTCCGAGAACTGGCCTCAAGGAAATGGGAACAAACCGACCCTGGAACTGAAGATTAACTGAACCGAAAACAATCACGATGACGTCAGTCAGACCACTGATGACCAATTTCAAGGTGACGGTCAGAGCTGACTGCTGTTTCTGCATGTAGCCCCCTCCCTCCTCCTATAAAAGCTCTTGCACACTGTTTATCAGTGTGTTATTTTCCCAAAATAGAGCAAACTTTCCTTTCCACTCTTTATTGGCTTTTGAGCGGCGAGCAGCCAGATCCCACTTTCGGTAACACCTGTACATTTTGAATTTCCCTAATGTCCCATATGGATGGCTGTCTCCCCTCTGTCTCTGCTCCACCACAGGGAGGACTCAGGGCTGACCCTTGGGAACTCTCTGTCCCTGGTGCCTGGCTTGATTCCATCTCCCAGACCAGACTGTCCCATGATGATAGACTCACATTACTGATCCCGTATCATCAGGTACCCTCCCGGGACTTGGGGAAGACTTTATCTCCTCTGCTCCAGCACCTACTGACCCCATGAGTTAAGGAGCCCTTGGCTGTAAGTAAGAGGAGACAGAGACCCAAATTTGTTGTTATGATAAGGGAATCTATTATTACATATAACCAGAAGCTTAGTAGTAGGGCAGCTCCAGTATTCCTACAATTAGAAGCTCAATGATGACATCAAGGGAAGTCTCCCCATTCTGTCATCGTCTTTTGCCACCTTTGGCCCCAGAATGGCTCCTTCTTGATCATATGATGGCCACACTGTTTTCCAGGTATTACATTCAGACATAGGGATTCCCAGGGACAGAAAATGCTATCTCTTCCAAGATTTCTTTCTTCAAATGGAAAGGACTGCTTTCCTGGGAACCCCCTAATGACTGCCCCTCATGTCTCACTAGCCAGCTGACCCACTGCTACCTACCAGCCACCACCAGGAAGGGGAAGGAGACCACCATGATTGGCACACCGTAGAGCTGACCTGGACCCACCTTCCCCTGAGGCACCCAACCCGGAGGAATCCTGTTAGAGAGGAGGATGAGACCATCAAGTGTCCCTACAAACTCTAGGTCCATCCATGTAGCTGCAAACGGCATTATTTCATTCTTTTTTTAATGGCTGGGTAGTATTCCATTGTACATTATATATGTACCACATCTTTATGCATTCCCCTGTCTATGGTCACTTAGGTTGCTTCCATATCTTGGCTATTGTAAATAGTGCTGCTATGAACACTGGGGTGCATGTATCCTTTCAGATTATGGTTTTCTCCAGATATATGCCCAGGAGTGCGACTGCTGGATCATGTGGTAGCTCTATTTTTAGCTTTTTAAGGAACCTCCATACTGTACTGCATAGTGGCTGCACCAATTTACGTATTTCAGCATGATGTTAGTAACATGATGTGAACAAAATAAATATAACTGTCCTCATCCGTTTCTTTCCTGAAATGTCACATCCACTATGGTTTTCACCTTTTCCCCTCTTTCGTTCCCAGTTTCCTGGGAGATAGCCTGTTCCACATTTTTGTACGATTTCTTATTTAAATTTGGTTCCATTACTATCCTTCCTTGAGATACTGAACAATGGGCATTTCATTCATATCACTGTCAAGCTGAAAAACTACTGTTCCCATTTTATAGATGAAAAAATCAAAGTTGACATCAGAAAGCTCAATTAAGACAACACTCTCATTAGATGTGGTGAAAGGATCCAGATGTCTCCAGCGACAAAGCTCACTGGCAAAACGATTGGCACCCACCAAGCTGCTAATCCCCTGGGCTCGAGGAGCACATCTGAGCTGAGGAGGGAGCATGACAGTGCTGTGGGATCCTGGTCCCTCTTGGGGTTCTGTTTCTGCTGCTGCTGTGGCCGTGATGGTCGAGCATCTGCCTGTTCTCAAGCCCTGTCACCACCTTGGCCCTGGCAACTGTCAATGTTTCTCTTTGCACGGTTTAATCACTGTCCTGTTGCTCCAGAACTTTTAGATTTGGCACTGCCTTACTTTTACAGCCCACCTCCTGGAAAGACTCATGTATGTCACTGGAGCTCAATTCATTATTTTTTAACCACTTTTAAAAACTGAAGTATAGTTAATTTACAATTTTGTGTTAGTTTCAGCAAAGCGATTCAGTTTTATGTATGTATATGTACGTATATATATATATGTATGTGTGTGTGTGTGTGTGTGTGTACATATATTCTTTTTCAGATTCTTTTCCCTTATAGGTTATTACAAGATATTGAATATAGCTCTCTGTGTTATAAGTAGGTCCTTGTTGTTTATCTATTTTATATATAGCAGTGTGTACATGTTAATCCCAAACTCCTAATTGATCTCTCCCACTCCCTCTCCATCCTCTTTGGTAACCATAAGATTGTTTTCTATGTTTATTCATTATTTTTTTGAATCTGGCAGAAAAGAAAATTGTGGGACAATATTCAATTGGAAGAAAATATATTTAAAAATTTTAAATTTAAGTTTTGCCATTTAAAGAAATCTTTATTTTATATTGGAGTATAGTTGATTAACAATGTTACATTAGTTTCAGGTGTACAGCAAAGTGATTCAGTTATACATACACATGTATGTATTCTTTTTCAGATTCTTTTCCCATCTAGGTCATTACAGTGTATTGAGCAGTGTTCCCTGTGGTATACAGTAGGTCCTTGTTGGTTATCTATTTTATATGTTGTAGTGTTTATCTCTCTTTCTCCCCCTCCTTTCCCCTTTGGCAACCATAAGTTTGTTTTCCATGTCTATTCATTTTTAACAGAAAATTTCCCTGACGCTAGTTTGCCAACCTTGACTTCCCTTTGGTCACTGCTTTTGACCTGAGTGCCCCATTGCTGGGTACCACTGGACTGGATCCCAGTGAATGAATGAGAGTCAACTTTTCTAGAACCGTGCGGGGCAAAGTGCTGGGGAGGAATAAGAATGGTCCCTGTCCTCAAAGGCTCATGGTCTTAAGGAGTGTGGAAGATGACATTATGGTTCAGCAAGTTTCATTCCCACCCGCCATGGGAGGAGTTCACCTGTCTCCCCATTGACATGTGTGTGTGTGTGTGTGTGTGTGTGTGTGTGTACATATATTCTTTTTCAGATACTTTTCCCTTATAGGTTATTACAAGATATTGAATATAGCTCTCTGTGTTATAAGTAGGTCCTTGTTGTTTATCTATTTTATATATAGCAGTGTGTACATGTTAATCCCAAACTCCTAATTGATCTCTCCCACTCCCTCTCCATCCTCTTTGGTAACCATAAGATTGTTTTCTATGTTTATTCATTATTTTTTTGAATCTGGCAGAAAAGAAAATTGTGGGACAATATTCAATTGGAAGAAAATATATTTAAAAATTTTAAATTTAAGTTTTGCCATTTAAAGAAATCTTTATTTTATATTGGAGTATAGTTGATTAACAATGTTACATTAGTTTCAGGTGTACAGCAAAGTGATTCAGTTATACATACACATGTATGTATTCTTTTTCAGATTCTTTTCCCATCTAGGTCATTACAGTGTATTGAGCAGTGTTCCCTGTGGTATACAGTAGGTCCTTGTTGGTTATCTATTTTATATGTTGTAGTGTTTATCTCTCTTTCTCCCCCTCCTTTCCCCTTTGGCAACCATAAGTTTGTTTTCCATGTCTATTCATTTTTAACAGAAAATTTCCCTGACGCTAGTTTGCCAACCTTGACTTCCCTTTGGTCACTGCTTTTGACCTGAGTGCCCCATTGCTGGGTACCACTGGACTGGATCCCAGTGAATGAATGAGAGTCAACTTTTCTAGAACCGTGCGGGGCAAAGTGCTGGGGAGGAATAAGAATGGTCCCTGTCCTCAAAGGCTCATGGTCTTAAGGAGTGTGGAAGATGACATTATGGTTCAGCAAGTTTCATTCCCACCCGCCATGGGAGGAGTTCACCTGTCTCCCCATTGACGTTGGTCTCGGCTCTGTGACTTGTTTCAGCACATGGAATGTGGGTAGGAGTGTCCAGGGCACCAATTCTGAGCCCAGGCATGGAGGGGCCCTGTGCATTTCTGCCTGTCCCCACACTCTCTGCCATCACCAGGAAAGGGCTGTGCCCCAGGAAGCCTGCTGGTCCCTGGAGGACGAGAGACACGTGAGCAGATCTCAACTGAACCTGTGGCCTGGCCAAACCAGCAGACCTGCACACGAGTGAGAAATAATGCAGACTGTTACTCCACTGAGATTTTGTGTTGTTTTGCAGCAAAAATTGGTACCTGGAGAGATATGATAATGATGAGTGTAATAATAGGATAATGGAGGAGGCACGAGTCTTTACCCAAGTGCAGCTGCAGCTGTGTGGGTGCCTGCACCGCACGGCCCACCCTGGCGGGGTGTGGGGTTTGCCCCCTGCCTCCCCCGTCGCTGTAGTTTGCTGGGATATTCTCTGAGAGACAGGACCCTCTCCTCCATGTCCATTGTTTAAATCTCCTCATTCATCCTGTGCAGTCAGGGCTTCCCTAGCAACTTCCAGGCAACTCAGGGATCTGCTAGGAACACTGTAGTTATTCAGGAAGGATTTTACCCAGTGGTGAGCACTTAACCTTACATGTAATAATTATGTCAAAACTTAAATGACGACATTTTGTCCTTTAGATAGCGTTGTGGGCGATCCGGAGATCTTTTATATTTTCTTTTTAAACACAGTTAAATCGTTAAAGACTCCTTTACTGGATATCAATTCTGAGATAACTGAGTTAGTGAAACCCCCTAGTGATTACAGAGAGAGCAAGACATCAACAGGGCAGGGCTGGCCTCCCAGACTGGTGACATCCTGAGGACCCACTGAGATAATGTGGTCCAAACCCAGCATTTGTGCATGTTTAAAATTGAGGTATAGTTGATTTACAGTGTTGTGTTAGTCTCAGGTATACAGCAAAGGGATTCAGTTATATGTGTATATACATATATATATATTCTTTTTCAGATTCTTTTCCATTATAGGTTATTACAAGATATTGAATATAGTTCCCTGTGCTATACAGTAGGTCTTTGCCATTTATCTATTTTTTATATAGCAATGAGTGTCTTTTAATCCCATACTTCTAATTTCTCCCTCCCCCCCTTTTCCCCTTTGGTAATCATAAGTTTGTTTTCTTTGTCTGTGGATCTATTTCTATTGTGTTTGAAGTCCACAAAAGTGAAGGGACCTGCCCAAGGTCCCATAGCTGTTTGGCTGGTGCTGGGAACTAAGATTGATAGAGTATCTACCACGAGGTTTCTCCTTTGTGCCAGTTTTTTGTTGTCACATTTTAACCCCTACAACATCCCTGTAAATATTACTGTACCTCCTACTACTGGTCTACAGTTGGAGAAACTGAGGCTCACAGAAGATAACTGTCGACCCCCCACTCTCATTACCCCCATCACCCTGCAGAGGAATGGAGAGTATTCTTCTTTTTTAAGTGGCTGCCGGCATTGAAAACTTCTTAGATAATTTCATTAAGTTGAGGGTTTCAAATATCAAGAAAACTCGATGGCTTTTCTGCTCTGATTCCCATCCTGTGAGTCTGCTTTTTCTTTGTTTTATTCACTAGTTTGTTGTATTTTTTAGATTCCACATACAAGGGATAGCATACAGGATTTGTCTTTATCTGTCTGACTTAGTTCACTTAGCATAATGTCCTCCAAGTCCATCCATGTTGCCACAAATGGCAAAATTTCTTTTTACGGCTGAGTAGTATCCCACTGTATATATGTACCACATCTTCTTTATCCATTCATCTCTTGATGAACATTTAGGTTGTTTCCATGTCTTGGCTATTGTAAATAATGCTGCTGTGAATATTGGGGTGTACTTTTTCAAACTAGTGTTTTTGGCTTTTTTGGGGATATATACCCGGGAGTGAAATTGCTGAATCATACGGTAGTCCTAATCTTAGTTTTCTGAGAAACCCCCATGCTGTTTTCCATAGTGACTGCACCAATTTACATTCCCACCAACAGTGTACAAGGGTTCCCTTTTTTCCTTGCCAACATTTGTTATTAGTGTTCTTTTTGATGACAGCCATTTTGACAGGTGTGAGGAAATATCTCATTGTGCTTTTGATGTGCATTCCCCTGATTATTACTGATGCTGAGGATCTTTTCATGTGCCTGTTGGCCATCAGCATGTTCTCTTTGGAAAAATGCCTGCTCAGTTCTTCTGCCCGTTTGTTTTCTTGATGTTGAGTTGCATGAACTGTTTATATATATTGGATATTAACCCTTACTGGTCTTATCATTTGCAAATATTTTCTCCCATTCAGTAAGTTGTCTTTTCATTTTGTTGATGGTTTCCTTTGTTGTGCAAAAAGTTTTCAGTTTCATTAGGTCCCATTTGTTTATCTTTGCTTTTATTTCCTTTGTTCTAGGATACAGAACCCCCCCCCACCCCCACCCCCGCCCACCACCAAATAGTGCTGCTATTTATGTCAAAGAATGTTCTGCCTGTGCTTTCCTCTAAAAGTTTTATAGTGTCTGGTCTTACATGTAGGTCTTTATTTTATTTATTTATTTTAAATTTATTTATTTTTATTTTTGGCTGCGTTGGGTCTTCGTTGCTGCGTGCGGGCTTTCTCTAGTTGCGGCGAGCGGGGGCTACTCTTTGTTGCGGTGCACGGGCTTCTCATTGTGGTGGCTTCTCTTGTTGTGGAGCACGGGCTCTAGGCACGCGGGCTTCAGTAGTTGTGGTGCACGGGCTCAGTAGTTGTAGCTCACGGGCTCTAGAGTGCCGGCTCAGTAGTTGTGGCGCACGGGCTTAGTTGCTCTGTGGCATGTGGGATCTTCCCTGACCAGGGCTCAAACCCGTGTCCCTTGCATTGGCAGGCAGATTCTTAACCACTGCACCATAAGGGAAGCCCCACATGTAGGTCTTTAATCCATTTATTCACACAGAAGTCTGAGGGAACAGATTACTTTCAGAGAGTACTTTACTCACTCTAAGAGCAGGGCCACTAATATATAATGAAAATGATAAGGACAAGAACAATACCAATAATAATACTGTGTGGGGTCATGAGGGGCAGGGTGGTCTCCCAATAGCCTTTGGCTCTGGAGTGGAGGTGTTATTGTTTCTGCAGAAAAAGCAAACCTGAGGTGGGGTGGGAAGTCAGGAAGGCACTTGGCTTTGTTCTAAATGGAGAATTCACCTTCTTTTCACTTGGTGTGGGTTTTTATCAGGTGAGTCTTCACAGAGCAACTTTACTGAACCACAGTCTTTCTGCTATATTGAGTGTCTCTTTCCTGAGATGATTATAAAGATCCCCAGTTTCCTCCAACATGCCGTGACTTGAGTCATGCATTCCCGAGGGTGAGATTTCTGCTGAAATGTTACAAGGAAAAGAGATCAGGTTTCGAAAACTACCACAAAACTAAATTAAAAGACATATGAAATAATTTTTTCTCCTATTGGCTTTTGGAGTATCAATATGACACATTGGGTTCTAATCTCAGATCTGCCATTTCTCATCTTTTGTTTCTATCCTAGTTTCTCCTTCTTTCATCCCTCCCTCCCTCTCTGCCTTCCTTATTTCCATTAAATTAGTAAGTATTTTTCTGAATAGTTGGGGGAAAAAATGTATACTTTCAAGAAGGATTTGAAGTGGTAAAGATAATGACTTATTTTTTTATTTTTTGTGGTACGCGGGCCTCTCACTGTTGTGGCCTCTCCCGTTGCGGAGCATAGGCTCCGGACGCGCAGGCTCAGCGGCCATGGCTCACGGGCCCAGCTGCTCCGCGGCATGTGGGATCTTCCCGGACCGGGGCATGAACCCGTGTCCCCTGCATCGGCAGGCGGATTCTCAACCACTGCACCACCAGGGAAGTCCGATAATGACTTATTAAGAACTAAATCTTCTGGATGGACCTAGATTTTCTCATACTGAGTGAAGTAAGTCAGAACGAGCAAGACAAATACCATATGATATCACTTATATGTGGAATCTAAAATACGACACAAATGAACATATCTATGAAACAGAAACAGACTCAAAGACATAGAGAATAGACCTGTGGTTGCCAAGGGGGTGGGGAGGTGGGGAAGGATGGATTGGAGGTTTGGGATTAGCAGATGCAAACTATTATATAGAGAATGGATAAGCAACAAGGTCCTACTGTAGAGCACAGGGAACTCCATTAAGTATCCGGCGATAAACCATAATAGAAAAGAATATGAAAAGGAATGTATGTATATATATATAACTAAATCACTTTGCTGTACAGCAGAAACTAACACAACATTGTAAGTCAATTATACTTCAATAAAACAAATATAAAAAGGAGCTAAATCTTCAATTTGTAGATGACACTTTTCAGCTCTTTTGACTCCATGTCAACCTTTTGGAGGAGGTAGGGGCCCTACTAGTATCTCCAGGTTACAGGGAAAGTATTTAAATGCCTCTGTTAAGATTCAGCTCACAGTGTGATTTGGTAAACAGTTGGGCCTAGGACCTGTATCTTGAATTTGCCCAAGCCTGAGCAGGTCTATGAGAGTCTAGGGCTGATAATATCATGACTCCTGCAGCATAGGTCTGACCTTGAGACACCAGAGGTCGGCCTCCCATTCTGACCCTGCTCCTGCGTCTTACCAGCTTGGTGACCCGGGGCAAATTCTAAGGCCGCTCTGGCCTCAGATTCAGCTTCTATGAGATTCGTACAGTTATGTCAAGAACCGTGTGGTCAGAATAAGTGAAACCCTGAAAGCGGAGCCTGGCGCGTAGGAAAATCTCAAGCATGGTGTGGGTGACTTCAGTTATGACAATTGCCACCACGTCACTTTGCTAGGGAAACGGTCGTTCAGAGGCCTGAAGGAAGACAGGCTAGGGTCAAAACTGTAAATATAAAGATTTTGAATATTATTATTATTGGTAATACAATCGATTTTCTCAGAAATCTCTGGCTATATGATGCTTTAATAATTTTATGTGTGCTATTTTTTTTGTGCTAGTAGAACTAATAAGTCCTAAAAAAAACCCCACACAAAACAAAACATGTTTTCCTGCTGATAGCAGATAAGGGGACCTAAAATCCAGAAAGGAATGATTTTGCCATGATTAAAAAAGGAAATGAATGAAGACGCCTCTCACTGTAGGATAGAATAGAAAATACACGTGCTTTATGTTCTTTCTTCCCGGCTTAAAATTCACCACCGCCCCCCACCCCCCCGGCCCCATTTTAATTCCTTTTAAGCTCAGGGGTAAGTACTAGTATCCACCAGGTTAACATGGACAGAAATCTTTAGTTAAGCACAGTGGTGAATATATAGTATGCAAGTTATTGCTGCAAATAATTTACACTATTAATCTGATTTTTTGGATGCACATATTTATTTGGACTGGGGGTACTGAAGGAATTTGATTGCTTGAAAATAAAAGAACTAGCCTCAGCAGTCTTGGGTTTCCTAAGGAAGTGGGCACTGGATTTTGAGCTGGGACCGAGGCTGGGAGCTCAAGTCCATATCTGGATACAGGGATCACTCTATCATCATTATTTGTTGATAAGCAAAAACAAACAAATCAACCAGACAGCCAAAGAAACAAACAAAAAACCCCAGTAGGACTTGGAGAAAACCTAAGCTCCAGAGACTGCCTAGATTTTATTTTACTCTGGATTGGGTTAACTTGAACCCGAAATGGTGAAATGGGTAACACAAGGAAATCTATGTTTGTAGAAGGTGAGAAGAACTTAGTGAGTCCACGTGGCAGAGCTGTGTGTGTGTGTGTGTGTGTGTGTGTGTGTGTGTGAGTGCGTGCACAGGGACTCTCTCTCTCTATCTATCTATCTATCTCTGGTGTAGAAGTGTCTTTAGCCCTCCCTGCAGGGAAGAGTCGTAATGATATTCCAAATGCATCTGGATCTTCTAAATACTTAGCTCATCTGCTCTCCTAATGGGCTCTCCAAGCTCAGGACAGGTGATTGTCCCCACCAGTCCTGAACAGAACAGCCAATATATTTGATCTTGGGAGTGTTTTTGTCCAGAGGAGGCCTCTGAAAATCACAGCAAGTTACATGTGGCTTAAGAACGGGTAGGACTGTTTTCCAAACACCTAAAGCTGTATTTGAAAAGTGTGATTCACAGACCACTTGCATCAGAACCACTGGTGGCTTCTGCTGGTTAAAAATGCATTTTCTGGGCCCCTTCTCAGACTCACTGAATCAGAAAGTCTGGGGGCGACTCCGAGAAGGCTTTAGAAATCAGGAGGGGATTCTATGCCCACCGAATTTGAGCTGCAGTGATGACATAGCATCCTTTCTCACAACTCTGCACGAGGGGGACACATGTTCCAGCATCCCACCCAATTCAGTTTGGTGAATTACCAAACTGATTACAACAAAGACTCCACTGCCTGGAAACCAACTTCCCACCATTGTCTGAGAGCTGGACACAGTGATAACAGGATTCTTGACATCCATTGACCTAAAGCTGATAGAATGCTGGCTACTCCATCATCAGGTCAGTTTGCAATCTGCAGTCGTGGAATTCAATGAACTCTGGTGGAGGTGGTGAGTCCGAGGCCATGGCTCCCAGAAGTCAATGGGGCAGGGAGGCCGGACTGGGTGGGAGGAGATGGGTCAGGACAGGCTGGGCCCTATGCATGGGCCACAAATAAGGTTGTTTGGAGCTTGAGAATCTCTGGTCCAGCATTGGGGGACGATGGGGACAGTGATGTCCCCAGGCTTCTGTTTCCCTCTCTGTCCACCTGGACCGATGTTCCCCTTGCGGTTCTCCTTCCATGCCCCAGTGCTCAGTGGTCTGCGTTGATGACATCACCAAGTTCTCACAATAATTCTCTGTGGTCAACACCAGTTGCTCCGTTGAATAGACTAGGAAACCAAAGTTCGGGAATTTTGGGTAAGTTGACCAAGATCTTTTACTTTGTGACTGGCATTCAAATGCTGTTCAGTGTTTACCTCACCTCCTTGGGTCAGGGAAAGAGATCCAATGGCTGTCCTTGGGCTCCCTTTCCTGATCCCAGGGAGGCCTCCTTCAGAGATTTGCAGAGGACGGTGGAGGTGTCTCTCATCTCCTCAGGCAGCCCTTCTCTTTGTAGCATCAAAGAGATGTCACCGTGCAGGGGAAAGAGTCTGGTTTGGGGGTCATTTGGTGTCCCACTTCTATCATTTTAGCTGCACGACCCTGGAAAAGTTACTTAACCTCTTTCGGTCTACCTATCTTTAAAGATATCTCTTCCTTATCTTTAAGGGGGATTGGAAGGGTGGGCAGTAATACCCACAGGGCTGTGTTGAGGTTTAGAGCAAACAGTGTGTGCAGTGTGACTGGGACTGTTCCCAGCATCTAGTATGTACCAATGAACCACAGTAGTGACTGCCAAGCAAGTGCAGTTTGAGCGCTGAGATATACATATGCTGCGTGATGCAGGGGAACAGGCATTGGACCTGAGTTAGAGCAGCTGGGTTCTCATCCTGAGTCAGCCGTCCACCAGCCCTGGGAACATCGATGAGACTCTGAACCACTCGGAGCCTCAGTTTCTTCATCTGCAAAGTGGGAGCTTAAATTGACCCCTGTCCCCTGTCCTCACCCCATAGGATGGTTTTGAAGAACACGTGTCTGTGCAAGAGCTGTGTGCACGAAAGGGTTAGAGTTACACGAAAGAGGGACAAGACCCTGTCCCCACCCCAGAGGAACTTTTGATGCGGTAAGTGACATAACACACTCAGCTATGAAACTCTTGGGCAAAACGTTGGTATCACACGAGGACCAAAATGATGCTACAGAGGACACTTGGGATTATAGCTGAACACCTCCTGCCAGCATCAGGCTTATTTGGATTTGTTGGGTCCTCATTGCAGATGGAGGAGATCAGCTAAACTCTTGGGGAGATTTTTGCTTTCAGGAAACAAACTCAATTTCCATTATGTGAATTTCTGTTGTCTTTAAGGGCCAGCTGGGTCTGCCTGAAGTCTTCGCTGTCACTTGAGGATATTTCTATGCATGTGAAGATCATTGCAAACAGCCTGCCCACTCCTGTTTGCTTTTTCCAACTCCTCCTAATGTTTCAAGGGGTGGGAAAGTAGAATTTGCATTGTCGAGCACCATGCGTGAGGGGCAGGCTTAAGCTATTTGCATTTATTATTCCATTTCGTCTTTGCAACAACTTACCTGGTGGACATTAGTGTTGTTTTGCAGATGAGGAAACTGAGGCTCAGAGAGGTTAAATAATCTGCTCAAGGAAACAAGCAGAGCAAGTGAGGGGCACTGCTGACATTTAAACCAAGTATATGCTCTTGCCTCCCTGCTCACTGCTGAACTTCCACCTGAAAGACTTTCTCCATCCCTGCCCCTTGAAAGATCTTACAGCGCTATTGGCTTTCTTTGTACCCTCTCCAGGCACTAACCTCCGGACTACCCTGCCCTGTGGGGTTGGCTCCTGTGTGCCATAGGTAGTGCTCTTTGTTTTCCAGGTGGGAGCGGGAGAGAGTACGGCTTGTTTCTCTAAACAGAGAACACCTGAGGGTAGGATATGTTTATTCATTCAGCAGATGTGGGTTGTGTACCTACTGTGTGCCAGACACCATTCTAGGCACTTGGACTATAGCAACGGATAAAACAGACACACTCTTCTGTTTTCACTGAACATATTTTAGTGGGGAGAAGATAGACAAGTTAATGAACCAAACCCTACTAATTAACCAGCGAACACATAGAGTTTGCTGGATAGTGGAAGATGCCACGGAAAAAAATAAAACAAGAAAGAGGGTACACACCAGTCAGAATGGCCATCATTAAAAAGTCTACAAACAATAAATGCTGTAGAGGGTGTGGAGAAAAGGGAACCCTCCTACACTGAGGGTGGGAATGTAAATTGGTGTGGCCCCTATGCAGAATAGTGTAGAGGTTCCTTAAAAAACTAAAACTGGAGTTACCATATGATCCTGCAATCCTACTCCTAGGCATATATTGGGACAAAACTATAATTTGAAAAGATACATGAACCCCTATGTTCATAGCAGCAGTATTTACAATAGCCAAGACATGGAAGCAACCCAAGTGTCCATCAACAGATGAATGGATAAAGGAGATGTGGTATACACACACACACACACACACACACACACACACACACACACACACACACAGGAATATTATTCAACCATCAAAAAGAATGAGATAATGCCATTTGCAGCAACATGGGTGAACTTAGAAATTATCATACTAAGTGAAGTAAGTCAGACAGAGAAAGACAAATATCATATGGTATCACTTATGTGGAATCTAAAAAAATGATACAAATGAACATATTTACAAAACAGAAACAGACTCACAGACATAGAACACAAACTGTGGTTACCAAAGGGGAAACGTGGCAGGGGGATAAATTAGGAGTTTGGGATTAACATATACACCCTCCTGTATATCAAGTAGATAACCAACAGGACCTGCTGTAGAGCACAGGGAACTACACTCAATATTTTGTAATAAACTATAAGGGAAAAGAATCTTAAAAAGAATATATATATGTATATAACTGAATCACTTTGCTGTACACCTGAAACTAACACAACATTGTAAATGGACTATACTTCCATATAAAAATGGTTAAAAAAAAAAAAAGGAAGAGGATGGAAATGTCATTGGGGAGGGGTCACTGGGAGAGGGTCATTGAGGGAGGGGTTTACGATTTTAAAAGGGACGCTCACAGCCAGCCTCACTGCAGGTGACCTTTGAGCAAAATCTGAAGGAGATGAGGGACAGGAGGCACACGTAGTGGAAGGAGTGCTCTGGGAAGAGCGTTCCAGGTGGAGGGAATGACAAGAGCAAAGGCCCTGAGGTGAGGGGTGCAGGTCTTTTTCAGGGTAGCAAGCAGGCTCATCGGACCGGTGCGGCCTGAATGGGGCAGTTGTGGGGCAGGTGAGGGGAAGCTCCCAGAGGACAGGAGTCATTTTGCTGAATTTGCCTTTTATTTGGAATGAGGTTGGAAGTTAAAAGGAAGGCTCTGAGCCGAGGAGGGACATGACTTGAATTATACTTTCACAGGCTCTCTCTGCCTGCTTCCTAGGGAAAAGCCAGAAGGAGGAGAGGTCAGAAGTTAGGAGGCTACCAGGAAAAAAATGTTTTCATTTCTTTAATTTTGTATTTTTATGAGTTGATGGGTGTGCACTGAAACTTACTGTGATAATCATTTCGTTATGTATGTAAGTCAAATCATTATGCTGTACACCTTAAACGTATCCAGTGCTGTGTGTCAATTATATCTCCATAAAAGTGGAAGGAAAAAAAAAAAAAAAGAGGTGAGGGTGAGCTATATCAGCCTGGCTTCCACCAGTATGAGTGAAAAAAAAAGAATTTAGGAAGCTATTGCGTTAATGCAGGCGAGGGGGTCAGCTCCTCGGAGCACATCGGCCTGAGTTATTTTGTATCCACTCTCCTTCCACCACAAGAGAGTGGCACATTGCAGGTGCCCAGGAAACCCTTGTTAAAAAATGGAAAGCGAGGATGCAGCATCATCTAGTGCTTCCAGGTGTGGGCATTGCTGCTGGATTCCAGCTTCAGAGTTCCTGCGGTGTGACCTGGGACACGTGACTTTCCCTCTCTGTGCTTCAGGTCCCTGATCTGTAAATGGCATAATAACAGCCTTGACCCTGTATGCTTCTTGTGAGGATTGCACAGAGTAATGTACGTGAAGGGCTTGGAAGGGGGCCTGGCCCACAGTTAGGGCTCCACGAATATCCGTAGTTACCAAGGCAAGAGCAGGCTTTATGTGCCTTTGCTGAAGAAAGGGAAACGTTGAGAGAAAAATATTAGAAATCTTCATGAATGATTTGGAAATGTGAGAAATACAGAGTATTTCTTTTGCCATATTTCCATTCCAGCAATGCAGTTTTTGTCGCCCATCACTCTTCTTTCCTGGGATGCAATCAGATTTTGGTTTTGCTGACATATTCCAAACGGGTTGGTAGTCTGATCAGGCAGGAATGGGAAGGTGGGTTCCGTCCTCTGCCCCAGCTTTTCTCTGTATGGAGCAGCCCTGTGTCCTTTCCTTTTATCAAGCTCCATGGCAGCCACGTTAAAAGTTTATCGCTAATGTAATTAGTTTCTAATCAGGGCCCACTGAGATTCTTACCTAATAGTTACTGCTCTACTCTTCCAACCAGATGTCAAATATAATGAGCCAATAAAACTGCTATGAATTTAGGCTGAGTGACAATTTTAGGCCCTCGGAGCTCAAGATGAGGGGCCTCATAAAGGCAGGGCACAAATAATTGGGGTGCTCCAAAGTAATAACAAAAATGGTGAGAATACGGATAAATATGTTTCTAATTTAAAAGTGAAACACACAGCTCTGAATATGAACATTTCTCATGCACTTTCCTGGGATGAATGGAGCAATCTTCAGGGACCCAGCCTGCAGGATTTGGGCAGAATGGCTCTTGACAGGGAGAAATTATGGTACCACCACAGCCCTGTTTACCACGGTCCTCTTTGGTTCCAGTGAGAGAATGGGATTCACGGGTTTCCCTGGAGAGCTCAGTGAAACGTGCCTATTTTGCGGCCAGCCCCTGGTTGCCTGCCCTGACATGCACCCCATTTTTGAGAAATACCCTCCTCCTACTCACCTCTTCTGTCCTCCTGTATAGAGCTTCGGGAAGCTTGTGTTCAAATCCTAATTGCATCACTCTCTGAGGGAGTGATCGAAACACCCTTCTGAATCTCAGCTCCCTCCTCTCCCAGAGCAGCAATGTGGATAGCACCTACCTCAGAGGATTGCAGGTGCAGCATTCAAAGAAATAACAGATGGAAGGAGCTTAGCACGGCGCCTGCACCCCCATGAACTGGACCAAATAGTGCAGTGCTTTAAATGATGCCAACGTGCTCTTACTCCTTCCTCCCTGCCCATCCATTCCTTCTCTTCATTCCCTCATTTGGCTACTACTTATCAAGCACTTAGCAGAGCCAGAGGGGGTACCTTTAAGAGGTTCACTTCTTTCCTTCCCCATCCTCAAATGCATAAATAACGCTGTCCTGTGTGCTTTCACTTTGTTCCACCAGTTTTTGTTTTTGTTTTATTTTATTGAAGTATAGTTGATTTACAGTGTTGTATTAACTTCTGCTGGACAGCAAAGTGACTCAGTTATACATATATATACATTCTTTTTCATATTCTTTTCCATGGTGGTTTATCCCAGGATATTGAATACAGTCCCCTGTGCTCTACAGTAGGACCTTGTTGTTTATCCATTCTCTATATAATAGTTTGCATCTGCTAACCCCAAACTCCCACTCCATGCCTCCCCCAACCCCCTCCCTCTTGGCAATCACAAGTCTGTTCTCTGTGTCCTGTTTCACCATTTGCAAAGACACATAAACATGTTCTGCACGCACACTTGGCTAATTGTGATGGTAGGGGTGTGGGGTGCAGAGGTGAAGCTTCAGTGTGTGCTCTGATTCTTCTAATGTCGGGGGACTGTAATCAAGGAGGACACAGGTGTCATGGTGTAATAGGGAAAAACAAAGCTGACTCCATGTTAGATCTGTTCTTTAACCTTTGTATTCTATTGTTTTTGCTTTGAGTTAAGAATGTCGCCTATAGCCTGAAATATATAGGATAACCCGTTTGGAAGGCTCTGAGCTTTAAGAGTATAACCCTTTCCCACTCATATAGAGATACAAAGCCACAGAACAGAGAATACCACTTGTCTTTTTGGAGGTTTACAGGAACATTGTGACCTAACCTACCTGGACAGCTGCAAGCACAGAGGATTCTGACACCAAGAAGTTGTAGTATAAAAGAAGCCCCTTTTTAGTATGAAAGAAGCCTGAATTCGGACCGGGGTAAGATGGTTCTCCAGGATTAGTCTACCATCTTCTTGGTCTGCTGGCTTTCTGAATAAAGTCATTATTCCTTGCCCCAGCAGCTCGTCTCCCAATTCATTGGCCTGTCGTGTGGCGTGCAGAATGAGTTTGGACTCAGTAACAATGGTGTGGAGGTCTGGAGGTTTGGGGTCATTTGTTACGGCAGCTAAGCATCCCTGACTAATACAGATGGGCAGGACTTTGCCAGGTAGACGGGCAGGAAGAGGGCACTGCAGGTCACAGGTGCGGAGGAGCCAGAAGCCCCCAAGTGTGTGCTGTGGGGACTAAAGTCAGCCAGTACTGCAAGACTACCCAGTGGGAAGGTGGGGGGTGGTGACAGAGAGGAAGCAAGAGCAGAGGCTCAAGGGCTGTGTTTGCCATTTAGGATCGCACTGTAGGCCATGGGGCTGTTGGAGAATGGTAAGCAAAAACTCTGACCATAATGCTGCTTTGGGCATGCTCTTCTGGTGGCAATTCTCCAGGGGAGGATGGACGAGGGTGACATGGGATTTGTCCCAGGCTGATGGATAAGGAGGCTTTCCAGACGGTCCAGGGGAGACAGCATGGAGGCCTGAACTAGGAATGTGGTGGTGTTGGTGGGAGATTGAGCTGACAAAGTAGCTATTTCAGAAGTAGAATTTGCAGGACTTGGTAATCATTTGGGGCCCAGTTGGGGTTGGGGGAGGAGACCCCTAAGGCTTCCTCTTCCTTTTATATCCTTTTCTCCATTCCCCTTCTTTCCTAATTTCTTTCAAGTGTGAACTGGTGACACACTGGCTGTCACAAAATGAAGTTTGGTTCTTGTTTTCTGGGGGCACGCTTGCTTCCCACAGATGCACTGACCCACAGGGATGCAGAGCAAACAGTACTTGCCCATCAGTATCACTCATGCCCTGGCTCTGCTGTCTCCCAGGGTGTGTACAGGCAGTGGGCATCCAGGTGCAAGTTTCCTCAGCTCTGACTTCCTTGCTGTGGCCCCTCCGTGGCCAAGTCTTCCATCAGTAGATCTGGGGTGTGGGTCTCCTAAACCACCTGTTCATTCACAGGTGGATTGTGGGGATGGAATAATTCTTCCAATTGAGTCTGTTCATAAATTCATCACCAAGCAAGAAGATGGGAAACTATTTTAAATGGATTTGAACAGAATTTTAGCATGCTCAGCAGAGCCAGCTTTGCTTTTGGAGCTCAGGTTAAAATCTGATGTGCTAATTGAGTCTCCAGTCCAGCTGGATTATCTTTGCTGCTATTAAAGTAGAAATCAATATTAATATTTTCTCCCTGTTAACCATTTTTCTAGAACTAATAGTTTTCTTCCCTTCATGTCTCCTTCTATGACTCTGTTACCTTTGCATCTCTAATTATGTTTGGAATTTATGGAGTATCTTTTTTTTTTTTTTTAAAGAACACAGATAGTTTGTGATGCTGCTGCCTTTCCCATCACATCTGGGATCAACATCCCAGATGTTGGATTCGCTTTTATGGCCAGCTCCTGGACAGCCCTCTCATTATCTGATAAGAGAAGATTATTTTTGCTGGCCTTCTAGGTAATGGATCCTTTTCATTTGTTTTCCTGCAAATAAGAAAGGGGCTGGTGAGAGGATGGGAATTTCGTCCAAAGTACATCTTGAGAGAGCTTTTCTGACCCTCTGCTGTCCACACAGCCTCACCTCTGACTGCAGACCTGTGCTCCCACCCCCTCTCTGGGGGCCAAGTTCATCATCTAACCAAGGTGTGTGTGCTCACCTGGGTCCCTGGGATGTTCCCCACCGTGCCCGGGGAGCTGGTGTTCTCTAATCTGGGCGTATAATTGGCGCTTGTGCCGACAGGCACTCTCATTCCTTTCCTCGTGCTCTACAGTGAGTGCTGCCCAGTGATTTCATCACTCCCTCTAGGAATGGCTCTCAATTTGTTAGATGTCATCTCCTTAGCATGGCACGCAAGGTCCCCTGTAATCTGTCCGTCTTTATCTCTTTGGCCTCATCTCCAGCCTCCATGAGTGGAATCTGAGCTGTAGTTATGCAGAGCTGCTTGCAAGTTCATGAAGACAGCTTGCAAAGGGGCCTTTCCATGCGGTTCCATCTTCCTGGGAGGTCTTTCCCCACGAGCTACCCCTCAAGGCTGAGCCTGAACGGCCCTTCTTCTGAGAAGCCCCTTTACCTTAAAGGCAGTTGGCTGTTCTCTGTCTTTCACATCCTTGTGGTCTGTCTTTCTCTCTGCTCCACTAGACCCTGAGTTCCTTGAGGGCAGGGCTCCTGTCTTCCCATCTCTCTACTGCTGCCACCTTGCACGCAGCCTGGGGTAGAGCTGTGCTTGGTGAAGGCTAGCTGAGCGGCATCTTTCCATGTGTGTCTGGTAACACAGCCCCCGTGGGAAGTGCTTCACGTGCCTACATGCTTCACTCATTTACAACACACCTCTGTGAGGTAGGTGCTGTTCCTTTCCTCCATGTCACAGATGAGTCATTTGAGGCACAGAGAGGTTAAGTGACTTGTCTAAGATGGCTCAGCTTATGCGTGGAGGTGACAGGAACAAAACCCTGGTCTCTTGTGCTTCCAAGCCTATGGTCTTAACCATTTTGACCCATTGCCCTTCCCCTCCTCTCTGTTTCTCCCGCCCTTGCATCTTGACAGGTCTTTGTCCTCTCCCACTGCTTTCCTGCCTCTCTCAGAGGATACATATTGTTGTAAGAGGAGATGGCGGTCTTTGTGAAGTTGAAAAACAGCGTAGGTGTGCTGTGTGGGGCTGCCCTCTGTTTGTCACCCCTCCCCGCACCTCCCCTGTGTAGACTCCAGCTCTCTCTGCCCCGTGTCCCAGGAACTCAGCTCTGGGGACTCTTCACTTGCTCTCTGGCTTCCATTTGGTCCATGGAGGCACTGGGATGGGGGACAGAGGCAAGGTGGCTCCTGCTCCCTAACTGTGTTCCCCTAGAGCAGGGGTTGCAAACTCTGTAAAGTGCCAGATGGTAAATATTTCGAGCTTTGTGGCCCAAGAGACAAAAGTAAGGCTATGATTTAGGTACTTATATAACCATTTTAAGTGTAACCATTTGAAAATGTAAAGTCATCCCGAGCTCATGAGCTATAACAGAGCAGGCAGCAGGTCCGGTTTGGCCCAGCTGCAGTTTGCCGACCGCTGATCTGGAGTCTACAGCAGGGGTTGTCAAACTTTGCTGTGTATCAGGATCATCGGAGGGCTGTTTTAAGACAGATAGCAGACCCCGTCCCCAGAGCTTCTGATTCTGTAGGTCTGCAATGGGGACCGAGGATTTGCCTGTCTAACAAGTTTCTGGGTGGTGCTGACACTGCTGGTCTGGGTACCACAGTCTGAGAACCATAAGAGTGGAGATGGCACCTGCCAAGTGTTCCTTTGGGCTCAGGGACTCTATTCTCCCCCTTTGCTCCTTCAGGCCTGGGTGCTTCCCCATCCTTTGGGGGTTCCCTTAACACTGCCTAAATCTTTGTAAATCATTCTTTCCTTTTCAGTTAAACCCTTTGCATGCGCCATCTTGGTCAGAATCTTCCTGATACTAGAAGGGTTTCCATTTTCCAGAAAGGGCCTGAGAACTCTGTGTCTGTGTACGTTAAAGGAATACTCCTTGGAGGAGAATGTTTCATCGATGAACTATTCTTGTGCTGATTGCATAAACATTCCTAAAGAATCTCTTCTGTGTGTGACTCTCTGGAAGCTGGGACCAGTTCAGAGGATGAATAGGACAGAGCAGAGTCCCTGCTACCAAACGGGCATCTGTAGGATGCTATGGGTGTGTCAAGACCGTCCAGCTCCAAGGAAATGGCTCAGAGTAGGTTCTCCAGGGGAGGAGATGAGTTCAAACGAAAAGTATGCAGCAGTCCACAAGGAACTGGAGGTCTTGGGGAGCAGAGGGTGTGTGGAGGGACCTGGAGAGCCCTGGCCATAGAGTGTGTGTGTGTGTGTGTGTGTGTGTGTGTGTGTGTGTGTGTGTGTGGAGGGGCAGGGTCTGAGAGCAGCCGTACAGCTAGAGAAGTGAGCAGAGGCCAGATCACAGGGTCCTCATTGAGGATGAATGTGGGAACATTGGGGTTTTCATCAGGGAATGACATAGTGAGATTTCCAAGCAGAAAGACCACCTCAGTGGGGAACTGCATGGATGGCACACGGGACAGAGGCTGGTGGCTGGGCCGGAGGGCCCCTCACAGGCTGCCACGCTGGTTTCCCACTGATCTGGGTTGGGACAGGCTGAACCTGCAAACCGTGGCTGCCGGTAGCTTTAGGATAATCTGAGACTGGTCTCTGCCATTGCACGTGTGCCCCCTGGTGAGTATGCAAGAAGAAAACCTCTACCCAAGGCCTCGCCTCCTTCCTCTGGGAAGCAGAGTTCTCGTTGGGCTGGACGCTGTCCACCAGGACTTCGCTTGAGGGCTTTATTTCACAAATGAAAAATATCAACGAATCGAATCATCTCGAAGAGGCAGAGTGTTAAGGAAACCACGGCAGCCCAATGTCCGTGTTTCCTGGGAGCCAAAGCCTTCTCTGAAACATTTACCCAACACCTCTGAGAGCTCCCACCAACCAAGGGCTACCTTTTTGGAAAGGTCAGACTTTTTAAAGGTTAATTGTTACCCTTAAGAAAATCGCAAAAACAAACTGCAGGGCTGCATCTTTAATGAGTGTTTGGTACAGCGGTTCCCAGAAGCACCATTCCTGACGATTTGATTTAAACAAGACTAGTCTAGAAATCAGGTGCCAGTGGCGACTTCTGACCTAAAGCGTGCAGGGCCGTCTGCGGTTTAAGGAGTATTACTGCGCTTCGGAAATGTCCTCTGGCCCAAACCCCAGCCAGCCAGGAATTTGAGCGCTGCTAAATCCTTGGATCTTTGCAGTGAGGTGGCAGAACAGCCGAGCGCGGAGGTACCCCAAGATTTCAGCCTCTTCTCTTGTCTGTATGCTTTCTCGCTCAGCAGTCTCGCCCGGCCCAGCGCCTGGCCGGTCCCCTCTGAGGATGCGTTGTCCATCGGCTTCCTCTTGCTCCCCTCCACGTGGCTGCTTTGCAGCCGCCTCAATGCAGTTGGACCAAATCAAATCACTGTCGCCGCTTCCCTCCGCGCTAGCTCTGCCCTAGCCCCTCCCTTCTGCCGAGCGGGTCGCTCCCCCAGAGCTCGCCCCACCCCCAGCTGGAACTCTCCGGTTCTTGGTTATTTTCCCATTCCGCATTGTTCATCTAGGACCTCGTCCTCCCAGTTGCCAGGTCCTACTGATTTCTTCCTCGCTATCCGTCTCAGGACTGTCTCTTTTCATCGCTGCGGGCACCACAGTGGTCTGACCCGAACCTCTCTCCTAGGTGATTCCAATCACTTCCCACCATCTTCGTTGTGGGTCATCCACGCCGCCCGCTGACACGAGACAGATCTTCCTGAAGATCTGCTGTGATTCTGTCAATCCCTCGATCCAACGGCTCACTCTTTTCTTATCGTCTCTGGAATGAAACTCAGAATTTCAGTATTCATCACCTTTGCTTAACCTCTTACCCTCCCCTTGCCTTTTTAAAATTAAAAATGTTTATTTATTTATTTTACTGAAGTATAGTTGATTTTCAATATTGTGTCCTCCTCCTTTTTAATTGTGAGAGCATTGTAGAGCTCTACCCTCTTATCCAATTTGTAAGCCCACGGTACGGTATTGTGAGCTATAGGCACTGGAGTTAGGCAGACCTCTAGAACTTATTAAATATTACCGAACCTATCACATGGAAGAGAATGGTCTCTGGTCTGAACTGGAAGCTCGCCTCCCCCCTCTGTGACTTTGCTTGGCCCTCACATGCCTGGGATGCCCCTGCATTCTTCCCCATGTCCTCCCACTCTCTCCCTGGTCACCCTGGGTGTCCCTTCTCCTAGGCTGCAGGGTATTATGGCTGTTTGTGTCCATGGGGTGTCAGTCCTGCTGGACGGTGCCTTATTTACCTTGTAGCCTCACAGCTATGCTTTATGAAACTGTTTGGTTTGTTTTTAAACCATAGAATGAGGATAATCATTCTTCCAAAGCAAGTGTATGGGGTTAATATTATTGATAAATGCCAAGGGTACAGTGAGCTCCTAACAGAGTGTCTGGCCCACGGTGGGTAGTAAACACACAAGCACGGTCCAGAGTAGGTGGGTCATTTCAAAGGGCGGAAGTGGGGGGGGGAGGGAAAAAGAAACACACGAAGGGAGGAAGGAGGGAAGGGAGGGGGTAAAAAAGCTAATTTGCTAGAACTGTCTTAACTGTGCTCCTCCTCCATAGTCTTCCTACTCCTCCTACGTGGTAAGCTCTGTCCCATCTCTACACCTTTACCCATTCTCTGGATTTCTCCTGAAAGAGCTGTGTCCTGGACGGCACCAGGCTGCACCTGGTCCTGTGGATTCGTCTCCTGAAGAAGCCACCACACGTGCACTCTAAGAGCTGTTTTCCCTTAAATTTTCCCTTACTAGTTGAGCCCCACACGTGGAAGGTCATACAGGGTCATCAGCCACTTGTGGTTTTTTTTTTTTTTTTTTTTTTTTGTGGTATGCGGGTGTCCCTCTGCTGCGGCCTCTCCCGTTGCGGAGCACAGGCTCCGGACGCGGAGGCCCAGCGGCCATGGCTCACGGGCCCAGCCACTCCGCATGCGGGATCCTCCCAGACCGGGGCGCGAACCCGGTTCCCCTGCATCGGCAGGCGGACGCGCAACCACTGTGCCACCAGGGAAGCCCCCACCCGGGGCGCGAACCCGGTTCCCCTGCATCGGCAGGCGGACGCGCAACCACTGCGCCACCAGGGAAGCCCCCACTTGTGTGTTTTTATTGCACAGCTCCATGGTTTTCAGGGTCAGAGTTTCTTGCTCAGATGCTACAAAGTTTCTGTTTTAGATGCCATTCCTCCACGTATCTAATGGCCTCATTCAGTGCAAAACAAGGAGGTGACTTTGCCTTCTGCTTGATGCCTGTACATGAGGAGGCTGTCCTTGGGTCCCACCCTGTCTTTCTTGCCTCAGTACCGCTATGGTCTAAGTACCTTAAGTATTTAGGTAAGATTTAGGCAGGATCTGTTTTCCCCTCCAGGTTCCTCCCCTAAGTCTCCACCTCGCTGGGTTGGCCTCCTAGGAGGAAACCTACAAGGCCTCCCACCCTCTGACTTACAGTTGCATTGGGTCAGTGTGTCACATCAGGAGGAGGGGGAGATGGGGTATTTCTTTTGGCTTCTCCCCTGCATGGTTGCCCGGGCTGGCTGTGGCCCGACCAAAGGTCACTGCACCTAATGTAGCCTCTTCGCTCCTCTGGGCCAGGCGGCCACCCCTTTCCTCTCCTTCAGGGGGTGCTCCTGGTCATTACTGATGCCAGGGTGCTTGTGCATTCCCAAATCTCTGCCCCAAGTTTGTAGACAGGCTATTAAACTCCCTTAACTTACAAGTGGAGTCTTCCTCCCTGACAAATATGCTCCGTAAGTGCCTTGTGGATCAAACTCAGAAATATCGCGTCCAGCAAAAGAAGCCCCACAGGAAGGAATGTGTATGAAGTTCAAGAACAGACAAAACTCATTTGTGGTGATAGAAGTCAGGGCTGTGGTTGTTTGTTTTGGGGTTGGGACTTGGCAGGAGGGAACTAGCTGAGGTTCTGGAAACGTTCTGTATTGTGATTGGGTGGTGGTTATGTGAATATTTGCAACTGTCAAAAGTGATTGATGCAAATCAAAACTACAGTGAATTGTCACCCCACACCAGTCATGAGGTCAAAATCTTGGCTCTCTGTGAAGCAATGCTGAAAAGAAGTATGGAGACAGAGTTTTGGAGGAATGAGAAAAAAGGCTTTAATCTTTGCCTGCAGAGGGGGTAACACAGCAGGCTAGTGGCTCAAGAGCTGTGCCCCCTCTCCCTGGGGAATAGGGAAAGTTTATATAGCCTGGAGCTCGCGGTCTGGGGTAGGTGATAAGGCTCAAAGTAGTGAAGGTCTTGCATTTATTTCCTTCTGCAAATTCATGGCCAAAGCTGCTGTCAGGTGGCTCAGCAACCGGGTCTGGTGTCCCTGAAGTTATGGGCCCGGGACCTTCTTTCTGAAATGAAGAGTGCTACAAGGGAGTGCAAGGGGAGAAGGAATGCCAGGTGCAAAGGGTAGTTCATGTGGAGTCAGAGAATAATCAGCTTTGTGAAGGACGAGTCTAGCTACAAGTGTTTGTTAGTAGTAACAGCTAAAGAATAACCAAGATTGCTTAACTCTTTCAGTCCCGTTTATGTTGTTTCCCCAGCCTGTTCATTGTTTCCTTATTTTCCTTGTTTATTGGAAAACAAAAGTTTCATTTCTATTTTTGCTGCAACGGTCTGAATGGCCATCCTGAAAAAGTCGACAAATAATAAATGCTGGAGAGGGTGTGGAGAAAAGGGAACCCTCCTGTACTGTGGGTGGGAATGTAAACTGGTGCCGCCACTATGGAGAACAGTATGGATGTTCCTTAAAAATCTATAAATAGAGTTAACATATGATCCTAAAATCCCACTCCTGGGCATATACCTAGAGAAAATGCTAGTTCAAAAAGATACATGCACCCCAATGTTCATTGTAGCACTATTTACAGTAGCCAAGACACAGAAGCAACCTAAATGTCCATCAACAGATGAACGGATAAAGAAGATGTGGTATATATATACAATGGAGTACTACTCAGCCATATAAAGGAATGAAATATGCCATTTGCAGCAACATGGATGGACCCAGAGATTATCATATTGAGTGAAGTAAGCCAGACAAAGACAAATATCATATGATATCATTTATATGTGGAATCTAAAAAAACAGGTACAAATGAACTTATTTACAAAACAGACATAGAAAACAAACTTATGGTTACTGAAGGGGACAGTGGTGTGGATGGGGAGAGATAGATTAGGAGCTTGGGATTAACATATACACACTACTATGTATAAAACAGATAACCAACAAGGACCTGCAGTATAGCACAGGGAACTATATTCAATGTCTTGTAATAACCTATAATGGAAAATAATCTGAAAAAGAATATATATATGTGTATATATATATATATATATATATATATATATAACTGAACATATATATATAAAACTGAAACCAACCAACCAACAAACTAACCCTAAAATTGTTCTTGAAGCACAATTCATCTTTGGGAAGACTTTTAAAAAATTTGGCTACAGTGTTAAGATACTGGCATATGTTTTTCTGTAGGTTTATTGGTAATTTGTATTCATTTCATAAAATGTCTATTCATATCTTTTTAAAATAAATTTATTTATTTTATTTATTAATTTTTGGCTGCATTGGGTTTTCATCGCTGTGTGTGGGCTTCCTCTAGTTGCAGTGAGTGGGGGCTACTCTTTGTTGTGGTGCACGGGCTTCTCACTGTGGTGGCTTCTCTTGTTGCGGAGCACGGGCTCTAGGCGCGCAGGCTCAGTAGTTGTGGCTCGCAAGCTCTAGAGCGCAGGCTCAGTAGTTGTGGTGCACGGGCTTAGCTGCTCCGCGGCATGTGGGATCTTCCCAGACCAGGGCTCAAACCCGTGTCCCCTGCATTGGCAGGCGGACTCAACCACTGCACCACCAGGGAAGTCCTATTCATATCTTTAAAAACAAGACATTATGAGAAAACTCTTCTTCAGAATAACTCAGCCTGCACTTGAGAGGCAGTGAAAGTTTATCTATTTGAATAAATCAAGGAAAAAAGTCGTTGAACTCATACATACATTTTATTATATGTAAATTATACCCAATAAAATCTAAGTATCTAGAATTACAAGGGAAAAGTAATTATACTGAAATATATGTAATGAAATGTTAAATGCAAGTTTGTGGAATGAATAAAAACGTCTTCCTTTTCCTCAACTACCCATCAACATTCCATACATCCTCAGTCATGAGCCCCCTGCCTGGTGGCACCTAGGGCTGCAGGATCCTTTCTTCCAGCCCATAACTGTCTCCGCTGTCCTCACGGGGCATCTTCTGCACCTGTGTTAACCGCTGCATGAGCAGGTGTTGCTGGGTGCAGGCGGTGCCTCTTGGATGCTTAGAAACAGGGATGGAGACCCTGGCACAATCCCATGCACAGAGTAGACACTCAACGCCTAAAACCAAAGCCACTGCTTCTTTAATAAACGTCGATTGAATTCTTATTCTGAACTAGGCAGCAGGTTAGTGACTGGGAAAACTATTTTCATTTTTTAAATCGAGTCTCATAAACTCAGAAGTTTCCTTGGTCCTTGGAGATTTGGCTAAACCTGGCTCAACCCCTCAAATTCATGGGCTTGTGAAAGCGCTGAGCCTGCCCACGTTCTGTGATTTTTTTTTTCCCAGTGTTTTTCCATAGAGGCCCCCATCCCTACTTCTGTTGCTCTTCCTGTCACCTTCGTAACACCCCTGTGGGAACCTGGGCACAGAGGTCTGCTGTTTAGGTAATTTTCATAAAAAGAGAAAATCGACTCCAGCCCAGCATTGTGTGTGGGATGTTGGGGGTCAGGATGGAGACTCACCAGGATGGCTGGCCTCCTGCATCCTCCCTGTATGCCTGCCCTTGGTCCACTGACATCCTTAAGCAGGGTCTCAGTAGGTGAATTCCCTACCCCAAGCAGCCACTAGGGAGGTAGAATCTATTCTTTCACGTTTCCCCTGCCACAGTGTCCATTTTCGCATTTCTTTTGAATTGTTTTTCAGGGACCAATCAAAGCAGGTCATTTTTCCTTTCATGCAATTTCCTGAAATTCTAATAAAAATATAGTTTTTCATCTTATTACATCTGATAGAAAAGTATTTCAATCTCGTGTGGTGGCGCCAATGCAGATGACCTCTCTGGAGGATGGATGAGCAAAAGACAATAAATTGTGTCATTGTGGCCTCTGGCCATCCTCACCCAGTACAGCTTCTGCCTTAGGTGATGGGGCAGTGCTCTTCTCTGGGTCTGTGCTTGGGGATCTGTTCCATGGCACAGCCGGGATGTGGGACTATCTTGTCCCTTCTACTTGAGGCTTCTCAGCCACTATGGGGCGCCCATGGTCGGGGAAGATGTCAGGTAGCCTGGTGTGTGTTTGGATGTCGTGTGTGCAGACAGAGCTGCCTGAGGATCTGAAGGGTCAGGGTGTGGGTAGCCGGAATTCCCAGGCTAGATCTTCTCCAGCTTCTTCTACCCTCAGAGCCAAGGTCTACCCCCATGTTGGACCCTATCCTTTGGGAGTTAGGGTTTGTGAGGGGACACCCATACTAACCAGATCTTCATTCTCTGACCTCGGTTTCTGGAGGTCCCACATAGAATTCTTTTTGGTGCAATTTGCCCCAAGATGTCCATCAAGAGTTGAAGGTAAACAAATGGAATGCAATTCCACTTCACAAAGTCTTAGGTACCATTTTGTATTTTCTTCAATCTGTCCCATAAGTACCTGGGCTCTGATGGGTTGCCTAGGAGACCATGCATGACCCTGGAAGGGAATGAGCCTCTAAGTTGTTCTGAAGATCCCTTCTGAGGAACCCAATAATGACCTCACCTGAGGACTCTGCCTGGTTGGGGGTTCAGCCTCCTTCATAAGCTTTGGATCTGGGAATCTGAGTTTATGCTCCAAGATCTCTGTGAGGTTTGTTTTCTGAGGGTAGCAGTTTTCCTGGAGGTAACAGACTTTTATTTTCCTAAATTCACAAGAATGGGGGGCGGAAAATCTCAGCCTTTTTGTGCAGTCTCGGTTTCTTGAGCTACATCTCACTGTCAATCATTTTCTTTCCACTTTGCTCCAGCTGGATCTGATTTTCCAGATTAAAATCATGAGGGGTTGGTATCCAGCTTACTGCCAAAGCCTGGGGAGGTTTTACCCTGAGGTCTTTTCTCCTTCCTGTTGGTGCATGTTCAGAAAACTGCCATGTGGATGCCAGCATCATCCACAGTCCTGCAGGCCTGTCTGAGTGCTCTTTGGCCCTGGAGACAGAGAGATTCATGACTTTTGACTTTGTGCAATTTCTAATTCTGGACCACGCAATTTTTCTATTCATCACCATTGCTTCTCCACGTCTGAGACCTGCCTCCCTTGGAGCATTTCAGTGGCATGTTCTTACTGTGGCTCAAAATCTTCCTTTTCAATCTGGCACTGTTTGCCCCCAGATGCCTTATCTGGGGTAGCATCCATGCACCTGTGACCAGCGATTCCGGGCTAGCTTGATAGTTACCCCTTAACAGGAGGCCGGGCTCTGGAGCAGTCTGTCTCAGCAAACAAAGCAGGATGAAGATCCTTCTCAGTTATCTTGAGCTAGGTGATCATGGGTCTCTTCTCCTCTTTTAGGACTGAGTGTCACTGGAAGCTGTATTGACCCCCAATCTGTAGGGTTTCCTCTGGTTGGCTAGTTGATAAGTTCATTTCTTGTCCTGTATTGTCCTGGCCAGGGTACCAGCAAATGCTCTGTGTGTATTGCTCTCTCTACCTGCCTGGACAGGAACATCACTCCCTCACATTTTCCTGTTGGTCTTGGGGCTATGTGACCACTGTCCTCTGACCCAAGCATCAGCCTGGTCCCTGCAGGAACAATCATCTTTCTCCCCTTTTGGCAATCAGGATGAGGGTGCCCTTTGGCTTAGCTCTAGGGTAGTAATTTCATCCACACTGCATTGCACTGAGGTCCCGTTTCTCAGCTTTGAGATCCTAGGCCTGTGCCCCAGTGTTACTCAGCTGTCACTTGGGTCTGCTCTGCCTCCTGAATATTTAGGTAAATGTGACTCTAATCTTCAATGTCATGGATTGTGTGAGCTCAGAGCTCTCTGAACAATTGTTGTGAATTCAAAACTTGAGTCCTCAGGGTCTCCATATGGGCCTCTTTGATGACCTGGATGCAAATCTTTGCCTGTTCAGAGCTTTCCTCCAAAATTTTTCCTCAAGCCAAGCTGATACTCTGCCACTTCTGTGATTTTTGTTTGCTTTTCTGTTTGCTTTTGGTAGAGAAGAGCTGCTATAGGCCAGTCAGCTCTGTCTTGATGAATACAGTTTTCTCTCTTTCCTTAGACAAGTATTTTTAAGTTGGACTTGGCCGGGATCACCAATATTATTTCATACTCAATTGCAGGCAATATTTCCAGCATGGAGTACGTTTGAGTTTATAAGCAAGGGGGTTTGCAATGTTTATTTAACAGTATTTAGCTTAACAGATGTTACCTAAACATGGGTAAGTAAGGGAAATGAAAATAAAACCCCTTATTTTTGCATTCATGTGATTTCATGAAAAGCACATTGGCTATTTTTCCTACTCCTCAAAATTCTTTTTTATTCAAAGAATTGCATTTTTATTATTAAGTATCACTGTATTCATATTGTAAACAAGATTTATAATATGCCTTAAATAGCTAATACGTACTTAGTTGTAATGGCTCTGTTCAACTTTCCAGCTATTTTTAATCACCACTTAATGCAACCCTGACATTAACACTGAATATATATATATTTCATACCAATTTATTTTTCTAGAAGTCATTCTGCTTCCTAGAAAATGTTCATTCCAGAGATTCTTTCCAGAAACCTGGACATGGTTCTTCATAGGAATTTCTGCTGAAAAGTCTTTTAATTAAAATTTAACCTATATCGTTGTAGAAACAATCATCATCATCATCAAATTTGCATTCTCATCTCTTTTCATGAGCCCTAGAATAAAGCATCTGTAATAGCTTTCTCTTCTTTTCCTGGCCAACAAAACATTCTCTCCATAGCTTTACGGTAAAAGAATGTAATGCCCCACACAATTTAAAATCATAATCTACTCTTGTTTAATGGTATTTTGCTGCCTTTATCTACATTTATCTATAAATGCATTTTTAAACATAAGATGTCCATACCATTTTGTCTTCTTTTTTACTCACTTACAGTAGAACACATTTCAATGTTTCTCTGGAGTCTTCATAAATGTAATTCTTAATGCCCATAATCAATCTTTCTATCTGCATCTTAACAATCAAAACTTTTATTTCCCCTCTGACATCTACAAACACATTTGCTCAAAAATCTGCTTTCAGCCTGTGGTTTCAGGTAAGACTGCCCGGGTCTGATGGTAAACTTGGCTCTGCAGTGGTTCTCTGACTTCGGGTAAGTTATCCTCACCCAACTGTTCTCATCACAGAAGCCTGATAATAATAGTGCCACGTCATAGGACTGTTGTGAAGATCAAATGTGTATTATGTGAAAAGCCTTTGGATCAGCGCCTGGCACAGAGTAAGCCCTTAATAAATGTTGCCTATTATTCTTTTCTCGTTTTTATTCTTATTTTTTGCAAACATCTCCATTAGAAATTACCTAGTTCCCCAGGCTGGCCTAATGTCTGCTTGGGTTGTGCAATGCATACCCTTAATTCTTTTCATTCTTCACAGTTTATGGAGAATCCCGTGGAAATTCTCTACTCCCTGATTTAAGTGGCTTTCCAGGTAGAGTAAAATAAAGCGATTTTGTGTGGAGGTGAGCTGGCCCCCTTGCATTAACTACAGAAGTAACAATAGTGTTCCCTAAGTAAGCAGGTGTTGCTTTTTGAAAATTTACATGAAGATTGCTTTGTGGCATAAGGTTTGTTTGACAACAAGAAATTTTATTTCTTCATAAGTAGATGCAAACCAAGAACTTAGAAAGTCACATAAAGAGTTATGTGGAATCACAATGACTGCATTGTTCTGAAACTCACCCAGCTGAGTTTCTGAACGAATTGGTCTTCAACAAATTTACTATTAACCAATACCCCTATAACTAGCTATATCACTTACTAGGCCCAGTTAGACCATTATGAAGTTTAGCAAGTTGAAGTTTACTTCTCTGTCTCAATTTTTCTCCCATCAAATTAAGAGAAACCCTGCTGAATTTCACAGGGATATAAAGTGTTTTGAAACGTAAATATGACTGTAGATGCATATATAAAATAAACTATAAAGTGCTCTGCAAATATCTTATTAAAACTATGCATTTTCTTTGAAAGGCCCAGAGATGATTTTAAATCACATTTTTAGGAAGCCTATTTTCAATTAAATTTAGGATTGGTGGTCTTAGTGAGTGAGGAAAAGTCTACTCAGTTGTAGGTTTCATTCATATTATAGAGAACCCCTGTTCATATCTCTATATAATATAATGCTGTCTTTTCAAGGAAGGCTTTATTTTTCAAAGACCACCTGTGTAAGCTGGTGAGAAGAGCAAGATCACAGACCTTCTCTCACTGTGTACTGATGACGTACTTTGGGTGAATTCCATTTCAAATCAGCAAAGACATAGTGGATTTGAAATTAGAAGACCTACATTTGCCTTTGGTTCTCCTGAGTAATCTCGGCAAATCAACGAATCTCTCCCTTCCACCTTGCCCTTCTGTCTTCTCGCTTATTTCCTCTAAAACATATTGCATGTCTGAATTTTCCAGACACCTACCCACTTTTATCCTGAGTCTCGTTGGACACAAATATAACCATTTTGTAGTTATAACTATAAAAACTATAAACATAACCTTTCTAACTTGTTGTATCTCTTTGTAGCAGTCCCTTGGAATCACAGAAATAAATTTTGGTTCAAATATCAGAGATTATCAGGTCTCTGGTTTCTTTGCATATTAATTGAATGCTAAGGTTTAATTAGAAAACATATGATATTTATTTAGAAGTTTTCTTTCATGCACTTAGATTCTATTAAAGATTTAAGAAATTATTCATTTTTAAGGAAAGAAGGAGATATTTAAAAAGTACAAAACGTATGTTAAAAAATAGTTTGTTACAGATTGAATTGTGTCCCCCAAATTCATAGGTAGAAGTCCTAACCCCTGGTATCTCAGAATGTGATCTTACTTGGAAACAGGGTCATTGAAAATGCAATTAGTTAAGATGAAGCCATCCTGGGGTAGAGTGGGTTCCTAATCTGATACGACTGGTGTTCTCATAAAAAGGGGAAATTTGGACACAGACACACACTGGGAGAACACCAGAAGATGAAGGCAGAGATCCGGGTGCTGCTTCTACAACCCGAAAAGAATGTCAAACATTGCTACAAAACCACCTAAAGCTGGGAGAGAAGCACAGAACAGAGCCTCCCTCCGAGCTTTCAGAAGGAACCAACCCTGCTGAAACTTTGATATCCAACTTCTAGCCTCCAGAACTGTGAGACAATACATTTCTGTTATCTTAGCCACCCATTCTGTGGTAGTTTGTTAGGCAACTCTAGCAAATTAATACAGATTGCAGTACCAGGAAGTGGGGTTCTTCTGCAGGGAATACCTACAAATGAGAAAGTGGCTTTGGAATTTGGTAATAGAGTCTTGAGGTGCTTGATAGAAAAGCCTAGATTGCCTTTAGGAGATTGTTGGTAGAAATAAGATTGTTAAAGGAATTCTAGTGAGGTCTCAGATAGAAGTGAGGAACGCTATTGGAGACTGGAGGAAAGGCAGTCCTTGTGAAAAGGTGGCAGAGGACTTGGCTGGATTGTGTTTTGTTTTTTGGAAAGTAGAACTTGTGAGCCATGGACTCGGGTATTTAGCCGAGGAGATTTCCAAGTGAAGTGTCGAAGGTATGATCCGGTTGCTTCTTGCTGCCCGTGGTAAAATGGGAGTGGACAGAGATGAATTGAAGAGGGACGATTAAGCAAGCAGTGCTCTGGAAGCAGGGCCAAGGGTGTAGCTGGACAACCTTTGCTAAAGAGATCAGGTCTGTGGCTTGTGGGTCCAATCAACTGTCTCAGCAGAAATGCTGCCAGCTTGGACTGAAGGGGACAGAGTTGGGATGAAATGAAAGAAGGTTGCTGGACTTCTCGGATTCTACAGGCAAGAACTGAGCTGATAGTGCTATTCAGCTGCAAACAACCCTTGTCCTTCAAGAAAAAGGAAGAATAACTCAAAGGCAGCTTAGAGGACGGTGAGGCTACCTCTTGCTCCATTGTAGTGTACCTATCTTTCTTTTTCAGTGTCCCTCTAGACCAGTATAGTCAGTACCTCTTTGCTTTCACTTGGGGAGGGCAACAATATACTTGGACAGTCATGCCCCAGAGGTTCACAGAAACCCCTTCTATTTTTCCTAGGTCCTTAATACTTAAATGATCTAAATTTCCCTTGTGAGACACATGACTATTCATTGCCACAATACCCTGAATCCTGCCAACCTCCTGCCCCTACAAGAAGAAGGGAAATTTCATGACTGTCTTACCTTGGGGAACTTTCTGTACCTCACTCAGATTTACTAGAGACTTCTACTGAGAATGCCAACCTGACATTATTTATGTGGGGATAATTCCTCAAAGGTGAAACTGGAGCTTATCAGGAGAATATGCTATTTCCAATGAAAGCTGTCCTTTAGAGCATGGTTCTCTACCTGAGGTAAAATCAACCCAGCTTTTGACAAGTAAGTGAAAAACTCATTGCACTTACTTGTCAACTAGCCAAAGTACAGAGAACAACCGTATACAGTTGTCTTCAGTATCTGCAGGGAATTGGTTTCAGGACCCACCCACCCCCATATACTCAAGTCTCATATTAAAATGGGGTAGTTTTTACGCATAACCCACGTACATCCTCCCGTATGCTTTAAATCATCTCTAGATGACTTATAATACCTAATGTAATGTAAATGCTATGCAAATAGTTGTAAGTACAATGTAAACTCTATGTAAATAGTTGCCAGCATGCGGCAAATCTAAATTTTGCTTTTTGGAATGTTCTGGAATTTTTTCCTGGATATTTTTAATCCACAGCTGGTTGAATCCATGGATGTGAAACCCATGAATATGGAAGGCCAATTGTATACAGATATTAGGTGTGATTTTGGAGTAGTACATGACTCGGGGATGCTTTGGAGGAAAAGGGTTTTTTGTCTTTTCTGAAGCTCCTATCAAAAATGGACAAGTTAAGGAACTTTTAGATGCACTCTAAAACAGTTTTAACCCAGGTAACAATCTTAACTAAACCCTCCAAGTATTTAACCAGGTCATTATAAAATGTCAGTGATTAGCCACTTATTTTGGAAAGGAAGAACAGAAAAAAATGGGTTGCACCCTTCACTCATATAAACTCTGGCAATACCTAGATGGCTACTTGGTGGTACCAGATTATTTCAAATAAATACTAGCTAAATTTCTCCATGAAACCATTTATTATGGTACAGACAAATGGGTTACTATCTTAAATCAACATCTGTGTGGAAACTTTCAAAAGACAGTTAAAGTTATTTTGAGGTCACATGTCACCTGTCAGGAACATAATCCTGGAAAAACTGTAAAGGAACATAGTCAGAAACAAAACCTCAGGATCCTTTGAACACCTTAAGATGGATTTGGTACAATTTCCAGCCTCCATGGGATTTGAATATGTTTTAGTTATTGTATATGTATTCTCAGGATGGGTTGAAGCATTTCCTTGCCAAAAACTACAGATTTTACAGTAGTGAAACACCTGCTTGATTTTATGTTTTAACCTGGGCACAGCAATTTTTATATTAAATTACTGAAGCACATGGTTTCTAGGAACAATTATAGAAAAACCCCGTAAGGCATTACCTGTTACTCAATAACTATATTGCTCTTACCATGCATGATCATCTGGAATGATTGAAAGAACCATTGGTTTCCTTAAATTAAAATGAGCAAAACTTTTAGGAGCTCTTGAGTTCTTTTGGCCAAAGCTCTTCTGAAATAGACCTTCTGGCCATAAAGTCCACTCCCGCTAGGACACATTAGTCATCTCCTTATTAATTGGTAACTGGAAGTCCCATGCACTTAAGATTTTACTTCCAGTACTAGACTCTGCCACGCTACACACAGACCTAGCAAAATATTCTAAGGAACTCATCATGTACTATACCTGGCCTATCACCCATAGGTTAGTGCATCTTCCCCCAATATCTTCCTGAACAGCCTCTTCACGACATTCGACTGTGAGATTGCATATATTGGAAGAGACATCAGAGAAAAACTGTTCTGAAGTCATGCTGGAAAGAACCATATCACGTTCTGTTAACAACGAATACAGCAGTACAACCCCAGGGAGTCAAGCTTTGGGTTCACATTTCACAACTAAAGAAGCAATTCAGAATTCCACACAATTGGAAGTCTACTCCAACTGCAGGTTCTTAGAGACCTTCTAGAAGGAGCTGATCTTCTGGAGTAGACAGCTGACCCAAGAACTTTGGAACTAGTACATGACTTCAGATAGTGGAAAGCTTCACCCCAAAATTTGAGCCAAGACCTATGTCTAATTCCTGTTTTGTTTTTCATCTGTTCACTTATAATCATCTTATTTTCTCTAGACCTCTGGTTGTCACTGACCCATACTGGCCTCTTTTCTCTTTTCTTTCCTCTTTATTATAATGGCTGAGTTTGAACCTACTCATTTAAACACCATTCTTAGATTACCCCAGATAGTAGCCACTACCCTCAATCTTGCTGACTGCTGGATATGCCATCAATGATCAGTCCCCCATGATAAAAATTATGGGCAATTCTTGTTTCAAATGAGGCAATCATAGCCAATGGCATTTCCACTTGCACCACATGGACAATTGACCCTAAACAAGTCAACTTATGACTTTGTTAGTGTTCCTCTCTCCCAGAAAAAGAACTATTTATTACAATCTATTGATCAGACCCTAGGAACCTCTAAATTTGAATTCAACAAACTTTGTAGGTGGATATGCCAAATCCCACCTGAAAGAGACTAATATAGGTCCAAATGTAACCCAGATAATATAAGGGTTTCGTTCCAATCTCATGTCATGAAAACTCCTTTTTTCCTGATCTCCATGTACCCCTACTGGATACTATTTCTTTTATGGCTAGGATGTCTGGTCCTGTTTGCTTCTGATTAGTACCTCATGCACTTTAGAACTAGTATTATTATACTTGTCTGTACACAAAGGCCCTATTTCTATAAATAATCAAGGCTCAAAATTCTGACTCAGACATGGGCTCCAAAACAAAGCCACTCTCCACACACTTCACCTGGAGGAATTACTGACTTCCTGAGAATGTGAGGAAGTTTATGTGAATAAACTTTATGTGAATTGAGTTTATGTGAATCATCAGAGCAGTGTTCTCAACTGGCACTCTGCAGAGGTCATTAATTGTACCACCTCTGCCCTAGATGGAATACAGATTGGTCTCAACTCACTAGCATGAATAGTAGTGGTCAGTTACGTTGTTCTAGATGCTTTTGTTGGCTAGTTGTGGTAGAGCCTCTGCCATTGCTAATACCTTGCTCTGTACTTGGGCCAATGAAACAGACAGGATGGATCAGGCTATACAATGCCTTAAGGAAAAAGCTACATGGCTCATGGTCGATGCTCATGGCCTAGAGGGGATTTGTTCTTGGTATGGATTGGACAGTTGGGATTCCCAGTTCTGAAGCATTTTACAGGGACTATTAATTGCTCTTGTTTTTGTCCTGATGCTGGTCTGTTGCATTCTATCCAGAGTCTTAAATGCATCTATGCAGCTGTTCTCTTGTCAGAAGGTCATGATGATGACACAAAAACAAAAAGTTCAAGAAGATCTCACAATACAGTGGACTATGGAGAAAAATTGTACAATCCATGAATGGAGACAATCTGGATCTCTAGCCTTCTGTGAACTGGTCATCTTCTCACAAATGAGAGACTGACCAAAAGGGGGAACTGATAGACTGAATATACAAGTGGACAAAGCTCAGACCATATATGACAGTAAACTGTGACCCACATCAGCAGCAACCACTCCAGGAAACCCAACTACAACTTCTGCAACAATTGTCCCTGAATGGTTAGGGCTTGGTCAATGACTGACAGCTTCCCCAATTTTTGTTCCCATCCCTTACCTATTTCCAGTTCAGGACCAACTAGAGAAAGCCAAATATGCTCCCCAAACCACTTACATAAGATGCCTCACTTCTAGTTATCCTACCTCTACTTCCCTGTGGCAACAACCTCCAATCAGGGCATAGCTGAAGTCTTCCCTTTTTGTCACTGTAAACCTTTCCTACTCCCCTGCCTGCCTCTGAGTCTCTGTGAAACTCAAGTGGTGGTGACTGCCACACTTCTTAGTAATAAAGAATAAAGGGCAATCTCGCTAATTAAGAATAATATGCATATGGGTTAGGGAGAGGAAGAAATTCTGGGTAGGAGAGAGAAGACAAGGTTAGTCTGATTTAGTACAAGAGTGAAATAGAGTTTTCAGAGTCGCATTTTTTTAAACTTTCAAATAATAACCTTTCTCTTGTCATTTTCTCACACATGGTAGACAACTATTAAGTGTTTGTTGAATGAATGAGTCTATGGAAGCTTGTTCTCCCCTCCTCCATCCCCACAGCAACATCCTCAGCTCCTACTGTTTGCAGGATATTATTGAGCTGGACAGTTGGCCCTGGGCCAGAACTGTGACTATTGGAAATTGGTTTAATGCTTGTCCTTTCAACCTTCCTTTTGGCACTAAGGCTATGTTCTCTTTTTCTAGGATCCTTTGGTTCAAAAATGTTGCTTCTTATTATTAGATTCCTTTTATTCAAGAGAAAGACCCTGTATATTTTTGAGGGCCAAAAAGTATTTTATTCCAAGGAAATTATGCAAGAGATATTTTTAAACTGTTGAAGTCCTAGCATTGTGGTCTTACAGGATACAGATTTATTCCTATAGCGAAGCATTATAAAGACTTAAGTTTTAGTAAATTAGGGAAGGTAAAATGTTGGTGAATGTTATGACTTTATATTGAAATTTATCCATGGAGATGGTCTGTCTGATTGAACCAACCAAGTCATGGCTCCATGCAGGCGTGATGTGCACAAACTCACCCTGAACTTTCTCTAATTTTTTTCTCCCCTTGACTTCTTCCTCTAATCATTCTTCACTCCTTTTTTTTTCTTGTGACAGTTTCTAATCAATTAAAAAATTTTAGTTTACATTATAGTACACTACAGTGGATGCATGCATGCATGTGTACAAACGCACACACACACACACTTTTCTCTAAATGGGGAACATCTTCCTTGACTTCCCTTACTTTGGTCCATTCCCTTCACGGCTTACTTTTGTGACACTGTGCACCTACCTCTCTTTTCTATCATTTGTCTCAGTTGCAATTTTATACTTATTTTATGATGATTTGATCAGTAGACTGGAAGAACTATGTCTGTTTTTGTTCATGGTTTAGCACAGTGCTTGGCTCAGTAAATATTTAATTGAATGAATGGAATAAAAGTATTGAAATCATCTAATAACCTGTTTTCACATCTCTCTCCTCATTAGGAAATGCTGGTTTCTTAGAACACAGGGCTAAGACAGACACATATTGGACACTTAATAGAAAACTTTTCGAAATGAATTTGTTGTATCTGTCCTCTGTCATTATGCCATCCCTGGGGGAAGCGTGAACCAAACCAAGTACCAATGTGCCTGACTGAGGAGAAGCAGGTAAGAAACTACAAGGGGTACGTGTGGTTGCATCAGAGCAGCCTGCTCTATTTCTTGCAGAAGATAAGTGATTAAATCACACATTAATTCACCATCAGTGGCACTGGATTTATTGTCCTTTTGGTTTCTTAGGCTGTTTGATAGTTGGATTAGTAAGTTAGTTAAGGAAGTAGGACATTCTTATTGTAATGTAGCGGAAAAACTGGTCTAAGAATCAGAGACCTTGATTCTTCTATTTTATCCTTAGCTAATGATGGGCAAAAATGTTTTACTCTCTGGGCTGCAATTTTTTCAGCTTAAAATGAAGCTTTGGGGACAGAAAGTCTCCTAGATTTCTAACCCTAAAATTCTGTATCTTGTAAAATAAGACAGGATGTTAAGTTCGAAATTTCATTTATTTTGCTTATTTCAGCCATATATTCTTGCAAGTTTTGAATCATATTCTGAGAAAGTTGAGCATTCCTGAAGGAGTATTTACAAGGCAGAATAATGCTGACTTAAAATATGGCCAAAAAAACTTAAATGTAATAAAATTCTCTCTCTATTTTTATATCCAACTGGTCATCCCAGGCTAACTCATCACAATTATTTCTTACTCCTCACAAATATATTGTCAATTAATTGTACTCTGCCTTGGTTCTTTAATTATTTAAGTATGATGTATTTTATGTGTGTATTATGAATTCTTTTCTCTAACTCACTAGGGAGATATGGTGTAGTGTATGGGCTTGTGTGTCAGACACAACTAGGTCAAAATCCCAGCTCTGGCACGCACTAGCTGATTTATCAGGACAATTTATTTATTGGCTCTAATCCTCATTTCTTTCTCTAGTGAAGGATAATGAAGATGACATCATCAATGTGATGACATCATCGATCAGTATGATGACATCATATTGTAGTCTTTGTAAGGAATAAATTCAATAATGCAGAGCAGACTGAGTTCCCATTATGTTCCTGGCACTGCAGTGTGTGAAAGGTTCTCAATCAACACAAGCCCTTCCCCTTCTGCTGTGTTCAAGGAGGCTTCCTGAGTCAAGCAACTGTTTCTTTTTGTAAACACTACACCACTATAATCAGCAATTTTTATAGTAGGAGCTTCATACAGGCTGATGGTTGGAGTGAAAGATTGCTCAATACCTAGAAGGATCATAGTTTTGAAGAATTTTTTTTTTTTTTTTTTAGTTCAGGGGAACGAGAAGGGGGAATCAAGCCAATCAAATGTAAATGTCATGGGAAACACACAGAAGATGGGAGACTTCTCTTGAAGGGTGAAATATGATAGTGAGTGTGCTCTCTGGATAGACCGGAAAAACAATGCTTCTCCTCTGGCTCATCTCTGCAAGGTGGCAAAACTGTAAAAATGTGCATTATTTCCTGGCAAATCACGATGGAAATGCTGTGGATTTGTGCATGAGGACTTAATGGATTCATCATGGTTTATTCCATTACAATAAACACCAAAGAGAGTAATAATGGTACACCATTTATTCTGTAGTATCATCAACATTTTTATATGGTAGATGGAATCTCCACAGGCTTGCTAATGGTATATAGGCCATAAAACTTTTGCACAATAATGTTTAACTGTATCTGAAACAGTGAAGTCTTCTGGGAGTTGCATAAGTGGTCTGGTTCTTAAATCTCTAGGAGAATAACAGAAATGCAACCAAAGGCCTCTGGGAATTTCTTTTTCAGAACAGATGACCATCAATCAGCAAATACTTGTTGTTTGTGTACAATTTATAAGGCTTCGTCCTGGTCTTGTATGAGTATGTGTATATGAGTGGGCATGATTACATCAGCTACTTCAATTTAACAAGTCAGACACAAAGTCAATGTATGCAAAATGCCGATATCCGAACTGAACTTCCTTGTTAGGCTCTATTTTGTTTTACTTTAAATGGAACTCTAAACAAACTTATTTTTTAGTTAACTCCTAAAAAACAAGTATTAATGAATTGAAAATGAATAGATTAGAAATGTTAAAGTGTTTTCGATGATGAACCTGGAATGAAAAATGTTTTATAACATTGAAGGGACTGTCGTTCTTTTTCTCTCTCCCTCCCTCTCCTGGTTTCATTCTTCCTCCTTCTCTCTTCTCTCTTGTCTTCACTTTTTCCTTTCCCCAAGTTTGTGATATGCTTTTCTCCTTGTCAAATGAATAGCTGTATCATAAAATACAGCAGCTCTTAAGCAGAAAGGAATTTCAGGATGTCACCACATCTGAGCCCATAGTTTCAGATCCAGTTGTCCCTGAAAGCCCCTTAGATAATTGTTTTTCTAGTTGTTAGACCTAACTACCTCATTCTCAGCATAAGCAGTAACGAGGGAAGGTAAATTTCTATAGGGGAGAATGCCTACAAAAATAACCTTGCTTTAGGTTATATGGTAAGGCCCATCCCTGGAATTACAGAGGAAGATTCAATGCCAACTGTTCATGCATATATGAAGCAATCAGCACGTATAATAGTTTCATGATTCCACAGCCTTGGGTATAACACATGGAGTGATTTATCTCATTATAAACCATGATAAACCAAACAAACCTCTGTTTGTATTTCTTCCCAACTGCGAGAATAGTGATCATTGGGAAAAGTTGAATGTTTTATCCATTTCAGCATACTCAGAGTAATGCAACGTGGAATATGATTCAAATTGAGTAGTTTCCATGTAAAAATGAAACATACTATCCCATGCCTAATACATTAAACCATGCCCGTGTCGAAGGAAACATTCTGCTGTGAGTAATGAGCAAGAATTTTCAGAGAACTTGGCTGAGGCTATGGGTAAAAACTTAAAATAAAGAGCTGCAAGTTTCCTTTCGGCCCGTGGAACTCCTGCAGTTTTCCATTAAAATGAGTCCAAGTGGAACCTGGCAGAGTAGCAATGGAGCATTTAAATCAGGAAAATGGTGCAACAGTTGTGAATATACAGTGGGTTTTTAAGCATCGGAAACAGGAATTCCTTTTGCCATGCAATAGCAGAACATTCTGTTATTCTTGTAAATGCATTGATCAACTCTATCGGGACAGAAGGATATTGGGACTGAAGATGGATCAGGGTTATTTCAACCTAGGAAAAAATATCAAAAGGTGGTTTCTATTAAAGTTGCTGCAGGGAAATTTCCAGTGATCCAAACTACTTTGGCCTGAGTACCCACCAATCCCAGTTACCTTGGTAGGACTCACAGACACCAAAGATGGGAGAGCAGCAGAGTCAGCCTGGAAATTAACATTGACCCTCTGCTCAATATTTGTAGTAACCTAAATGGGAGAAGAATTTTAAAAAGAATAGATACATGTATATGTATAACTGAATCACTTTGCTGTACACCTGAAACTAACACAACATTGTTAATCAACTATGCTCCAATATAAAATAAAAATTTAAAAATAAAAGAAAATGATTGCTTAAAAAAATAAAAAAGTAATAAAAAATAAAAATGTGTAGCTTAGTGGTAATGTCCATATAGTTATCCTTAAAAATGTTTTAATTAATTAAATTTTATTTTATTTATTATTTTATTTTTTTTTGCGGTACGCGGGCTTCTCACTGTTGTGGCCTCTCCCGTTGCAGAGCACAGGCTCTGGACACGCAGGCTCAGTGGCCATGGCTCACGGACCCAGCTACTCTGCGGCATGTGGGATCTTCCCGGACCAGGGCACGAACCCGCGTCCGCTGCATCGGCAGGCGGACTCTCAACCACTGCGCCACCAGGGGAGCCCTATTTTATTTTTTATTGAAGTACAATTGATTTACAATATTGTGTTCGTTTCTGGAAATTTTTAATTTATTTTTATTATTATTATTTTTTTAGTTGATAGTGGCTACAAGCCTATATTATAACCTAAAAGGAGCATGTTACACTCCCATGATATTAGACTTCTGTAATGAAGAATGATAAATTGGTCAGGGAAGGGAGATATTTTGCTTTCAAAGCGTGGGGGTCGCATGGCAGTCAAATGAGCACAGGCTTTGAAGTTGGCCAGGGCAACTTCAAGCTTCCCTGCCTCCTGAGGGGGAGGCAAAGCATTTAGCCTTTCTGAGATGCAGTTTCCCTATCTGTCAAAGGACATGCTAATCCCAGTGGTTAGACATAATGTAGGAAAGCATGGGACATAGGTAATCAATACGTGTGTTATAATTGAGAAAGTGTCTGGTGAATGCATAGTACCAACTAAATTGCAGGGGCAGTCAAAACTGCATAAGATGCTAACGTGAGACCATTTATGTGCAATTGACTTGATCATTTAAATAATACTTACCAATAAATAGAGTCTTTTCCCACAGCAAGTAACTTCATAAGGCAAAGCTTAACCAGATTCCATCTGCAGGTATTTGAAAATATTTCTTAATTCTGAGCACTCTGGCAAGTGGTTAGGACAGCGAAGTGGTGGAGTGCTGGAGCCCAGCTTCTTGGCTTCCAATCTTTTTCAGGTTCTTTTCCCTTATAGGTCATTACAGAACATTGAGTAGAGTTTCCTGTGCTGTAGAGTGGGTCCTCGATGATTACGGATTTTGTTTATAGTAGTGTGTATATATTCATCCCAACCTCTTAATTTATCCTCTCTTCCTGCTTCCCCTTTGGTAACCATAAGTTTGTTTTTATACAGAGTAGTTTGTATCTCTTAATTCCATATCTCTATCTTGGCCTTCCCCCCCTTCTCTTTCCTCACAAGTAACCACTAGTTTGTTTTCTATATTTGTGAGTGTGTTTCTGTTTTGTTATATACATTTGTTTGTTGTATTTTTTAGATTCCACATATAAGTGATAACATACAGTATTTGTCTTTCTCTGTCTGACTTAGTTTGCTAAGCATAATACTCTCTAGGTCCATCCACATTAATGCAAATGGCAGAATTTCATTTTTTTTCTTTAACATCTTTATTGGAGTATAATTGCTTTACAATGGTGTGTTAGTTTCTGCTTTATAACAAAGTGAATCAGTTATACATATACACATGTTCCCATATCTCTTCCCTCTTGCGTCTCCCTCCCTCCCACCCCTCTAGGTGGTCACAAACCACTGAGCTGATCTCCCTGTGCTATGCGGCTGCTTTATTCATTTGTATGGCTAACATTCCATTGTATGTATATATACCACAAATACTTTCTCCATTAATCTGTTGATGGACACTTGGGTTGCTTTCTTATCTTGGCTGTGGTAAATAATTCTGCTATGAACATTGGGGTGCATGTATTTTTTGAGTTATTATCTGTTTGCATGATTAGTTTCTAAATTTTTATAGTGTTATCAGAGAGCTCAGTGAATGTAGGCTAATCGTAGGGTATAGTGATGTCTTCTTTGTGGCAAAATATATGGTCAAATAAAAATAACATTTCCTGGACATCTAGTTTCATGATGTAGAGTTTGATACAGCTATTAGACATAACATGTTAACCAGGTAATTCACATCTATAACAGTCTACTTTATTGTTTTCTACCTTTTCTTGATGGCCAGAGAACAATGAGTAAAAGCATCGTATGGTTCTATGTTTCCATTTGTCTCCCTCATTGTTGTTGCTTCGTAAATGTTTATGTGTCCTGTGTGAAGATTTATGACAGACCTTCTTGTGGATGAGGGCTTCTGTCACTAGTAAGTTCACTTCTTGGCTTCACTTACTGTTTTATGCTTTCCATTTAATGAAGACTAATATTCATCGACGAGTCCTGATTTCTTTTTGTTTCCATCTGCTTTTATGTTTTTACCCATCACTTTTCTTTAAAAATTTCTGAGTCTTTTGTTTGTGTCTTTTGTTTACAGCATGTGGATGGATTTAATGTTTTACACTATCTAAGAAATATTTTAAAAGGTGAGTTCATCTCATTAACATTTATTGATATGACAGTTGTATTTGATGTGTTCATTATTGTTTCACCTAGATTTTCAGTTTGTTTTCTACCTTTTGGTACATATTTTGTGTTTACTTTGCTTTGTGCACGTTTTCTTTCTGAGAACCTGGAAAGTTCATGCTCTGTTTTCAGTTTTTGTTAATATATATTATTGTACTGTTTGTGTTCTGTTGTTATTGTTTTTTCATAACTTTTAATAATATACTTAACCTTAAGTTCCTTGATTTATGAGACTCTGGTAGCATCTATTGTTATCCCCCTGTGAAAGATGAAATAATTAGTGCAGATATAATTCCTTTCACTGCCTTTTGCTTCTTTGACCTCTGACTTTTGACTTTTTCTTTTCTACTTTCAGGAGGAAACCCATCCCCACCTCTCACCTTCCAACCTCTGCCTGTACCCCTAGTACCATGACCTGACCATAATGCCATACAGGATTATCTTCATAGAATAAATAGTGTGTGCAAACTTCCATTTCTTGACTTTCAGTATTAAACAGTACCCATTGAGTCTCTGGTATGAAAAAAGAGCTAATCAAAAACTAACCGTCCTCTAATTTTCTTCCAAAATCTACACCAGTATGGGTACTTTTACTGTTGTTTTGTAACTTCACTGACTTGTTATTCTTAGTTTTCATATACTGTAGGTTAGGGTTATAGCTGCTTTAGGGGAGCTATTTGGGGGGCATGTATACTTGTATATGTGTATTATGTCAGTATAAAAATCATAAAATTATGTAAGTATAAAGCTTTACATTGTTTTATATTCTATAAATATATTTTACATTTTACATATTATATTTTATATCATATAATATTATATATTATATAAGCCATTTTCTATTTTTTAGATTGTGGTAATATATGCATAACATAAACTTTACCATTTTAAAATGTACAATTTAGTGACATTAACACATTCATAATTTTGTGCAATCCTTACCACTATGTAGTTCCAGAAGATTCCCCAAAATAAACTCTCTCATCCATTAGGCAGTCACTCCTCATTCTTCTCTTCTTCCAACCCCTGGTAACCACTAATCTGCTTTTTGTCTCTAGTGATTTGCTTATTCTGGACATTTCACATAAATGCAGTCACACCAAGTATGGCCTATTGTGTGTCTCCTTTCACTTAGCACATGACCTAGTGATTCTACTTCTAGTTATATACACAGGTGTTCAAACAAAACCTGTACACAAATGTTCATAGCAGCATCATTCACAATAGCCAAAGGGTGAAAACAACCCAAATTTCCATCAACTGCTAAAGGGACAAACAAAATGTGATATATCCATATGATGGAATATTATTCAGCCATAAAAGGAAATGAAGTACAGATACATGTTGCAAAACAGATGAACCTTGAAAACCATTATAGGTTATTTATAATGTTATTACAAATTATTTGCATATTAATAGAAGTTGTATATCTCTATCTGGGAGACTTTGGCTTCTGTGTCCCAAAACCCTAAAGCATTAGAGAAAATGATTTAGAAAGGCAGGCAATGTGCCCCTCACTGTCACACCCTCTCTCCAGACTAGAAACCATTTCCTCAAGAGCTGGGAGTTGATGAGGCTGAGGGTAGTGGATGAGAGTCAAGAGTTTGTGCAACCCAGGGAAGGGGTTCTGTGCCTGCCCCCTTGCCTTGTTCCTTGTCCCGGGCAGACAGAAGACCCAGAGAGCTCTGGAGGAAGCAAGAACAGAGGAGATGTACATCTCTCACAGAGAATGGAGGAAAGTGGCCGCCTGCAGAGAGGGCGTGCTGCACGGCACCCGGTGCATCTCATCCAGGGTCAGCCTGGCCACAACTCCTAGGCCACATTGTACCCAGAAACAGCAATGTGATGGCCATGCCCTTAGGTCTCACCTGAGAGTATCAGAGAGAACCAGGAGAGAGTGAGCGAATGGGCCCTGGGGCCAACTTGTAGTAGCAACCTGTGTGTACAGATGGCTGAGCATCTTTGGGGCATGGACACAGCATTCTCTCTGTGGACACGTAAATCTGTTCTATTATAGCTGGCTCCCCACTGCTTTCCCTGCTTCCTTGATAAACAGCAGGATACAAACACATCTCCTTGGTATTACACAAATCTCTGGAACTTGGACATGGCCTTGGGGGGAGTCTGAGTGAAACTAAAATCAGCTGAGATGAATTTTCCACCATTTCATTGGGTGGAGTTTTAATTATTAGAGAAAAATAAAAAGAAGGATCATTTCTTTTTGATACCTAGGTTTTTATAATTATACTTAACCTCTTTATACAAGTGTCAACAGGGTTTCTTTCTTCAATTTCCAATTTCAGTTTTTGTTGTTGTTGTTTTCTGTTGCTTTCAGAGAGGAAGTTGAAATAGAAATGCTTTATTCCAGCTTATTTAATTGGAAGCTCCACATGAACTATTTTAAAAACATTTGGATTAAAAAGTATATAGATAGATAGATAGATAAACTGAATCACTTTGCTGTACACCTGAAACTAATACAACATTGTAAATTAACTATACTTCAATTAACAAAGAGAGAATAAAATAAAATATGATAAAATGAATCCATATAAAAGCTTCTGGGAAAAATAAAGAAAAAGTAATATTGCTAAGGTCAAGTTCTTGGATCGTCTAAAGGGTCTTATCTGATTTTTCTAAAGTTTTCCAGCAGACAAAGTTTATTTGGGAAGAGACAATTCGCTGCATAGCTAAGGACTCATCATGTGTGGTTTGCAAGTGGAAAAGAAGGAAGCCAACACCAGGAAAGATGTCCTCCCTCACTGCCTTGTATCTAGTTGTGCTAGGTTGTCTTGAGCCCATGGTTGAGGAACTATATCAGTTGAAGGTATATGCTGTTTTGAAGAAGAGCTCTCCAAAATATCTTAATGAAAACTAAACATGCAAACTCAGAGAAGATACGTGCAGGGATTATGAAAGCTTAACTAGAGAAACCCAAACGAGAATGAATACATTGACTTCAAAGAAGCAACCCCAAAGAAGCTGTGCTATATTTGAAGACAAGATGCCCATCCAGGGTCCATGCTGGGCAAACCTGCATGATCTGAAGGGACAGAGTCAGTTCGGGTGCAGGCCAGTTGATGAGGTCCTTATCATCAAGTCTGAACAAAATGAAACAAAGCCAGTCATTCAGTTGGGCAAACCAGCGGTTTTTCGAGCTGAGTCTGCAATCTGTTTTGGAGATTGGCTCATCATTAGGTTGTTACACAGTGGAGTGACATGACCATTTTCCTCCTCTCCAGCTGTTTGTTATTGTTTAGACACCCTCTTTATGTTAGATATAAAATTACCTGACAAGGTAAAATGAAATGATGTTATCCTTTTAATAAACGTGTAATGGCCATGCTGGTTTCAGCCACAGTGATTGAGCAGCCCATGTCTGCGATCCAGAGGAATCATTAGAAATGCCATGGATGGGTCTCCTGGATGCCTTTGGGAGGGGATGGTGGTGGTACGATGTCACCGGGAGTGAACATTACTATGTCTTTCGTCTTTCTTTCAACAGGGCCTCATTTACACTGTGAGAATTTCCTAAGAGAGTGTCCTCTCCCCTTTTTCAAGACATTCTGAGATGCCCTAGGGAAGGATTGGCACCCAGTAGTCAGTTATTCTGCCCAAGAGGAAGAGCAGGTTCAGTGGCTGTTTTGACTCATGTGTACAGTTGATATTCCTGGAGGCTTTCCAGTGGGTCTGTAACGCCCATGCAATCTCTGACGATATGGAGGAGATACCCAAGGCTCACACAGGAGGAGACTGATGTGGTGGAATGTGTGAAAGCTTGGAGCCAGGCAGATCCATGTTCAAATCAAGTGCTCCAGGACTTATTACCTCTATGGCCTGGAATGAGTTTTGGAACTGCTCTGAGCTCTAGATTTCTCCATGGGAATAGAAATAATCCTATCCCCAAATTTTCAATGAAATCCATACAGGTATTGAATATCTGCTATGTACCAGAGTCAAGTTGGAGAGACAGATTTACTTTTATTCATTCACAAATATTTGGTGAGAATCTGTTATGTGCCAGGCCACCAAAATGAATGCCAAAAGAAGAAAAAGGATTGCAAGAGAAAGTGATAAATACATGGATAGAGATGATTTCCAGGTTTATAGAAGAGTACAGAAGGACTGGTGAGATCAGGGAAAGCTCACAGAGAGGAGCTGCTGGCCCGTAGCTTTGAATGAGGAAGAGGAATATTCCAAGTGGGGAACTGACCAGGCTCCTCTAGTGAGGGTGTGATGGAGAGAGAGGCCCAGTCCCCAATCCAGGAGCTTCTAGACTCCTAATCTAGTGCTCTTTTTCACTGCCATATTCTTCATCTTTGTTTGAGCTTTAAAGCATTAGATGCTAAATATGATAAATGAGGTATTTAGGAAAGAGCATATAAAACCACAAATGAATCAAATATGAAGAACCATTTAAAATGCAGGCTTCCATCTGTCTCTCATAGCCAGGAATGACATTCTGATGCTCTCCTTAGAGGATAATGTGTAAGTTAAAAAAATTAATATCAAAGCCTCAATTATGGGGGATGGGGTGGAGAGAATGCATTACATGATAAGAATTATTTAAGTCATTGAGATAATAAAACCTTCATTCTCATAACAAGGATGAGATAATGAGATGTTAATCCTTCCAAGATTTCACAGATTTATTATTTTAATGAACTCTACTTGATAGCTTTGAACTGTATATAAAAACGTATTAATCTTTGGACAGACATTGAGATTTTTCTTCCTCTCCATCGAGGTGTACGATGGAAAAGTTACAGCTGAAATTGCTCACTGAAATTTTCTTCATGGCACAGTGCCATGTTGAGGATATGTCTCTCTGCCATCCTGACTTTATTGAATTAAACTGTGGAAATAAAACTCTGCAAAGAAGAAATTAGAGGCGTAATGATGGAGGAGATTAACTGACGTATGGGTCCAGTAATAAACAAAATTAAACACAAATGGTAGAGGCTTTTATCTGCCAGCTCAGCAGGATTCTGTCTTGTTAATTTAACGGCCTTGTTAATTTCACAAAGATGTTCTGAACATCTATTTTGTGCCAGGCACAATGTTGGTGCCAGGGACACAAAGTTAACTAGGATATGGCTTCTGTCCTTGAGGATCTCAGCTTGTAGGGGAGCATGGACCCCCGGCCAGGCAAGGAGGGAATTGAGTCCTGAGATGGTCAAGGGATAGGAAAAGGGGCAGAATGAACGGATTGGAAGTCTTGATGTAGTTAAAGAATTGTAGGAGCTGGGACACTAGAGAGAATTAACAAGAGTACAGAAGCTGGTGGTTAGGGAGTGAGATGCTTGAAATAGAAACATAGGATGAGGTGAAATTATTGGTAATGTTTACAGCAGTGTTTTTCACATGTTTCTGACTATGACTCAACGTAAGAGAGAGAGATTTTGTATCTCTACCTAGTACCCACGTATATCATTGAAACAAAGTTTCATGAAACAATTCTTCCTCTTCCTACTGGAAATGCCCTCTGATATTTCCCGTCCTACTTTATTCTGTTTACCTAACTAAATATGGATTTTATGACTCACTAATAAGTTGTCACTCTAGTTGGAAAATCACCAGGAACGGGTGGTTAACAAGGGGAGAAGACAAACCCACTGGCAGTGAGAAGGTAAAGAAACCAAGAGGCCAGAGTATTGAATGGATTGTTCAAGGGTTTTGAAATCACCAAGCATCATGGTAAGGGTAATGGTGGAGAGAAAGACAGTGGTCCAGGGGATAGAATCTTCAGTGAATGGGGGGAAGTGACCAGGAGAATGGGAGACTGCAAAAGAATGAGGGATGGTGTCTTCTATTCCGATCGAAAGTACTTCAGAGGGACCAGGAGTCTTAGGGAGATGGGGAGAACATGGTGTAGAAGCAGCTATGTGGGGCAAGAAGGCACTCGTCCCATGAGTGTGAGAGAAACACAGCTGCCACTTAAAAGAATTGCAGGGGAAACAGTCATCAGGAAGAGACAGCTTCCAGTTAGAAGATGGAAGGAATGTTTAGAGAGAGAGTGAAGATGGAGAAGAATTTGCCCTCTGGAACTCATGGTCTGTCATTGGGTTTGGAGGGCAGAGGAAATGAAGGAGCTTGGTTGGTGTAGAAAATGGGTCAAGTTTTGAGGGGCTGAGTCATGGGTGCTCTATGGTGACCAAGTTAAAGGAGGATATTGCATCATGGGCTTTGACATGGTGCCCTCTGGGAAGAAGGTTGATCAACCTTCATGAGACAAGTCTCTTCAGCAGCATGTAGCATTGAGTCAGGGAGCATTGTGGGGAAGCATGTCTGCTGTTTTCAGAAGGTGGAGGGGGACATGAGATACCACCTCTATCCTCTATGTAAAGATTTAGAAGTTTACTCAAACGACAGAGTGTTGCCAGATCATAATGCAGCATGCAGGTGCCAATCGCTATTGAGAGAAAATAGAAGAATTAACTTCTCAGAGGAATTGGGGAAGGCTTCACAGAGAGGGTGAACTCTAAGTCTTCACCTGGTTACAAGGAGAGGGCAAACATTCTACATCCAAAGGAAAATCCCCCTGGAGAAAGTAAGACCTGATCTGGGTCTTGCCACTGGCTTAGAACAAACTGTGGGTTGCAAACCATTAGTGTATTTTAATTTAAGTAGTGGGTCTGCACTGGCATTTTTTAAAAGTATAGAACATACTAGAATAAAAAATATAATGCAGTAAGGGAAAATATAATTTCCTGGAGATTTTGCATGATGAACAGCTAGTGTAAGTGTTCTCCATGGAGAGTCATAACTCTTGGTATAAGAAGTAGAGAGTAGTGGTCAATTACAATCCCCACAGGGAGTGAACTCTGACACTGCCTCTCTGAGGGACTTAGGACATCATGGTCCCCCTCTGGACCTCAGCCTCCTCATCTACAAAGCAAAGTGCTGGGGTGATCTTTTTGTTTTTTTCCCAGCTCTAAAATCCTCTGATTTCTCTTATTCTTATCTAGGAAGATGGCTGCAAAGCGCACAGTAGACGGAATGCTAATGTTTACTATTTCACAGTATATTTTATCTGAAGTTTTCGGTCTCATGGGGTCAGAGAATTAAACTCATTATCCTTATTGCTAATATAATAAAATGCCTTTGAAGCCAGAGATTTCACTTCTATAGTCATCACTGATCACTGAGTGATAATTATGTGGTCACATAATGAATTATATTATCAACTGCATAAATAATGAATTACAGAATCAGTGCTATTTTAAAGTGGAGGAAATTGACGTAATCGCCTAAACCAAGGAAGTATCCCTTAGAGCTAAGTAAATTCTTTCTTTTTTTTTAAACTGATAACACTTAGAGCCTGGCCAAAAGATATCTACAGAAGTAGAAAATGATTTTTCTAGATCTGTATTAAGTTGCAGTCCTGTTCTATACAATATGTTTGATTTTTCCTAGATCTATCTTTCTCTTTTTTTCCTGACAGCACATTTACCCATGTACCTTTCATACTGAGCTTTTCAACTGACCAGCCTCATTTGCAATTTGCTAGAAGGAGGTAAAATGCAACTTTTGATTTTTGAATGGAAATAGTTTGTGTGTAATAGAATAAGTGAATGCAAGGTACTACTGATACAGTTTCTAATAACTTTCTGGAGATTAGAGAGAAAGCCATGCATAGAAAACAGGTTATCTCTCAGTTTTCAATGTGTACAGTTAAAATGAAAGATTAAAAAAAAAACTAGGCTTGATATAGGCTTAGAAGTTGAGGACAGCATAAGGGAAAAAATAATAGCCTTGCCTTACTGTTATCTATGGGGTTTGTCATTGAGGGTCAGCTGATGGGTTTCAATACTTCTCTTTATTAAATGGGTTGGGGACACACCTTCACATCTGTGATTAGAATCAAGTTTTTAATGTGAAGCTGCAAATAACTGTAGTTGTTCTAGACATTGAAAGATCATATAAAAGTAATAAAAAATAGTGCAGAAAATAGGTTGCTAAGAATATGAAAGAAAATATGTCTAAAATTCCTAGTTCAGGGCCTGGCACGTAGTACCAGCAAGTACCATAGCATCACAGCAAGTGGTAGCTATCATTATTTCTAGAGTATTTATGAGAGAATAGGGTCTTTGACCAACAAAACAAAACAAACAACAAACAAAAAAACCTCCCCACAGATTCTAGATTCCTCTCTCTGTTTTTCTTTTAAGTTATTTGGAAATATTGTCAAACTTTGCCCATACCTTACAAAAAACAAATCAACCGAAAAAGAATTTAGGATTTGTGTGCAATTCTCCTTTTCCATCTCATCCAAGACTGAAGGCTTATGGTCACACATCATGTTTATAAGTTATTTGGATAAGTTCCCCCTCTTTTTTCCTCTTTAAGGTGGTTTTGAAAATACATACACAAATACATTCATTTGAAATACATATAACAGAGTTCCTTTGTTCCAGTTCTGGATTTCCTCATCACATCCTTATTGATTTAGTTTAATGTTTTGTATGTGCAGACCATTAACAAGCTCCAAAAAGCGCCTAGAAATGATACAAGAAGGTGTACTCGGAGAAGATCAGTCCCATACCCCTGACACCTCACCTTTACCAACCGCTTGTAGGTAACCAACATTACTGTTTTCTAGTTTGTCCTTTCTGTGTTCCCATGGGTAAATATAAGGAGATACAGGCATGCTTTCTTATTTCTCTTTATTTGTTTATTTTACCAAAAGATAACATATACATATCATCTTTTCCACTTTGCTTCTTTAGAAAAAAACTTTATAGTATCTTCTGGAAATCACTCCATATTGGTTCATAGAAATCTTCTTTATTCTTTTTCATAGTTGCATAGTATTCTATCATATGTAGGTAACATAGTTTATTTTGCAAGTCTGCCTGTACTTTGACTCTTTGGTAATTTCCAAATTAACATTTTGAAAAGTCAAATAAGTAAGATATTGTTTGAAATGTGTATTCAGAATAAGTGTGATGTTGAAGTTGAGGCTGAAATCATGTAAATAATTGTTCGATATTGCCAAATTCTGTAGAGGTTGTACAGTTTGGCATTCTTGCCTGCGATGGGATTTCTTGAGCTGGGAAGACTCTAGTGTCCATAGCAATGTGCAAAATCAGCTGGTGCCTCTAAATCTGGTGTTTATTATTCAGTGTTTACTGGTCTTTCTGTCTCCTACATAGTCCCACATCTCACTTCAATAATCAAACACACCACAACATTTCACTTCTCACTTCGAGGGAAAGTAGTGCCAACTGCATTAAGGGTCTTCTTCTCCCCAGTTTTGCTTCTGATTGTGCAGTAACGTTTCCCTCTTTTGAGGAAGTAACGGTTTGATCTGCAGAGAAACGCCTCCCTCTCTTACAGCTTGGACCTGATGCCAAAATCAAAAGATGGAACAGAGCCAGGAACTGAACTTGGAGGAAAAAATGAATAAGTCAGAGAGGAGGTGTAGAATGCATAGTCAGAAATGAGGCTTAGGAAGTAGCTAATCCAGGATGATCTAAGCCAGAGAATTCAGGTGGAGAGGAAAGATCTTTGGGTCAGGGAAGTGAGGAGCGAGCCCAGCAATGACCTGGAATATAGTGTGATGCATGGGAGGACAGTGCAAACCACAGGAGCAGGAAGACAAGCCAGTAACCAAGGTCATCAAGCATCTAATCTGTATCTGGTACTGTGGTTGGTGTTTCAAGTCAAGGCTTTTTAGTTCATCCATGCTTGAGTTGGGAGATGCCTCCAGCAGTGAACTAAGTTTTGGTGAACTTAGAATTTTCTTATTTTTTTTTTACTTAAAAAAATTTTGATTGGAGTATAGTTGCTTTACAATGTGGTGTTAGTTTCTGCCGTACAGCAAAGTGAATCAGTTATACGTATACATATATCCCATCTTTTTTAGATTTCCTTCCCATTTAGGTTACCACAGAGCACTGAGTAGAGTTCCCTGTGCTATACAGTAGGTTCTCATTAGTTATCTATTTTATACATAGTAGCAAAAATGTATATATGTCAATCCCAATCTCCCAGTTCATGCCAGCCCCCTCCCCCTGCCTTGGTATACATAAGTTTGTTCTCTACATCTGTGTCTCTATTTCTGCTTTGCAAATAAGTTATCTGTACCATTATTCTAGATTCCACATATAAGTGATATTATACGATATTTGTTTCTCTCTTTCTGACTTACTTCACTCTGTATGACAGTATAGGTCTATCCACGTCTCTGCAAATGGCACTATTTCATTCGTTTTTATGGCTGAGTAATATTCCATTGTATATATGTACCACATCTTCTTTCTCCATTTGCTGAAAAGACTATCCTTTCTCCCTTGCATATTGATGGACATTAGGGTGTTTCCATCTCGTGTCTATTGTAAATAGTGTTGCAATGAACATTGTGGTACATATCTCTTTTTGAATTATGGTTTTCTCAGGGTATATGCCCAGTAGTGGGATTGCTGGGTTGTATGGTAGTTCTATTTTTAGTTTTTTAAGGAACCTCCATACTGTTCTTCATAATGGTTGTATCAATTTACATTCCCACCAACAGTGTATGAGGGTCCACTTTTCTCCACATCCTCTCCAGCATTTTTTATTTATAGATATTTTTGGTGATGGCCATTCTGACTGGTGTGAGGTGATACCTCATTGTAGTTTTGATTTGCATTTCTCTAATAATTAGCGATGTTGAGCATCTTTTCATGGGAAAACTGGATAGCTACATGTAAAAGAATGAAATTAAAATACTCCCTAACACCATACACAAAAATAAACTCAAAATAGATTAAAGACCTAAATGTAAGGCCAGATGCTATAACACTCTTCGAGGAAAACAGACAGAACACACTTTGACATAAATCACAGCAAGATCTTTTTTGACCCACCTCCTAGAGTAATAAAAATAAAAACAAAAATAAAAATAAACAAATGGGACCTAATTAAACTTAAAAGCTTTTCCACAGCAAAGGAAACCATAAACAAGATGAAAAGACAACCCTCAGAATGGGAGAAAATATTTGTAAAAGAAGCAATGGACAAAAGATTAATCTCCAAAATATATAAACAGCTCATGCAGCTCAATATCAGAAAAACAAAAAACCCAGTGAAAAAATGGGTGGAAGACCTAAATAGACATTTCTCCAAAGAAGACATACAGAAGAGATGATTCTATCTGCATTCCATGGACTTGGTACACTTGTCAAAAATTAACTGACCAAACATTTATAGATTTATTTCTGGGCTCTCAATTCTGTTCCATTGGCTTATATGTCTATCTGTTTTGATTACTGTAGCTTTGTTGTAAGGTCAAATTTGGGAAGTGTGAATCCTCTAAATTTGTTATTTTTCAAGATTGTTTTGTCTGTTTGAGGCCCTTTCCAATTCGATATGAATTTGAACATTGCTTTTTCCATTTCTGAAAAAAGGATGTTGAAAGTTTTATAGGGATTGCATTGAATCTGCAGATTGCTTTAGGTAGAATCAACTTCTTAACATTATTAAGTCTTCCTACCCATGAGTATGGGATGCATTTATGTTAGTTTAGGTTTTCTTTAATTTCTTTCAGCAGTATTTTACAGGTTTCAGAGTCAAGTCTTTCACCTCTTTGGTCAAATTTATTTCTAGTTATTTATTCTTTTAGATGCTATTGCAAATGGAATTGCTTTCTTAATTTACATGTCAGATTGTTCATTGCAGGTGTGTAGAAACACAATTGACTTTTATAAATTTATTTATTTATTTGTTTTTGGCTGTGTTGGGTCTTCATTGCTGCGCGAGGGCTTTCTCTTTAGTTGTGGCCAGTGGGGGCTACTCTTCTTTGTGGTGCATGGGCTTCTCATTGTGGTGGCTTCTCTTTGTTGCAGAGCATGGGTTCTAGGCACACGGGCTTCAGTAGTTGTGGCATGGGGGCTCTAGAGCTCAGGCTCAGTAGATGTGGCACGCGGGCTTAGTTGCTCCACAGCATGTGGGATCTTCCTGGACCAGGGCTCAAACCCATGTCCCCTGCATTGGCAAGCAGATTCTTAACCACTGAGCCACCAGGGACGTCCCACACAGTTGATTTTTAAATCTGAGTTTCATTTTATTACAATTCATATTCATGGTGAATTTAAACTATTTTTGGATTTATTCTTTCTTTTGGCAATTTCTATTTAATGTGTTATTATTTTTTCCCCTTTCTTGCCTTTTGTTAAATTACTTCTAATGGCTTTGAAGAATAGATCTGAAAATAGATTTGAAAAATGTGTGTTTCTTCAACAGCTTCTCTTAAATTAAGAGGTATGCTAAATATTAATACATATATATTTATTTTAAATTAATTTCTAGAATTAATCAGAAAACACATCATTGCTTGGAATAAGCAAGAATCATATCTTGTTTTTATCTCCTTTCCTTTTCTTCCACCCAACTGCCCTTCTTGATATAATGTAGAGTTTTAATTATACTATCATTATTATTTCTCTTTGCTTTTGTCCCTTATTAGACTTAGTGATAAGTTTTAATCCTTATTTTTTCTCATAATTGCTTCTATGATTCACTCTTGGATGCACTTTTGTTTTTGTTTTGTTGAAGTACATCCTTTATTACCTCTTCCAGGTTGATCTGTGAAGAGTATTTTCTTCCCCAATTCTAAACATGCTTTTATTTTATTTTGCTCTCATTTTGAATAGATAACTTGTGTAGGGAATCTGATCAAAAATATTTTCCCTCAAAACCCTGAAGAAATTATTTTATTGTCTTTCTGCATTTAATAGTGTCAACAGAGAGTCTTCTCTCAGTTTAATTATTTCTTCTATGTAAGTAATCTATCCTCCTCACTAGAAGTTCTTTGAGTTTTCTCTTTTTCTCTGGTATTCATCATGATATGTATGTTTATGCCTTCATTTGGCATCATTAGGGCCCTATCTGAGGTTTCATGTCTTTTTTAAATTCTAAGAAGTTTCTCCTATTATTGATTTAAGTGTATTTCTCCTCTCTGGTTTCTGCTTTGGGAATTACTATTAGACAGTTATTAGAATTTGTGTAGGTGAGGGAGATTAATATGTACAACTTTCCAGTTGCAAAATAAATGAGTTACAGGTATGAAATGTACACTGTGTGGAATAGAGTCAATAATTATGTAATATCTTTGTATGGTGACAGATGGTAACTAGACTTATCATGGTGATCATTTTGAAATGTATAGAAATATAAAATCACTATGTTGTGTAACAGGAACTAACATAGTCTTGTAGGTCAGTTATACTTAAAATATATATATATGTATCTTTCCTCTCTCTTTTACCTTTCTACTTTCTTATCTTTTTGTGGTGTTTTTCTTGAATAGTCAGTTCAAACTTCCAGCTCACCTTTTTACTCCCTTTAAAAAATTATATTTATCATGAAAAATTTTCAACATATTAAAAGGTGCAGAGAATAATAACTATTTATGTGCATAAAATCTTGCTTAAGGAATAAAATAGCTCCAAAATATTTGAAGTCTGTGGTGTTTCCCTCCTCAATCAGAACGTTTCTCTCTAACTGAAGGGAATCATATTTTTGCATCTGGTGTTTTATCATTCCCACTCATGTCTCTACATTTACGATATACATGGCATTGCTTCCCTTTTTAAAATATTGTACAAACAATATTATAATGTATACATCTTTTGTAGCCTTGCTTTTTAAAAAAAAAAACTCAGTATTATGTTTATAATAT